>NC_086321.1:219844223-220444223 GCF_036172605.1 Pelobates fuscus | reverse complement strand
AGGGCCCCCACCCACCGCTCAGGGGTGGGGGCCAGGGGGGAGGACATTAGGTCCTCCCACCCTTACTTTTGTTTAGGGCCCCCACCCACCGCTCAGGGGTGGGGGCCAGGAAGGAGCACATTAGGTCCCCCCCAATTTGTGTTTAGGGCCCCCACCCACCGCTCAGGGGTGGGGCCAGGGGGAGGACATTAGGTCCTCCCCCCTTACTTTTGTTTAGGGCCCCCACCCACCGCTCAGGGGTGGGGGCCAGGGGGGAGGACATTAGGTCCTCCCCCCCTTACTTTTGTTTAGGGCCCCCACCCACCGCTCAGGGGTGGGGTCCAGGGGGGAGGACATTAGGTCCCCCCCAAACACAGGTTACTGGCTATGGGGGGATAATGTATAATAAACACAGGTTACTGGCTATGGGGGATAATGTATAATAAACACAGGTTATTGGCTATGGAGGATAATGTATAATAAACACACACAAAAAAAATAATACAAAAAAAAATGAATGCAGCTTCAGAATTAAACTAAATTGTATGCTGTCTAGGAGGTGGGAGGGTCTGGGAAGGAGGGTCTGCTACTGATTGGCTGGAATGTGTCTGCTGACTGTGAGGTACAGGGTCAAAGTTTACTCAATGATAACAAATAGGGGGCGGACCGAACATCGCATATGTTCGCCGTCCGTGGCGAACACGCTATGTTCGCCATCGAACCGTTCGGGACATCACTAATCCCTAATCCCAACTGGTACAGCTAGCTCTTTACCATAAAATGAATGTGTAACTTGAAAATTTAGCTCCAAACCCTAAACCTTTTCACCAGTTCTTAATCTTAAATCCTTACCTTACATTCAACCACTAACCTCTAACCGTTGACCCTGTTCCATTACCTAAATTCCTAACTTCTTACTCCAAACCATAAACTATGAGTGTAAATTCTAACTGTCTGGTAATTATGTCTCTAAAAGGACCCATCCTTCAGGATTTTGCATTCTTTCTTTCTCCAGACCCAGACTTGCACCCACTGTCCCCTCAGTAAAATCAAACATTTAAAAAACTTAGCAACACCATCTGCAAGAAATTAAATCCAGACCTCAGCAAAATCAAACATTTAAAAAATGTTGTAACACTATTTGCCATCAAAACATCTTTAGCTTGATTAAGCACTTTTGGTGTATGGATCACACTGCTTGGGCCAGCTTCACACTGCTGCCTTCCTAAACACTTCCTTTAAAGCGAGATCTAATGTTTGCGCTTCCTTTATTGCAAATTCTTTTAATTTATCTTTTCTTATCTCCTGCACTGTTGATAGCTTGCTAGACTCTGCATGATTCTCCTTTATGTGATTAAAGTTCAATTTACAGCAGTGAGACACAATGCATTATCTATACACCAAAATGGCTTCATTAAATGAAAGTTGTTTTGGTGACTATAGTGTCCCTTAACGTAAGTTCCCTTATCTTTTTCAGTGTATCAGCCTACACGTTTGCAACTAATAGTATTGTAAGCCTTGTAAATGTAAATTACTTTACAGTTTGTAGCTAATACTGTTATATTATGTATGCATATACATTATTAATTCTGAACTTCTTTTGCATTCCTTCTTTTTCCAGATCCAGACATGGGCCCTATTTCCCCTATGCAAAATAAAATTAAAAAATGTGCTACTACTTGATAGATATTTGAGTCTAAGAATTATGTAATGGCACAGTGATAAAGTGATAGATTTACTGAAAATAGTGAAATTGAATGAAGGGTTAAACAGCTCTGTCGAACCCCCTCCCCCCACCTTAAAATAACACACACAAAAACAAGAAAACTAGTATTTCATGGAATACTCATATTGACTCTATTGGAATGTCCCTGAAATTATGGATTTAGCAACTGAAACAGCAAAATTAAGAAAAAGGACTTGTTATCAATATTGCTCTTTAGCTGTGTACTAGATGGCTCCCTAATTTGGTATCCTTACATGGGATGGCCAATTAGTGAAATATCTACTAAGCAACTTACACTGCAACATTAAGAAAGAGGACTTTTCTTAATTTTGGACTTTCAGCTGTTTTGCAGATAGTTTCCTAATTTGGTACCTGTATGTTGGATTATTTAAGGGTACCAAATTAGGGAGCTATCTACTAATCTTAACAACTCCCTGAATTCGTAGCCGTATGCGGAATCGTCATATTTAAAAGTACTAAATCAGGGTGCTATTTAGCAGATAGCTTACGTATTTGCTATCCTCAAATATGTAAATCCGATATGAGGACAGTAAATTAGGGAGTTTTCTACTAAACAGATGAAATATCAAAATCAAGAAAGAAGGCTATTTGATTAATTTTGATCTTTCAGCTGTCCTTACTATATATCTAACTAATATGGTACTCTTACATGAGATTGCCATGTTTAAGGATACCAAATTAGGGAACTATTTATAATGGCTTCCACATTTCAGTTAGCTTCTGAATGTTTTCCGTTTCATTCTAAATTGATAATTTCCAAATTTCACACAAACAGAAAAAAGTGAAAATTAATGAATTAATTTTTTTTTTTGAACATGCACATCTGTATTCATTTGGTTATTGTTATGCAGTGGGGCTTTTACCATACCACAGGAATTATTGTTACAATAAACATTTTCACTTTTTTGGAGATTACATCATTGAATAAAATAGTTTTTAAAAAATCACCTATAGCTTGGTTTAACCACTTCATGAAATGCTCTGTTTTCTTTCAAAATTATATTAAACGAATACTGGCAGCACCATTGTCACTACTGTTTGCTGTAGTGGGTATGGTGCCAGGAGTGCCCTTGTGCCTCCCCATTAAGATGAGTCAAACATTACTTACCTGAGTCCATCAGGTGCTGCTTCCCACTACCAATACTGGAGAGATGAAAGTCCCTAAGCAGGGCTTAGCTCACTGGATGAGTTCATAAACAGTAGCTCCTTAAAATTTTCCACTTCACTTGTAAGAAGTAAATCCTTACAAAGTGTGATGAAGTGGTTACAGTGCTTAGAGTGTTCTTTTAAGGTTTACAAAATCATATCATAATCCAGTCCAGACAAGGTAAAGCAAGTGGGAAACATTGCAGATGAGGAGAAAAAATATAAACACTGTTTCATTTCTCCTCTTTTCATTATGCTTTCTCTACTGAACTGAAGGGTGCAAAAGAGAGCTTCTAACAATGATTGCCAAGGAGCTAAGATGGAGGCATCAAGTTGCAGAATAAAGAGGTGTAGTTTTCTACATGTATTATGTTTATCACAACTCACAAATACATATTTGTTAATTATAGTGATACGTAAACATATTAAAATCATAGGAAGCGAGAGTTCCCCTTTAAGAATGTATCCTATCAGTAAAGATTGGGTTTTCTCAAAGAAATTTACCTCAACTGCAAAAAGTCAGAATATTAATAGTCACGAACTTCTTATCTATGGACGTTTTATTTGTTCAGGCAAAACACTGAGGGTTATCAACCAACGGTAGCTTTGGTGGCCTTATGATGCTTTATGTGACACAGGTCAATATAATATGTAACTGATACAGCCATTTCTATTTAGTAAGTAATTTATTAATTTTACATTTCTAGAAGAAATAAAATTACGGTAATTAGGTGGATACTAATTAGGTGGATACTATTTTTATTCACGTAGACTCCTGCAATTCATACAATCTCTGATGTGGATAGTAATAAGCTTGAGTACGGGGGAATTTAAAGGGACACTATAGACACCTGAACAACGTTAGCTTAATGAAGCAGTTTTGGTGTATAGAACATGCCCCTGCAGCCTCACTGCTCAATCCTCTGCCATCTAGGAGTTAAATCCCTTTGTTTATGAACCCTAGTCACACCTCCCTGCATGTGACTTGCACAGCCTTCCATAAACACTTCCTGTAAAGAGAGCCCTATTTAGGCTTTCCTTATTGCAAGTTCTGTTTAATTAAGATTTTCTGATCCCCTGTTATGTTAATAGCTTGCTAGACCCCGCAAGAGCCTCCTGTATGTGATTAAAGTTCAATTTAGAGATTGAGATACAATTATTTAAGTTAAATTACATCTGTTTGAAAGTGAAACCAGTTTTTTTTTCATGCAGGCTCTGTCAATCATAGCCAAGGGAGGTGTGGCTAGGGCTGCATAAACTGAAACAAAGTGATTTAACTCCTAAATGACAGTGAATTGAGCAGTGAAATTGCAGGGGAATGATCTATACACTAAAACAGCTTTATTTAGCTAAAGTAAGTTAGGTGACTATAGTGTTCCTTTAATTGTTATTAAATCAATTTAGTCCAAATGAATGCCAATAATTTAACTTATTAACAAATTTTAGAGAAAAAGTAACCAAATGACATAAACCATGTCAAATTTACCAGGAGAATAAAGGGACAACTGAAGTTAGTTGAACAGATCAGAAGATAAGCCAGCAAATATGATATTACATTTCTCATCAGGAGAAGGTTACATAAGTGCAGAGCTGGCTCATTGTGTAGCAGTGTGTGGTGTAAACAAGACATAAATTCACAGCTGAGCATAAGCTTGATACGTTTTGTAAAACCATATTAGTTTGTCAGAGGAAACTTTCCTGTTCCTGCTGTCAATTCAAGTCTTTGTTTTATGATATTGCTTTAAGTTATGGGAGACTCAAGGACTATGGACTGTTTGTTTCAAATCTAGGGCTGGATTGTATAGGGACTAGTTCAGCTCCAGGCCTGAGGAGTAGCTCCATTGATTCTTGATAAATAAATACACTTTTTATGTAATTTTCTGTTTTGTTGATCCTCACATGCTCCAGCTCTATGATGTTGTTCAGAGGGAATTGGGTATGGGAACTTGCAATGCTGGAAGAAAATATTGCTCTCAAAATGGTGAGTTAAATTGATGAGCATCATTATTGTACACTGTAATGACACGATATACTAGTTTTGTGTACGGTGGTGGTGGTGTGTCATGGTGCCTGATCGGCACCTCAGTGTGACCGCACCTGATCAGTACAGTCACAATATCACAGTGCCCGATTGGCACCACAGTGTGCGCATGATTGGCGCGGTCGCACTAAAGGAGGGAGAGGTTACTCACCTCATCCCCCGAGCCTCTCCCGCCATGCAGTTTGTGGATTGGCATTGGGAGGGATGCCGGCCGCTGCGAGACGGCACTAATTAATAATGCCTCCCACAATTACGTCACTAGTGACATGAACGTTCCCATTTGGGACCCAAATCAGCCAATATCAGGATTTACTGGGCTATTTAAACCAAAACCTGCAGTTGTTCAGTGCCCTGTCATTGCTTCCATCCTGTTGGTTATCCAAGAGCGCATTCCTGATTCTGATTATTAGTTTTTGAGCTTGGCTTGACTTGGCTTCTCATATTTCTGGTATCCCTGACCATTTGGCTTTGTTCTTTCCGTACTTGTTCCTTTCTGTATTCCTGACTTCGGCTCGTGACTGTTTATTCTATTCCGTTAATTCCGCCCATTCTAAGGCCCGGCAATCCATTGTTACTGTTTGTATTTGTTACGTGTTTTACTTAATTCTGTGTGTTGGGCCACTGGCCACTGACAGGGTGGAGGTGAAGTGTATCTGGGAAGTCATGGGTGAAATCGTGTTTTCACCACTGGAAAACAATAATACATATTTTATTTTGTTGTTTGTAAAGTAAATGATTCAGAAGAATTTACAACTGGTATTTGGATGGGTGCTCTTTATTACTGAGGCATCATTAGATATGACCCACATTTTCAAAGATAACTTGAGAAACAATCTAACAAGAAGTGTACATTGTAAGTTCAATGAAGGTTCGTTCATGTAAAGTTTGGGAAGTGTATTTAGATGCATGTTTGAGCTCAAATTAATTGTGTAGATTCACAGAAATGATCAGACCTGGTTACATAGAGAACAACATTACCTGTAAAATGTTACACTGCACATTTTCAGCCAAGTTTGGAATGCTTCAATTGCTACTCATAAAACTCAGGATAAATATGAGATGGACCAAAAAGTGCACATAATCTCTAATGAATCCTTAAATATTTTGAAATCCATTTTCAAATCAAATTTGCTGTGGATTGCCATTTCTTTAGCAAAAGTTCTCTTGAGACACACTGTACTCACTTTTTGATTACAGGGTTATTCACTAAACTGAGAATTAGAGGTGAATTTGAAATTGAAGTCCAAAGTAGCTGAGCAGGAATAATTGTTTTTAGAATAGTTTTTTTCTGTTTCATATACTGATACTTCCACAGTAGAATGAGTATTACAGATGTGTTGGAACTCTAGTACTCCCACCGAGTATCTCCACCAAGTCTGCTTCCTCATAGCTATCAGGCACCCTGAAGAACTTCAAACCCAGTTACCAAGCCTTGACTGGGTAAGGTATGTCTTTTTGCCAATGATACAAAGATTAGCAACAGGGTTGATGTTCCAGAAGGGATAAGGCAAATGGCAAATGATTTAGGTAAACTAGAAAAATGGTCAGAGCTGTGGCAACTGACATTTAATGTGGATAAGTGCAAGGAAATGTATCTTGGGTGTAAAAACCCAAGGGCAGAGTTTAGAATATTTGATACACTACCAACCTCAACATCTGAGGAGAGGGATTTAGGAGTAATTATTTCAGATGACTTAAAGGTAGGCAGACAATGTAATAGAGCACCAGGAAATGCTAGCAGAATGCTTGGTTGTATAGGGAGAGGTATTAGCAGTAGAAAGAGGGAAGTTCTCATTACATTTTCTTGCTTGATTTGTGAACCAAATGGCACGAAAATGCCATTATATAAATTTGATAATGTATATATTTTGCAGTACACTGACGCATTTTTGCACCCTTCTTTTGGTCAACCAAATTATTTTTCTGACTGTATTTCATGGGCATTATTCAGAAGACACGAACTGTCAAATGAACGTGTATCTGAACTAAATTTCATTTTTGGAAATAATGGTTCGGACTAAATGAATTTTTTTACCAAACACAAGTCTAATTACCAATTTACAGAAAGTCACCCCCAAAACACCATGTATGCCTCTGAAATCATGTCACATATAGACACCCACCATACCCATTCCCAAAAATTACCAAACATGAACATACTTACATAATAGACTTATGCCTGGGCAGGATTGTAAGCAAGCAGCATGGCGCTGGCAAACCATACAGCCTGGAAGAAACTGTGGACTCCATGATATACGTTTACATTCAGAGGAGCAGCTTCACCAAGACATCTAATAAACACATCTGCTGTAGTTCAAGAAGAAAGAATTCATAGGACAGATACAAACTTGACTGCCTGTCTATGTCTGTTGACTCCATCCGAATCCCCCAAGAGTCCTGTGCTGCTCTGTAATGCTAACAATGGGAAAGGGTCCAGCTGAGTAGCATGCACAACCAGGGTGCAGCCGGCCCCAGGCTTCAGGGATTACCTCCATTTCACCTGAGCAGACACATGCCTACTGGTGCATGACAAGTACCTGCTCTGTCAATTCAGAGCTTGCAGACAGCAGAAGAGCTGCTTGGATCAGTCTGTGCTCTGACTGAACAGCTTTCTCACCACCCTGTAAAAATACCAGGAGGTAACATCACTCCATTCCTGGCATCAGTACAGAGCTGCAGGGAGCTGTGCAATCAGTGCACAGAATAGTCCCCACAGCAGACCGCTGTACACCAGGGATAATACATTTATATGAAAATCAAATGTATGTGTATGTATATGAATATGTTAGTGTGTGCACATGAATGTGAGTGTGTGTATGAATATGCTTGTGTGTATATGGATTTGAGCATGTACAGTATATATGAATGTGAGTGTGTTTGTGCATGAATGTTTGTGTGTGTGTGTGTGTACATAAATATGAGCATATGCCTGTATGCATTTTTGTGTTTGAGTACAGGTATAAATGTGAATGTATGTGTTTGTAATTTCCCTGATAAAAGAGTATTATTCATATTACAAAGACAACAACAAGAACAAATTCTACAGTTGGAGGGGTGCCAATATACATTTGTGGACAAGTGCCATATAATCTATGTTCACATTTGAACCAATTATTGATCTTAACCAATGGTAGGTTTATGCTGTCTAAAATGCCTGGCACTTACTCAGGTCAGCAGAGCCCATATGGGTTACCAGGCTAACCACATCTATAGGGTTGTTTCTCACTGTGAAGAAAAATAACTGTCTGGAAGGTGTGTCAGGTATCTAGGATAAGAGAAGTTCTGGAGAAGTTCTGATATGTGGCTACTTCTGCACCCCAGAACAGCCAACCCTAGTTTTGGCATACCCTAGTTTTGGTCAAGATATCATCATTCATTTGAAATGGATTTAGGCAGCATCCCTCTGAAGGATAATCGGTTTGGGTAGGTGGCGGGTTATGTGTACATTGTCAATTTCGATCTACACTTGGTTCTTATTAGTCAAGATCTTGTTAGGGATTGAAGAGTGTACAAACACATTTTAACTGACAATTTCTTTTTCAAAATGAGCCAAAAAGGCTAGTCACAAAAATGTCATGTAGTTAAACACTATTAATGCTTTTGAACTTGCTAGCTCACACTAGCCCTGCCTTGAGAGAAATCTCAGAAACAAGCTGTCTGACCCTAGCAGCCCTGGGACGCAAGCACTACAGGTGTATCTCTAGCAAAGTTATATGTGTACAGCAACATTTTTACCTGGTCCAATCTATTGATTTGCCATTTAATCTGCTTAAACCTTTTTGGGATAGAATTTCATACTAACATTATATGGGTCTAATAGTTAATATGTAGGTGATATATATACCTTAGAAGTTACCGTACCTTTATAACCACAGCCATGGGAAATAGAAAGTACATCCTCTTTGAATTATATGGTTTTACATATCAGGACATAGTAACAATCATCTGTTCCATAGCAGGTCTTTTTGTAAATACAACCGCAGGCGAACAACAACATAATGCACCATGTCATCATTTACTTAACAAAAATAAAGCCAAAATGAAGAATCCATGTGTGAAAAACTAAGTACATCATTTCTGTTTCCATAGGAATTAAGAGGCTTAGTAAGCGAGCAGGTGCTGCTAATCAAATGACCTGATGAATTGATTATCAGCAACTGTGACCACCTCTATAAAAGTCAAAGTTTTAGCAGTTTGCTGGTCTAAAGCATCCAGGTGTGTGTTAACACAATGCCAAGTAGGGAAGACATCAGCAATGATCTTAGAAAAGTAATTGTTGATGCCCATCAAACTGAGAGAGGTTATGAAGCCATTTCTAAACAATGTAAAGTTTATGATTCTACAGTGAGAAAGATTATTCAAAAGTGGAAAACATTCAAGACAGTTGCCAATCTTCCCAGGAGTGAACATCCCAGTAAATTTACCCCAAGGTCAGACCTTGCAATGCTCAGAGAAATTGAAAAAAAAACAACAAGATTTACATCTCGGACTCTACATGCCTCAGTTAGCAGGTTAACTGTTAAAGTTCAGGAAAGTAAAATTAGAAAAAGACTGACCAGTGTGTGTTTATATTAAATGCAGTGTATATGTGTGTACATATTTTGTATGTACACACACACACACATATATATATATATATATAGTGGATGCACTGTGTTTGTGTTTGTGTGTGTAGTGAATGCAGAGAGTGTGAGTAAATTGAATGCAGTGTGTATAAAGTGGTTGAAGTGTGTTTAGTGAATGCAGAATATGTGTGTATTGAGTGTAGTGTGTATGTTTGTGGAGTTGGTGCTCTATTTTTAGTGAAAGCAGAGTCTGTGTTTGTGTAGTGGATACAGTGTGCAGTGAATGTAGTATCTGTTTGTGTAGTGTCTGTGTAGTGCATTGCAGTGTGGGTGCACAGGGTTTAGTGTGTGCAGTGAATGCAGAGAGGGTAGTGAATGCAGTGTGTGTAGTGGAAGCAGTGTCTCTGTTTGTGCAGGACCCGGAGGACATGGGACCGCAGGACCAGGAGGACACAGGAATACCGGACCAGGAGGACATGGAAACACAAGACCAAGAAGACACGCGAATAGAGGATCAGGAAACGCAGGACACAGGATCAAGGAGCGGAGAGTCAGAATCTCAGGAACCAGGAAACAAGAACAACGGAACAAGAAACAGGAGACAACGTAACATTAGGGGCTTGGGCACACAGCGGATTACAACACTTGAGGCAATGAGTCCGGGCCTCCCTGTCATGCCCCGATGGCGCCCTGCTTCAAGTTATTGCTGCTAAAGTTGCTTCAACTGAGTTGCTATTAATTCCTAATGTGTACGCAGGGCCGGTGCAAGGATTTTTGCCGCCCTAGGCAAAAGTAAAGTTTGCGGCCCCCCCCATGTGACATCACAATGCCCCATATGATCTGCCGTGTTAACTAACGCCAGTGCTGCAGTGCCGCCGTGTTTACATTAAAAGGCCTGCAGGGACAGGCTATAGACACCAGAACCACTACATTAAGCTGCAGTGGTTCTGGGGACTATAGTGTTTCTTTAATGTGAGGTAAATTAGAGATTAGTGCCACGAATAATATACTAGATTGCCTACTTACAACCAGATGAGGATGATGATGGGCTCTAGCTACAGTTTGGCACCACTGGTCTGGTGTAGAACAGGATCTCTGGAGACTGTTTGTAACTGTGGTCACAAAAATCAATGTTCTGGGAGAACGGGAAGCAGCTCCCTTTTTTGGGGGCCCTTTACACACAGCTCAGGGTCCACCCTCATGTTCGACCAATGAGTTTGTTCACAGGGGGTGGAGTGTGTAGGGGATGTCCTGATATGTGTGTAAGGAATGCATTGTGTGAATCTGTGTTTGTATGTGTAAGGGCTGCAAGGTGTGTTTCTGTGTATGTACGGGATGCAGTGTGTGCGTCTGTAAGGGGTGCATTGAGTGTGTGTAAGGAATGCATTGTGTGTTTCTGTGTGTGTAAGGGTTGCATGATTGTGTGTGTGTGATGGATGTCAATCTCTTTCTCCCCCTCCCTCCCTTGTCACTCTCTTTCTCCCCCTCCCTCCCTTGTCACTCTCTTTCTCCCCCCTCCCTCCCTTGTCACTCTCTTCCCCCCTCCCTCCCTTGTCACTCTCTTCCCCCCTCCCTCCCTTGTCACTCTCTTCCCCCCTCCCTCCCTTGTCACTCTCTTCCCCCCCTCCCTCCCTTGTCACTCTCTTCCCCCCCTCCCTCCCTTGTCACTCTCTTTCCCCCCCCTCCCTCCCTTGTCACTCTCTTTCCCCCCTCCCTCCCTTGTCACTCTCTTTCCCCCCTCCCTCCCTTGTCACTCTCTTTCTCCCCCCTCCCTCCCTCGTCATTCTCTTTCTCCCCCCTCTCTCCCCAATCTCTTTCTCCCCCTCCCCACTCTCTTTCTCCCCCCGTTCCCCAGTCCCCACTCTCTTTCTCCCCATCCCCCCACTCTCTTTCTCCCCCTCCCCACTCTCTTTCTCCTCCCTCCCCACTCTCTTTCTCCTCCCTCCCCACTCTCTTTCTCCTCCCTCCCCACTCTCTTTCTCCTCCCTCCCCACTCTCTTTCTCCTCCCTCCCCACTCTCTTTCTCCCCCCTCCCCACTCTCTTTCTCCCCCCTCCCCACTCTCTTTCTCCTCCCTCCCCACTCTCTTTCTCCCCCCTCCCCACTCTCTTTCTCCCCCCTCCCCACTCTCTTTCTCCCCCCTCCCCACTCTTTCTCCTCCCTCCCCACTCTCTTTCTCCCCCTTCCCCACTCTCTTTCTCCCCCTCCCTCCTCCCCACTCTCTTTCTCCCCCCACCTCTATTGTAGCGTGGCCCAGCTCTGTATGGTCCGCGGGTACAAGGAGCTTTTGTTTCCTGTACCCGGCCGGACTAACAGGAAGTGCACACTCAGTGTGCACTTCCTGTTAGTCCGGCCGGGTACAGGAGACAGATGCTCCCTGTACCCGCGGACCATACAGCGCTCGGCCACGCTACAGTGAGGGAGTGACAGAAGGGAGCGCTGATCACTTCCCTCCTGTCAGCCCCTCTCCTCATGCTGCGCCCGGGCGGTGCGCCCTCCTGGACGCACCAGCCCGGGCAAAGCTGCAGCTGCCTGAGGCTCTCTACAGAGCGCTCAGGTGGCTGCAGCATGAGGGGGGCCGGCGCTCCTGGCGGCGCCCCTTCCCACGGGGCGCCCTATGCGGTTGCCTAGTCCGCCTAACAGGTAGCGCCGGCCCTGTGTGTACGTAGTTGTTTACATATGGCTTCTCCATTTTGGCTTTATATTGGTTTTAAAAAATAACAACATGGTATAATATGTCATGTAGTAGTTCATCTGAGTTTGTATGTACCTAATTTTAAAACCTGCTAAGGAACAGATTATTTTTATTATATCATGATACAAAAAACTATAGACTTGAAAGAGGGGGTACTTTCTTTTTCCCTTGACTGTATATGCTAATAAAAATATACTATTTATTAAAAATATTTTCAATATACATTATTTGTGAGGCTGTCAAGGCACAACCTGGCATTCAAGGCAAACTATCTTGACTCCCCTGATCTATGTCCAGTATCACATCTATGAAATCTGAAACAGAGAACTGTTCTATCTATGAAATCTGAAAAGTGTCATGTTCCAAGGGCATATTTGTTTTGTTTGTAACCTTCATGTAATTCTGGTGTAAGAAAGCAAACTCTGTACTACTAGTGAAAGATTTATTATTCTTACAGGGTTTCTCTTGTTTAGACTGTATTATTACCAATATATGAACGCTCATGTTTATATGCCATGTCTTGTGGGCATGAATAAAAACATTTTTCCTGATCCATATTAATTATTCTGTGACTAAACTGTAGCCCAGCAGAAACCTTTTATTGCAGACAATTTGCATTTACACTCACAATGTTTCTTTGTTTCTTGAACTGAGAATTAATTCATATATTTAGGAAATTCATGTATACATACTTTTGAAGTCTGCTACATTCCTTTTCCATGCATTTTTACTGAATACTACTTTTGTTAGCTTGTTTAACTACTTGAGTATTACTATTATTATTATTGCCATTTATATAGTGCCATTATGCAGCGCTTTACAATATTATGAGAGGGGGAATTTAACTATAAATAGGACAATTACAAGAAAACTTACAGAAACGATAGGTTGAAGAGGACACTGCTCAAACGAGCTTACAGTGGGGTATAAAACACATTAGGACAGGAAATAGCAATCAAATAAGGTGGGACTGAAGCAGAGCTGGAGAAGAGAGTAGAGTGCTGCCCTTTAGGAGAGGGCAAGAGACAGGTATGTAAGGTAGAGGTTACTCTGGGAGGCCATAGGCTTTCCTGAAGAGATGGGTTTTAAGGCACTTCTTAAAAGATGCAAGACTAGGGGAGAGTCTGATGGCGGTAGGTAGGCTATTCCATAGGAAGGGAGCCGCCCACGAGAAGTCCTGCAAGCGTGAGTTGGCCCTATTGGTGCGAGCAACTGACAGGAGAAGGTCACGGGCACAGTGGAGCGACCGAGAAGGGGGCATACCTATGGATCCGTGAAGAGATATAACAGGGGCTCCCAGATATAAGAGGGGCTAGAATTGTTCAGTGTTTTATAGGTGTGGGTAAGAGGGCTATAATAATCCATACAGGAAATTACTAGAGCATGGACAAGCTCCTTGGTAGCGTCTTGCGTAAGAAAAGGGCAGATGCAGGCTATGTTTTTAAGATGGAATCTACAGGATTTGCCAACATCCTGGATATGAGACTCAAAGGTGAGGCCAGAATCCAGTAGTGCGCTGGTGGATACCACTAACTTAATGGGAGAGCGAAAGAGGAGGATCAGTATTAGGAGGAGGAAGTATAAAGAGAAAATAGAAGGAGATCAAGGACAGAGCCTTAGGGGACTGCAACTGTGACAGGATGAGGGGAGGACGTATCATTAGAAAAGGAGACACTGAATGAGCGTTGGGAGAGATAAGAGGAAAACAACGAGAGGGCACAGAGAGTCACAGAGACTGAGTGATTGAAGAGTTTGAAGAAGGAGAGCATGATCACCAGTGTCAAAGGCAGCAGAGAGGTTAAGAAGAATTAGTATGGAGTAGTGGCCTTTGGATTTAGCTGCGATTAGGTCGTTAGTAACTTTGATAAGAGCAGTCTGAGTAGAGTGGAGAGGGCGAAAGCCAGATTAAAGAGGGTGAAGGAGAGAGTTGGAATTGAGGAAGTGAGACATACGGGTAGACAAGTCTTTCCAGAAGCTTTGAGGAGAAAGGGAACCGGGATATAGGACGATAGTTAGAGGGGGAGGACTAGTCAAGAGATCTTTTTTTCAGGATAGGTACTACAGTGACATGTTTAAGTTCAGCAGGGACAATGCCAGAAGAGAGAGAGCAGTTGAAGATGTGTGTTAAGGAAGGCACAAGACAAGGGGAGAGAGATCTGATAAGGTGAGATGGGACAGGATCAAGCGGGCACGTGGTGGGGCGAGAGGAAAGGAGAAGCGCAGCCACCTGATGTTCAGTAGCCGGGGAGAAAGTTTAAAGGGTAGGAAAGGCATGATCTGCGTGTGGTTGAGAAAGAGAATGGCAAGGTGGGGAGAATTCTTTCCTTAGCTGTTCAATCTTGTCGGTAAAGTAGCATGCAAAGCTGTTGGCTGTAAGGTTAGTTTGGGGGGGGTGGCACAGCAAGGCGAAGAAGAGAGTAAAGGTATCAAAGAGACGCCTGAGATTCCGGGAGCATGAACTAATGATACAGGAAAAGTATGACTGTTTGGCGAGGGCAAGGGCTGCGCTGTATGAACACAATTTGAATCTATAACGGAGAAAGTCTGACTGGGTGCGAGAGTACCACTGCTTACTTAGACCAATGCATTTTAACACAGTTAAATATCCAATCTATAACATATCTGTTCCTTCCAGACTACATCAGCAATTTTTAACTCAAAGTTTGCTGTGAACTGTTTTTATATTTGTAACCAACAAATATAGAAATGTCTACTTATTGCACATGAAACAGTGTCATTAAAATACACAACATTGCTGTTGGCATATCAATTTTAACTGAGTGTTAGTAATTCGGGCCCTTTAAAGGGCTGCTCCAACAATAAAAAAGAGTGGTTTAATAAAACTCTTTTTTTGTATAGAGTAACCCTTACTGGTATTGCCCTCCCCAAAAGATAAAATATTAAACAGAAAAGCTATAACTTTCCCCTCACTCTAATGCCAAAGCCAAATTCTCCTGCCAGTTTCATTCCTCCTGGTGACATCACTCCCTCTCCTTTCAGTGTGTGGGATGTCAGGGTAGACGGGCTCAAGGTAAGAGTGGGGTGGCATAAATCATCAGTTACCAGCATGCTTTGCGTGCTGCAACAGAAACTTTTTATGCACATTTTAGACATTAGCCAACCCATAACTGTCGTTCCAGCAGGCTAATGCTAGTGAAGTTTATGCCTCCCAACTGTTTCACTTTCGGCGGGACAACCCTGATTTTGGTCCTGAAGGCTTGGGGCCAGCCAAGCTGCCTGTCAGGTAGTGGGGCGCAGGGCCGGACTGGCAATAAAGAACAGGCCTGGAAAAATTTTATACCAGCCCTATCATTAATTTTGCCAGCTGTGACAGATATAAAGTTACAATTATTTAACCCCTTCAGGACGGAGTCAATAGTGCACGTTCTGATCAAAACAAAACGTAAACAAAAACTGGAATTTGCGCTATGTGTCTGTTCACCCGTAGTTCCCCTCTTTCAAATTATATGCACCCACACTTATTATATATCATTTTGTTCAGGAGAAACAGGGCTTTAATCTATCATTAACTATTCATATATGGAACATCATTTATTATGAATAAAAGTAAAAAAAATGTGAGAAAATAAGATTTTTTTTTTAAATTTGCATTTCCGTCTGACATTTTAACTGTGAATGTCATAATACTGTTAGGTTTTACTGCAAAAAAAATGCACATATTTGTAATCAGCGATGTCTCACGAGTACAACAGTACCCCCCATTAACAGGTTTTATGTTGTTTTGGAAAGTTACAGGGTCAAATATAGAACATTACATTTTCAAATTGAAATTTGCCAGATTGGTAATGTTACCTTTGAGACGGTGTGGTAGCCCAGGAATGAGAATTACCCCCATAATGGCATACCATTTGAAAAAGTAGACAAGCCAAGGTATTGAAAGTGGGGTATGTTTAGTCTTTTTTAGTAGCCACTTAGTCACAAACACTGGCCAAAGTTAGCGTTCATATTTGTTTTTGTGTGAAAAAAGCAAAAAACAAATATTTGGCCAGTGTTTGTGACTAAGTGGCTACTAAGAAAGACTGGACATACCCCACTTGCAATACCTCGGGTTGTCTACTTTTGCAAATGGTATGCCATCATGGGGGTAATTCTCATTCCTGGGCTACCATACGCTCTCAAAGGCAACATAACCAATCTGGCAAATTTCAATGTGAAAAAAATGAAATGCAAGCCTTATATGTGACTCTCTAACGTTCCAAAACACCATAAAACCTGTACATGGGGGGTACTGTTATTCTCGGGAGACTTCACTAAACACAAATATTAGTGTTTTAAAACAGTAAAACATATTACAACAATAATATAGACCATAAAAGTGCAGTTCGCTTGTAAAAAATGCAAAAAACGTCACTTTTACTTAAAATATCATCGTTGTAATACAATTTACCAGTTTGAAACACGAATATTTGAGTTCAGCGAAGTCTCCCGGGTAAAACAGTACCCCCTATGTACAGGTTTTATGGTGTCTTGGAGAGTTACAGGGTCAAATATAGTGCTTGCAAATTAAATTCTCTGCACTTTCTCCCTGTGTTGTCATGCATGTCAATCAAATTTTAATTAATCAAATCACATAATTACATTAAAAGATTATTTAAATATACATGTAGAATTTTAATATATATGCATTTATAGGTATTTAAATTCTACGTGTATACTGATGTAATCTTTTATGTAATTATATGTATTTATCTATATATATATATTTGCGGTTATTTGCATTTTATATATAGATAGATATATATATATAGAATGTCATTCTAAGTGTATTTTGTTACCGATATATATATATTAATAACAAAATACAGTTAGAATGAAATTACATATGCACATATAATTTATATTAAATTTTGTTTCAATATTTTATTTATTTATTTTATTATTTAATTTATTTATTATTTTAATTATACGTATTTATATATAATATATATATGTACATCTATTATATATATAATATATATACATATTATATATATGTAATGTCATTCTAAGTGTATTTTAATATTAATATATACTTATATTAATATTAAAATACACTTTGTATGACGTTACATATATATAATATGTATATATATTATATATATATAATATATATACATATTATATATATATATAAAAATGCATTTATTTTATTTTTACACATGTCTAATTATTTTTTTTAATTCTTCCCACCAGCAGGGGGACTGTCTGATATTTCAAACAGTCCCCCTGCTGGCATATCCACAGCCAGCTATAGGGGGCCATGTGATCGCTCTTTGAGAGCGATCACATGGCCCCCGGGGGCCTCATTTGCCGTGGGAGGGCTGCCTGGGCTGTGAGGCAGTCCTCCCGAAGCGGATCGCGGCGGAGGTAAGTATAACTTACCTCCTGGGGCTGCAAGCCGTTACGGCGTGCTATGCCGTCATAACGGCGTTAAAGCCCACTTAACCCGTGACGGCATAGCACGCCGTAACGGCGTTAAGGGGTTAACCAACAAGAAAGAGCACACTCACAGGACTTAAAATAAACAAAAGAGCTGTTTTATTCTAATCAGATGTGCAACATATTACTTTATCGTTTCAGCCTTATTATTTTGACAGGTCCAGTAATGGGAATAAAACATTGACTGAATACTGCTGCACGTCTGATTTAAATAAATGTTATTTTGTTTAGTCCTCTGTCCTATGAGTGCACTCTTTGTTGTGTGTAGTTTGATAACAGGGAATGAACAACTGAGAGATAGGCAGGGTTATGCACTAAAGTAATATTTTTTGTGAATGAAAATGTAAATTGCAAAATTTAGGCTACAATAGTCAAGCTGTCACTATGCCCAAGTTGAAATTTTGTTTCAAATCCGCTATTTTGGTTTAAATTATGAAATTTAGATTCTTCAAAACATTTTAAAATTACAAATATTAGTAAAAACCCTTTGGCAAATGTCAAACCCGTCTTACATTATATATATATATATATATATATATATATGTGTGTGTAATTTCCAAGTGTATTATGCATGAATATATTATATATTGTAAACATAATAATTAATAAAATTATGCTTGTCGTGATATATATACATACACACACACACACACATATATATATATATATATATATATATATATATATATATATATATATATATATATATATATAGTGATATAATACCATTTCTGCATATGTATGTATGCATAATACTTCCACAAATCACATAGATAAAGCAAAGCTATATTTAATTTTTTTAATTCAACATGTCATTTAAAAACAACAAAAAAACATACATAGGCATACACACAGATTTTTGATTAATGGATACTCACTGGCACGTACTGATGCCCACACATATACACACTCACATACACTGGCGCACAATGATCCATACTGACACACATACAATGATCCATACCGACACACACATTGACACATACTGACACACACACAAACAGTGATCCATACGGAAACACAAACACACAAACACAGTGATCCATACTGACACAAACATTGATCCAAACTGATTCACATACACAGTGATCCATATTGACACTCACACACAAACTAATCCATACTGACACATACATGGATCCATACTGACACACACACACACACAGTAATCCATACTGATACAAACATTGATCCATACTGACACACACACAGTGATCCATACTGACACTCTCACACACACACAAACTAATCCATACTGACACATTCATGGAACCATACTGACACACACACAAACACACACACACACACACACACACACACACACACAGTAATTCATAATGATACATACATTGATCCATACTGACACACACACAGTAATCCATACTGACACACGCACTGTAATCCATACTGACATATACATTGATCCATACTGACACTCACACAAAGTAATCCATACTGACACATACATTGATTCATACTGACACTCACACACAGTAATCCATACTGATACATACATTGATCCATACTGACACAAACATTGATCCATACTGACACAAACATTGATCCATACTGACACATACATTGATCCATACTGACACATACATTGATCCATAAATTGATACATACTGACACTCAAACACACAGTAATCCATACTGACACATACATTAATCCATACTGACACATACATTGATCCATACTGATACTCACACACAGTAATCCATACTGACACATTCATTGATCCATACTAACACAGACACACACACACACTGATCCATACTAACACATACATTGATCCATACTGACACAGACACACACATTGATCCATACTGACACATACATTGATCCATACTGACACACACACAGAGCAATCCATACTGACCCAAACATTGATCCATCATGACACACACACACACACACTAATCCATACTGACACATACATGGATCCATACTGACACACACATACACTAATCCATACTAACACACATAATACCTTCAAAAACACCTCCCACACACAATTACACACACTCTAAGAATCTTGGAAATTAACATAAAATACCTGAGTGCCACTGCACACTGAGCCCACCTTGCTCCTTGATCTGTGCTCAGCTCTTGGCTGAAAAGCAGCCTGCCTGCAGCTCTGTCTGGCCCCTTGCTCACTCCTCTCCCTGCCTGCCAGCACTTAACACACAGGAAGCAAAATGTCAGAGGACCCGCATGGGCTGCCCTGCTCTGCCTGATTACCAGGTCACATGCTTCCTGTGTGTGAAAGCTGTCAGGCAGGCACCAGGACTACCTCCCTCCCTTGCTCCTTATGCTTCACTCGCGAGCAGCATTGAAAGTTTACGTAGGAGTGCCTACTGCTCGCAAGTGCATAAAGTACAGTGCGATCTAGAGCTGAGAGGGGACCTTCACTCCTCAGCTCATCAAGCCCCCTACATGACGGTGTGTACTGGATGGGGAGGAGAAGATTCTGCACTGGGTGGCCCCAAGTGCCCCGGCCCACCGGGAAATTTCCCGGTATCCCAGTGGGCCAGTCCGGCCCTGCCTGCCGCCTTTTCAAGCTGACCTATTTGGACAAGACTAGTGCATTATTTGTGAAGTGGTTTGCATCACTGATGACACCCCCTTAGGACTTCACCCAGCTATCCCTATTTGAAGAGGAGCAATGTTGGGAGGTATAGAATTTTTACAAATCTGAGTATCCTTTTATATTTTTCTTATTTTCCATTCTTTCTTCATTTATTGCATTAAAAAAAAGAATGAGTATAATCCAGTCTACAGCTTCACTTTCAAATGCATGAGCAAGTTAGCTAGAATTGATTACGTCATATATTTCTTCAAACTCAAAGTGACGTGTTACATTTCAAAACAGACAGTTCCATTAATAAAGCTCATTGCAACTTAACACCTGAAAGAGGAGACAACTTATTAACCCCTATAGGAAAGCAAATAAAAATTTGACATCTAAATCGAAACATTTTAGTAATATTAAAGGAACACTATAGGGTCAGGAACACAAACGTATCCCTGACTATATAATGTTAAAAACACCATCAAGCCCCCTTAAATATATTAAAATCTTACCGTTATGCCAGTCTGCTGCTACTGGCTCTGCCCCTGATCTGCCTACGTGGCTGACATCCTCAGAAATGGTGATCTCAGCCAATCACAGTACTTCTCTATAGGAAAGCATTTAATTGGCTGATATTGTCAAAGAGGCAAATCAGGGGCATATCCAGCACGAGCCAAACACAGCCCTGGCCAATTAGCATCTTTTCATAGAGATACTTTAAATCAGTGCATCTCAATGAGGAATTTTCAGTGTTCAATGCAGAGGGTGGAGACACAGAATATCAGTGCTTCACAGTGTGCAGCACTGCCCCAGGAAACACCTCTAGTGGCCAAATGAGTGGCCAGTGGCTGTATCTCTATTTACCATTCATGTAATATTAAATACTAATAAGATTTTTTTTTTATTATATACACACTGTTTATTATGATTAATTGTTGCTACTACTGCTGTCAGTATCAGTGAGTGTGCTGCCGGACCGGCTAATCTGCCAACCGGCTCGGCGGCACCACCCTATACTAAATGAGATGCGGCCGCCGGCTGCAAGGTAACTATGTAAGATGGCCGGCCCCCGGTCCCCTCAGAGTGTTCCACCCGGTGGCACCTACATGCGGCCGGCGGCCGTGATATTAATGAAAACGGTCGCAGAGCTCCCTCTTAGAGTTGTGCAGCCCCCAGGTGCCGCAGCCCACCGGGAAATTTCCCGGTATCCCAGTGGGCCAGTCCGGCCCTGATTAGGTTGCTAGGATAGGATCTGCCAAAAATGGCGTACATTGGGGTTGTGCCAGGCTTATGCAATGTATGATCATATAGTGTAACTAAATCCCTGTTATTTTTGCCTAAGTGAAGTGTTTATGTATTTATTTTAAATTACATTTTGTGGAATTTGAAGCTAATGCACAGTTAAGTTAGTATGCTGGATTATATGTGTACATATAATGTATCTGATAGATATATATGATAATGAGTTGTTAGATTAGCTCATTTTAGCAGGGCCTTCTACATCTCGTCTGGTTTGTATAGCAATAACCTATAAATGTGAAATAAATGCAAATAATACGATATTTGTCATAGCTATGTGAACTTAAATAAACTAGGTTTCATTTGTGCAGGATGCATTTAAATGCCTGAGGATATACTGGCAGTTCTAATGAACACGAGGTGTGTCAGTACTCGAAACTAAGTCATTTCCAAACTTGCCAGGTGTCACTACGAAACAGATCCTTTGGAGTAAGAGTGGAATTAGTCTGTCAAGAAACCAGCTGTTCTTAGAGTTCACCATAGTTGTCATGAAACTTGATATCTCTGAAACCATAGTGCAGATACTCACTATACTAATGTGAACTGTTGGGGAAAATAGTGACAAACAAGTCTTTCACTCCTTGAAACTTCTGAGGCCATGTGCCTACATTTCACGTATACCATCATATGGTTGTGCTAAACATTCATGATTCCCATCACAAAACTATATACAGAATTAGCCATATTGTAAACTATTTTCCCAAAACAATTCCCTCCGCGCAAGACATTCAGCTATGACTTAACAGGAAATGTGTTTCCACTTGTGCTCTGACAACATAAAGAGAAGTGGAGCTTTCTTCAGAGACTATTCAGACACATAACATGCATAGTGTTTATTTCTACATAGTAGTGACCACTGATCGACACTACAAATGTGTGTGAACTTCATTTCCAATTGTGCTCAGCAAGCCTTAAGGGTTCTCATAGAGATTTTATTGGATGAGAGTCATGGTATACCTGAAAATTTGCCAGGTCTTTTTTTTAATGTATACATCTTTATTTCCATTTTTTTCTTACAAGAACACATTTAAAAAAAATTACATATAAAATTTTGTTACGCAACATTCAATTGGTCACATACATATACAATTTAAATAAAAACAGAAACATTAACAAAAAAAGGAATTGTAGAATCATAACACATTCATCGACTATTCATCCTGATGCGGAAAGATCAGCAGTTTATTTTCTGGGGCAAAAAAAAAAAATAATAAACTATTAATTTCTCATTTTTCCTATTCAAATAATGCTTTATGTCTCAGCACTCAGGATGCTAGTATGAATTTGACTGAAAAAGAAGATTTTCTGTTTAGGCAGAACTTTGTTTAATTGATTATTCATTATAAAATATCCTTTTTTTTATTATATATTGAGATTTATTTGATTTAATACTTCGAACCAATTTAACTGCCCTTGTTGTTTTACACTTGCTGGCTATACATGTTTTAAGAGTTGCTCGCACCCTTACGGCCAACTCACGCTTACAGGACTTCTCGCAGGCGGCTCCCTTCCTATGGAATAGCCTGCCTACCACTATCAGATTCTCCCGTGGTCTTCAATCGTTTAAGAAGTGCCTTAAAACCCATCTCTTAAGGAAAGCCTATGGCCTCCCAGAGTAACCTTTACCTCACATACCTGTCTCTTGCTCTCTCCTGAAGGGCATCACTCTACTCTCTCCACTAGCTCTGCTTCACTCCCACCTTATTTGATTGCTATTTCCTGTCCTATTGTGTTTTACACCCCACCTCCTATGGACTGTAAGCTCATTTCAGCAGGGTCCTCTTCAACCTATCGTTCCTGTAAGTTTTCTTGTAATTCTCCTATTTATAGTTAAATCCCCCCTTTCATAATATTGTAAAGCGCTACGGAATCTGTTGATGCTATATCAATGGCAATAATAATTTGCAGCCCCACACTGGGAGGTTGTTTTTACAGTGCAGTTAAGCAGAATATTATTTTTTTTTTATTATTAATGCATCCTAAAGTTTTATAAATGAATGCTCTATAGCTAGCCATAGGGTTCTGTCTAATATAAATAGCATTCAGTCTCCTTACAAATTCCTAGATTATCTCAGCATGAGGTATAGGCCAGGCTCTACACTAAAATGTAACAAAAAATACAGTAAAAAGCCTGGGAGATCTATATGATCCCCATATTACAATAAGGAAGGTTTAAAACTTCCCATATGCCCCACTTGTTGTGCCATGAGCTATGTCTACTAAATGCATTTATTACATCTAGCGATTAAGCAGTTTTTACTACCCTGTTGTTATAAAGGGACCCATTCCATTGGGGGGTGGGGAGGGGGGGGGGGGGGGTGGAGGGGAGAGGGAGAGGGAGACATCAAAAAATGGAACATGCTACTGGGGCCTTTCTTAGTGACTGGATCACTGTAACTTTTATCAATCCGGTCTAGTAAACAAACACCATTATAATAGAAAAAATGCAAAGGTAATAAATTAACAATAATAAAAAAGAAATTCCTGCATTTGCCAACAAACCATTCCAATAAGATAGTGGTTTTAGAAATTACAATGTCACTTTTTTAATGAAAGTCAAATGAATACATACATAATTTTACATATATATATATATATGTATTTCCCATTTACCATTCAGTAAAATATATTTTGAGATTTGATGCAGGGGAACGTACATTGGTTCTTGTTTGAATGAGGAGGCCTGCTAGACCTCTTCTGTCCTCTAGTTAAGCCCATTGTTACAATGGCTGTAGTTGCAGCTTTCTACCTTACCACTCTTGTGGAATTTAAGCCACTTACCTGCACTGTGAATAAATCTGTGTTTGGTTGTAGACCGTGCTTTCCTTCCAGGGCTGAGAAGCCAGTTTTGAATGGTTGCAAGTGGTCCCATATACCTGTCTGGATACAAGTTTTGAAGCCTCTCACCCTCAGTCCAATTTCTGAGGATATGCCCCTGACAGCCATGTTGCTATCACCCTGTTTTAAGCTGCAGGCGCTGCAGTCTTCTGTTTCAGTGCTTTGAAGTCTTGTCCTATTGGTCTCATTAACTGCCTTTCGAGGGGGGGTGCAGAGTGGAGAGTCCGTCATGCCCGTAAAGTCCTGTTGTTGACCAGGGGGGGCCTGATGTTCAGAGGACTGTGGCCGAGTGTTCCGATGTCTCCTGTCGCATTATGTGGCCATTGTGATGTGGAACGCTATGGTGGATTCTGTTATCCCTTGGAGAGGAATTGGCGATGCAGCTGAGATTTTCTTGACTGGTGGCCTCTCGAGGTTCTCCTTGGACTTTTCCGTTACCTGCACACCAGTGAAGCCATAAGACTTGTCCCGCAGAAGTCACATATTTGCAGTGATGTTACTATCGCAAAGGATTCTGGGTGGGCATATGCAAATTAGTTTAACAAAGAATCACATTTTTGCCTCATTCTATTTTAAACATTGATTCCTTTGAGTCTGTGTTTGCTGTATACAACAGCTTTGAAACACAACGTAGGAAAAGATGCAAAGCCAGTGAACCACTCATGGACAGCTGTTTCATTGTTAATGCAAATCATCAGCATGAGGTTGGTTACTGGTTTGCTAGTGAGGATTGGTAGTGATTGGGAAGCAAAAACCAAAAAGGTTATGGTGGGGAAAAAAATGTGATTGAAAACCCCTTCCACCTGAAGTTTGTGGATAGTCAATACTATGTTAAACAAAAATCTGCACACCAGTGAAACCATAAAACTTGCTTTTCCCACAGTACACATACATACATCATTAATAAAAGTGTATTTTAATATTAAACAATATTAAAATACACTTAGAATGATGTACATTATATATATATTTCAAATTTGAGAATACCTTCTATGTGCAAACGTTTGGGACAGCGATGGGAGCGGCCATGGCACCTTCATACGCCAATATATTTATGGCCTGTATTGAACGACATCATATTTTCTCTAAATATTCCACTAAAATACTGAAGTATTTCAGATTTGTGGATGATATCCTGTTACTTTGGCAAGGTACCACAGAAGAACTTATTTAGATGGTAACTACTATCAATAATTTGGATACCCCAATTAAACTTACTTCCACAATCGATGTTAACACTATCCAATTTTTGGATGTGTCACTATTTAAAACTGACAAAGGCATCGGGTATACTCTTTTCCGTAAGGAAACGGATCGAAATACTTTGCTTTTGGCTAGCAGCTTTCATCCAAAGCACCTTATTGAATCACTTCCTATTTCACAGTTCATTCGAGTACTAAGGTACAACAGTGACCCTGAACAAATGAATGAACAACTACAACAAATGCGACAAAGATTTTTAGCTAGAGGTTATTCATCTGAAGTATTAACCCTAGCAGAAATTAAGGCGAAAGAAAAGATTCAGAAAAAGGCAGAAATAACCAATGAACGGTCAAAAGAGCGTATATTTCTTCCACTGACTTTCCATACCAACACCTTGCAAATTAAAGATACCATATACATACACTGGGATATATTAAAAGCTGACAAATATTTGTCACCAATTTTCCAAAATTCGACCATCATCAGTTATAAACGAAACAAAAGCTTGAGGGACATATTAGTCCGCAACGATCCAGTACACTGCTATCAACAAGCCAAGGCGATTAAGAAAAAAGGTTGCTACAGCCATATGGTATTTGGTACAACATTTGCCCACCCACAAACTGGACAGTGTATTTCTATTCAACACTATATCACCTGTACTACAGATCATGTTATATACATGATCACATGCACTTGTGGGCTATCATACGTGGGCAAGACGGATTTAACCCTTCGTGACAGAATAAGAGGTCACCGTTCAGGAATAACCACAGCCTTTCGAGATCAACATTCCGAAAAAACAGTTGCCAAACATTATTTGGCCCTACAACATTGATTGCCCACATTGAGGTTCACTGCGATTGACCATGTCCCACCTCTGCACCGAGGTGGAGACAGATCTAAAGTGTTGCTGCAGAGGGAGGCATATTGGATTCACCGTCTGGAGACGGCATCCCCTAAAGGCCTTAATGAACATGTCACGTACTCGATGTTTCTTTAATTTGCAGCAGCTTAAATTTGTCTTCTATTCACAATATCATATAATTCACACAGCGATCATATGTTTAGTATGTATTTATTTACTTTGTTTCATTGTTTAGAAAATTCTGATTAAGTGAATAAGATCCCTTGATGTTAAGGGTATAACAATAGGCTCAGCGCAATATGGAGTTTATGTGGTCATACATATAGGCTTCTTATGTTTAAATTGAGCATGATTTTTTTCAATTTTTTTCAATTTTTTCAATTTTTTTCAAAAAAATTATTTAGCGAATATTCCCTTTTTTTCATTGTTTAGTGCAGGATGTTTCTCAAACATTCATTACGCATTTTTTAGCTGCTATGCAAAAATAAGGGTTGAACAGTTCGATGCAGCGGATTGTCCCCTCTATTTAGGGTGTATAATAATAATCAGCTACCATGTAAGAATGGTTTAATTATTTGAATTATTTGATTTAGTGAATAGTCCCCTGTATTTAGATTGTACACCAATATGCCTCAGCACAGTTCAGGTAATTGGATATGGTTTCTGCTGCTAAGCCAGGATGGCCCCTTATGATTATAGCGGTGTAAGCTTTCATTGGAGATCCTTGAATAGTTCCATTTTGTATCTTTCTTATTCTTATTTTTTCTATTTATGTAGAAAAATGTATTTAGCGAATATGGCCTTTTTCCTCCTTTTTTCGTTTTTTTTGGTGTTTTCTCTTTGCTTCATGTTTAGAGCAGGGTCCCATATAACATGTAGGATGTAATTTTTTCCTGCTGCCACGCAAGATAGCATATAATATATGTATTGATAATTGTGGAATATGATTTGGTTTTTATTGTGTGAAATTTAGTATTCTTTAAATACTTTAACATATACTGTTAGGATGCCTTACCATCACTTGTTTTAGTCACTTAGTTGTTTTTCACATATTTTTCACTCATTCATTCACATTCATAGGCACATTTTTTTACTCACAGTTGTATGGGTGATATGGGTATTAAGTAGGCATCTTATTACTTTATTTAGTTATTATAGTAATTTACTAGATTCTCTATAAGGCTGTATATATCTTCCGTCCTGTTGTCCTTTTAACACAACCTCGGACTCACATTTCTTCTTAGACACGGACTTTATGCATAGTGGATATGTTTCCATGGAAACCACTTAGTATTCCGCCGGGCGTAATGACGTAATGACGTCACATGGGCGGTCCTATCACACTTCCGGGTTCGGTGAAGGGATTCACAACGAGATTGATTGGTAAGTTCACTTACTTTCATGTATATATAGAGATTATTGTGCTTGCTACAGTAACCTTGAAAAAGACCTGCAGAGGTCGAAACGTTGGTTTTGGTTTGTACCTGGATTGAATAAAACTACACATTTTTTTCACAAAGACCTGAGTGTGCATCCTACATTCTCTATTTCGTCTATATTTGGAACGCAACGTGGATTGCACCCAGGCAGGTATCCTATTTGACAATAAGGAGAGTGCCAAGCTATTTGTATATTTGTATATTGTGTGTGTGTGTATATATATATATATATATATATATATATAAAAAATGAAAAAGAATCAATAAGTAAAAAAAATACAAATAATTATATACCAGTTTTCATTTGTTCTATCTGTATTTTGATATTAATATACATATATTTATTCAAAATACATTTAGAGTGACGTTATAAATTCATTTATGTATCTCTCTCTATATATATATATATAACCAAATAGGGTAGAGATAGCACTCTCAGTACTCCAAAAGTATTAAAAATAAAATGTAACTTTTATTTTCAAAATTAAAAGCTCAACGTTTCAGTTTGTCACCCAAACTTTCATCAGTAGCCATTTTTTGTTGTGTATATATAGCTATATATAAAAAAAAATAAAGTCCGGAGAATTTGACTTGCAAGCCCTATATTTAACCATGTAACTTTTCAGGATACCATAAAACCTGTACATGGGGGAGACTTCGCAGAACACAAATATTAGTGTTTAAAAACAGTAAAACATATCACAACGATGATATCGTCAGTACAAATGCATTTTTTTTTATTTTTCCATACACAAAGGGTAATTTCACTGACGATATAATTGTTGTGATACGTTTTACTGTTTTTTTCACATTGAAATTTGCCGATTGGTTATGTTGCCTTTGAGACTGTATGATAGCCCTGGAATGGGAATTACCCCCATGATGGCATACCATTTGCAAAAGAAGACAACCCAAGGTATTGCAAATGGAGTATATGCAGTCTTTTTTTAGAAGCCACTTAGTCAAAAACACTGGCCAAAGTTAGTGTTCATAATTGTTGTTTGCATTTTTAACACACAAATAAATATAAATGCTAACTCTGGCCAGTGTTTGTGACTAAGTGGCTACTAAAAAAGACTGGACATACCCCATATTGAATAGCCTGGGTTATCTACTTTAAACAAATATGTACATGTGAGGTGTGATTCAGAGATTTGACAGATAACAGTGTTACAATGTCACTATTGATACATTTTAAAAATATATATTTTGAAACAGCAATTTCCTATTTGTACTTATAGCCCTATAGCTTGAAAAAAAAAAAGCAAAAAATCTCATAAACACTAGGTGTTTTTTTAAAATCGGGACAACATTTTGAATCTATTTAGCAGTTTTTTTCATTAGCTTTCGTAGGTGAGAAAAAGTTTTTTCAAGCAAAAGTAAAAAAAAATTTGTAAATATTTTTCACCAAATTGTATTTTTAAAAAAAAGTAAATTATATGACATGATACAAATAATGGTATGTAAAGAAAGCCCTTTTTGTCCTGAAAAAAAAAAGATATATAACTTGTTTGGGAACAGTAATTACAGCTAAACACAAACACCACAAAATGTTAAAACAGCTCTGGTCCTTAACGTACAACATGGCCACATTCCGGTCCTGGAGGGGTTAAAAAGCAGAGTAATCTGAAAGTACCTTTCCTGGTGAAATACTTTGTTGTTATGATTATTATTTTATCGCATACTTTACATATATAATATGTTATTGCTATGCTTTTATTGTACTTTTTCAATTTGGGGGACTACCCGACCAACCAAATCGTCACGGATCGTGGGTCTAGGTAGGTACAGAGCAGCGGGGCGCCTGGCGTACTATGCCGTCCCGCAGGTTTAGAGCCACCTCTTTAAGGACAGCATAGAACGCCTGCCATCCTTAATGTGTTAAATGCTAAGAGTGCTCCATTATTAACCCTCGGTCAGGCGCAACTGATCCAACAGGCACAGCCAATGTTTGTTGTTTTGTCCTACCAAAGCGAGCGCTCGTTACCGCCCAGCCGCCTCAGTAGCTTGTTGTTTTTACATTCTGCAGCGACCTATAGTGCGCAGTACGCATTTGAACGTCGTGTGTGCTAGTCGCAGCACTTTGAGTCTCTTAGGCACATTGCGCCTGATTGCAGTATAACCATTATGTCTATAATTACATTGGTAAGTCATTTTTCTAATTAATTCAAGCATATTAATGCCATACCTGATTGTTTTTCAATGTTATAATGTTCAACTCCATAATGAGGCACGATGTTCCTCTCAGGCACATTGCGCCCAATGATGCTATTTTTGTTATTTCTTTGTAGATACGGAAATAAAATGGACATCTCAAAGGGAATTTTCCATTTCAATAATCCAAATGATGTAGCGGATATGATGAAAATGCTAGAGGATGAATCAGATGATGAAAATATTTTTGAAGATTCAGATGAAAGCAACGATAGCGTGACTGAAGATAACATCGAAGCACGCATTCAGCGATGACGCGACAGCACAGATAACGCTTCATATTTTCTCGGAAAAGACAAGGCCAGTAAATGGTATCGAGATATTCCCAACAAAATAATTTGTTGAAGCAGTTACCAGGTGTTATAGGCCCCGCAAAGTTATCGAAATCTCCAGTTGACTGTTGGAAATACTTATTCACTGGAGATATTCTGGATATCATTGTAAAATATACTAACCAATATATAAATATTATCAAAAATAAATATGGACGCTAACGAGACGCCAAACTTACTGATGACATTGAAATAAAAGCGTTCATAGGTATATTATATTTGGCTGGAGCTCATAGAGCCCTGGATTTAGTGGAAGAACTGAAAGAGATGAAACTTTCCTATGTTGGCACAGTAAAGAAAAACAAAAGAGAGCTGCCACCTGAATTTGTCACAATGAAATCTAGGGAAGTGTATTCAGGTAGCTTTGGATTCAATCGCGATAGTACATTAGTATCATACGTACTGAAGAAGAACAAAACTGTTACCCTTGTGTCCAGCTTTCATCATGATAAATCTCTTGATTCAGAAACAGGCGAGAAAAAGAAACCATCGATAATTACATTTTACAATTCCACAAAGGGAGGAGTAGACAATGTTGACAAAATGTATGCTACATTCAGCGTTGAAAGGAATATAAAACTTTGGCCTATGAATATATTCTTCACCATATTGCATGTTGCTGGCATAAATTTGCAGATAATTTATCTGGGAAATGATTTGAGACCAATAAAGAGGCGCCTATTTCTGAAGCAGCTTTCTCACGAACTTCTGTTAGATGAACTTCAAAGACGAAGTAAAAAAAACAATCGGCATTCTGCTGCATATTCAATCAAAACGATTTCATAATTGTGAAAATGTAGAAGAAGATAAAGAGGAAAGTTTGGAAACACCTAGCAAGAGGAGAAGGTGCATTACAATAACTACAGATAGCGGACGACGTCGCTTATCAAGATATGAGTGCAGCAAGTGTAAACGTGCATTATGTATGGAACATGCTACTTTTTATTGTAATAAATGCTCAGAAATTGCTTTCACCAATGTTGTAAAACAAATGTAATAATAAATATGTTTTTATTTGAGTAAAAAGTTTGTTTTTGTAAAAGTGGCCTATTACGCACAATGCGCCCGATCCTGTTCTTACTCACATTGCGTCTGACCGAGGGTTAATTATAAAAAAAACATTTTACCAGGAAAGATACATTAAGATTTCTCTTGTTTTCAAGTATGCCGGGGGACCTGTGAAGGAGTCTAATAAACATGTTATTTCTGAGCTGCTTTTTATATTGATAATAATGTACACAACATATATGACCTAACAAAACCAACAGCGCTTCCTGTAAGCTCCCTCCACCCAGCCTGTCTGCCGAGCAGGAAGTGATTACAAAAATGAAACTAGACGTTTCAGGTCTGAGCCAGCTCGGTGAGAGCCAGTCACAGGCTGGAGACAGCGGACGAGGTCACATCGGACCGCCATGATTAATCTATGACGCGGCTCTGCTCCGGGAACACAGTGTGAGGGAGCAGCAGAGCCAGTCTAGGCCGCGCTGATTGGCTGTTACACAAGTGACGTGGCAGTGGCGTTCCACTCACTCAGGCGTTGTAGGGGCTTTTTCGCCTCAGTCAGCAACCAAAGCTCGCCCCGCCCACTGAGAGGCAACGTATGACGCCGGGGCACCTCTCGCCCTCTGGGCGTGTCTATCCTGGCTCTGTCCCCGCCCTCTGGGAGTGTAAAGGCTGAGCGGGCAGGCGGCGGGCACAGTGTGTACGGAGAGGGAGCGGGTGAGGAGGAGGGCGCAGCCCCGGCGGCTCAGGCACGCGTTCCGTTTATTATCACGATCCGGATCCCGGCGGCTCGGACAGGCCTTGGTTGTCACGGAGAGTGTCCCAGCGGCTGCCCGTTATAGTGTTGTTTATTTGCTTGGCAGAAGTTGGTGACGGTAACGGAATAAGGTGAGTGTGTCCCCCGGCGGGCAGTGCTGGCTGTGTGTGCTGAGAGCTGTGTCCCCGCGCGCTGTGTGGGTGTTATTGGGGGGGAGGGGCTGGCCGTGTTGTTCTCGGGGAGAGCCATATATGGAGGGCCTGGGAGCCGGAGGGGGAGCGGACGGGGGGTGTCCGATAGCCTCACAGCTCGGTGTCCCCGGTGTAATCCGGGCACACGGGTCACTGCGCCCGGTACTGTGTGCGGCCAGCAGTGCGCTGTGTGTGGGGTGCCGGGAGAGCTGGGGGTGGGGGGGGTATAGGCTGGTACAATGACTCAGTGCTTTTGGTTAGGCCCAGGCTCGCTCAGGCCGTGTCTGGTAGAGGGAGGGTCTGGGGAGGAGGGGGTGGGAGTGAGGGTTTCTTATTTCTCTCTCTCTCACACAGTAACTTTTATTTTTTTCTTGGTGTTTTGTCCTATTTTTGCCTCGGGTTTCCTGTCTCCATGGTGGAGCAAGGTCTGCCTCCTTTGTCTCCAGCTCACCATGACTAGGCTCCTCCTCCTCTTTGTGTTGGAGGGCAAGTAATGTTACTTCAAGAGGTGTAAGCTGGGCCTTCAGTCACTGCCACAATGTATCCTCTAACATATATAAATATATTGTTCAATAGTAATAATGCTTCGAAATAGGAAGTTTCCTGATTCGGTGAAGTCTCTTGTTTATCATGGATTTGATATTAAATATTTAATAATTGACACTTGAATTAACACTGTATGACTATATACTACCCAATGTAAATGTTTTGCTGTTGTGCTGCTATTACCCAATAGTATTACTCGTATCACCCCAAAAAAGTTGGGGTTTATTACCCAGCTGGATCTGTCCATCTTACTAGAGGACTATTAACCATGCTTCCCTCTGACTTGCTGGACTGGTCTGAGGTCAAAGGTTATTAGTCTCCGTTGCCTGTGAAACCCTCTAATGCAATAATGTTTATAGTGCAACTTTATGATGCAGTATATTCTCAAATAAATCATCAATATGTACTGAAAGTTTAACTTAATATAGAGATAGGTGTGTGGATATTGAGAAATATTTGGCATTCTCAAATACTAAAAGCAGTGGCACACATGTATTAGATATATACATGATCTATAGATATATTGTCCTTTTGTTACTGTTGAGACAGTTGTACTACTACAAAGGTGTAAAACCTCTATTGGCAGTGCATTGTGTATGCCTTGTTACGTATCTTTGCTGTATAGGAGTTGGCAGCCTTGGCTATAAATAGAAGCTGACTTCAGAGGCCCCTGTTGACTGGGTTTGTGTCTGAGCTGCAGATCAGCCTGTCACATTGCAGCCTTGTGACATGCGGAAGCTAATGCACCCTCCCATGTGATGCGAGCTTCTGAGAAATACTAAAGCTAGCAGGACATGTTGCATTACAATCTGCTTTTCACTGGGGGTTGGGAATGATATTGTATAGTTGGTGGAAGGCCATTTCAGGTATTGCCTTACTGTTTGGGCAAGGGGAGTTTGGTGTGTGTGTGTGTGTGTGTGTGTGTATGTATATGTGTGTGTGTATATGTATGTATATGTATGTATGTGTATGTGTGTGTGTGTGTATATATATATATATATATATATATATATATATATATATATATATATATATATATATTTATATATTTGTAGGGTCTCAAACTAAATTAGAATGCCTTCTGTACTGTGTTCATAAGGAAAACCATATAGTGTTCAAAATACAAACTTTTATTTTTAATCAAAATTTAAAACAAAAATAATGGAACAGAGGTATAACTCTGCTATGCCCCTAATATTTAATTTAAGCTTGTTTGCTTTAAATGGTGGTCCATGCAAAATGGATTGAATACTCCTAACTTGTATTTGTGTCCCCAGGCTCTGCATCCTATTGAGTGAGTCATCCATGTTATTGATGTTACCGTAACAGATTCATTTGCATAGTTTACCCAGATTTCCCTTCTGTCATGTACTCTTTACTGTAGAGAATTTTAACCTCAACTCACAACTTTTAAGTGCAGCAAAAATGAGATACAGTTAATTACTTTATTTGCAACTATATTGGCGCCAACGGTAATGGTGTAGATTTTGGGGTTGACAGGACGGATTATGGAGACTGTGACTGCAGCCTCAGTAATGCTTGGTTAAAAGCACACTATAGTCACCAAAATAACTTCTGCTTAATAAAAGCAGTTTTTGTGTATAGCTCATGCCCCTGCAGTCTCACTGCTCAGTTCTCTACCATTAAGGAGCTAAATGACTTTATGCAGCCCTGGTCACACCTCCCTGCATGTAATGTACATAGCCTTCCTAAACACTTTCTGTAAAGGGACATCTAATTTGCTTCCTTTATTGCAAATTTAATATAGAATTTATCTATTGCTCTGTTAATAACTTGTTAGACCCTGCAGGAGCCATATGTATGTAACTAAAGTTCAATTTACAGAGCAGGAGATAAAAATGTTTAAAGTAAGTCACACCTGATTGAAAAATAAACTATTTTGGTTTTATGCATGGTGTGTCTAGGGCTGCATGGACAGAAACAAGTGATGCAACTCCTATATGGCAGTGAATTGAGCAGTGAGACTTCAGAGGCATAATCTATACACACTGCTTCAATCAGATAAAGTTGTTTTGGTGACTAGTGTCCTTTTAATATTCACAATAGATGAAGTGACGTGTAAGAAAATAAGCATCCTATGTAATTCCATCTACTATGTTAAGCACCCTTTTGGCCAGCTGTATAAGTGATTTAGAGTTCAAGTCAGGTAGGGACTTCTGTGATCTAAATGGTACTGGCAGGTTTATTCCTTTACCTGGGTTGAGGCGAGTTTGGTCCAAAATGGCTTTACTGAAAGCATCGCCAACTTGTTGACCATTTCCAATTTGACTCTTTGCAAAAAAATCACTTTGTATTTCATACATTTTACACTTTGGGGTTTCTTTGTTTTAATTTGAATATAAATATTATTTAAATCAAAGTAGCCAAACTTTGGTTATAGCTGGATTGGTGAACTTTTCTAAATAAGCAATGTAGGCATACCTTTTTTTGCTGTTTGGATTTTCATTTTCGATTGTCTAAATGTAGGCAACTTGCAGCACTCCATATGTTGTGGACTACATATTTCATAATGCTTTGCAAGCAAATATGTCAGATATAGTTCACAAAGTTTGGAATGGCGAATGTTGCCTACCTGTGGTTCATACTCTTGTTGGTGAATAAACCCACTTAATGCGTTACCCTGGGTATTACACTGATGAGACAATACTACACAATGCTTTAAAAAGAACTATTTTAACTTTCTTCGCTTTCGCCTGGAAGTTTTGGCACAGCCAGAGTGCACCATGCAAATTTATTTAACGTTACTCTCAAAATATCTTAAATTTTAATGAAGGTCTTGAGTTCCTGGGAACAGTGTCAATTGATGCAATCAGTGGTACCCAAAGTTCACCCTCTCCACTCATTATGGCACCCAAGCAGTGAAGTGAGAATACTGTTAAAAGGTGCCCTGGAAGCAACTTGCTTAAATCAATCATAGACTGTTTTTAGCACCTTAAGGTAGAAGTCTTTTTAGCACCTGACAGTGTTATGCTTGTATGATGTAATATCAGAATCCACATACATTCATACAGCTCTGTGCAAACGCCAGATTGTGTTGAAACGCTCCATGGGGCATCATGAGATAATGTCCTGTAAATGAGCTTTGTTGAGGGAGGTAGTGGTTTGTTTGTGTGACCAATGTGATTGAACCAACTCCCACTTCTTCACACGTGACTTAATAGCTTTTGAGTGTGTAAATGAGGAACTGTCACTTGCAAAAGAGTTTATAATAGTTTCCCTATATGTTCTGCAGGTGAAAAATTAAAGGATAATTCAAAACGCCAAAACCACTTCAGGCCTCTGTAGTGGTTAGAGTGGCAGGCATTACCTTTTGCCGTCCCACAGAAAGATGATTTTTTAATTTTATTATTTTTTTTCACTACACAGTTTGACCACTTACCTGGTGCCTTGTAACACCTCTTGCATCTGGTCTTCTCCAACAGGAAAGACAGAATGTCCCTTTGTGGCAATAATGTAGTCCTGTTTTGCTCTAGTGTGCTTAGCTCATGTATTTTTTTTCTTTTCAGTGATTATGGTATTGTGCTAAAGTTACATCCTGTTATAACTGCACAGTGGAATAATGGCTGTGTGTGTGTGTGTGTGTAGATTTTTCCACCGTCTTCAGATGTGCCATCTATAAATGAGCTAGTGGTTAATGTATAAACCTTTCGTGGACATCCTTTAATTCCAGAAAATTGGTTTATTCTTTGTCTGTGTTTTTCCTGGCTCAGAGCCTGATCCTTCTCCGGTGACGACATTACTCTATACTGTGTGTGCTGGCAACAGATGTTCAACATGCACTGAACTGACATTAGCTCTCCTGGAACTCCTGACAGTGTCACCCGTCTACCACTGAAAGAGCCTTCAGTGGGGAGGTGTGAGTTGGACCATGGAGCAATTTTAAGAAGGTTGAAAATCACATTCTCTTATCTGGGGAAGAGAAGGCAGTCTTGCAGATTCAGTGTTATGCATTGGGAAATGATCTGCAAGGAAACCTTGCATCCTGGCATTCATGTGAATGTTACATTTATACGGCCACCTACCTTGAGATTGTTGTATACCCCTTCATGGCAGTAAGGTTCCCTGATGACATTAGCCTCTTTCAGCAGGATAATACATGCTGCTAAAACTGCTCAGGAATGGTTTGAAGAACATGAGAGAATTCAAGGTGTAGCCATGGCCTCCAAATTCCCTAGATCTAAATCCAACTGAGCATCTGTGGGATGTGCTGGAACAATTACATCCTCGCCACTTGCAGGACTTAAATAATCTGCCACAGGATACTTTGAGGTCTTGTGTAGTCCATGCCTCAGTGAATCAGAACTATTTTGGCAGCGCAATGGAAACTACATGATATTAGGAAGTCGTGTGTTTTTTTTTTTTAAATAAATGTTGTGGCTGTTCAGTGTATCTTTGTGAATGGTAAAATGCTTCACATACACACTCACAGCACTGAGGTGTCCATGGCATGTTGAGTCCTTTAATCAAAATCTGTTTACTCTTACATTCCCACTCCCCCATATGCAGTCAGAAGTGATGTAAATTCTTATTTTGATGCTACTCGGGTAGTTTGTATTGGGACTTTAAACTAGGAGGAGGCACGGATTGGCCCTGTCTCAAAAGGGGCGGAGCCAGTGCCAGCTGACACGTGCAGTGCTGGAAATAAGGAGTTTTAAAATTTTATAGGGGGAAGCCACCTAAATGGTGGTTAAGCACCATAGGGTCAGGAATACATGTTTGTGTTATCCTTTAATTTTGATGTTGCATTCATACATATACTTTGATGGAACTGAGATGCAAAAAAAGCCTCATCCAGGCTTCCCATGTCAATGTGTTTTTTGTAAACGTTAAACACTCATGACTCCAGCTTGCAGATATTTGTGACAGTTTATAATAAATGTACAAGTGAGTTGCGTTGAATAAATCAGATGTTAGTTAATCTGTCCCTGAATGAATTGATCTGTCTGAGATTTACTTGTGGCTTTGAGACCAATCATATCATTTGGACATACATTCTCAGGAGTTTGATTCATTCATAGCTGAAAAGGATTTGCACATGTTTAGAACTGGATGCAAAATTATCCAGGGAGGTTTGCTTTTGTTTGTCATCTCCACAGAGCATGCTGAGCTAGAGACCCTGCAGTTCTTTGATAAGCTTTGGAAACCTCGGCTCAGCTGGAGGGGGACCTAAACTATATAGTGCCAGGAAAACCAGTTTGTTTTCCTGGCACTATAGTGGTCCTTTAAGCAGTTTTTGAGCAGCTTGCTATTAAATTAAGGTCTCCTGTGACCTCTTATGCTGGAGGTGTTACTAAGGCACAGGAACTGTTAGGCCAATGTAGCAATAGGTGGCAGTGATGGTCTGAGATCTCAGAACCGATGCTTTCGACCTCACTTCTCTGGCTTATACAAAAGCAGCAGCCTAAGCAGAAATGCTGCTGGTCTGCATGTCCCAATGGACAATCTGTGTCAAACTGAAGACTATGTAAAGAGGATCTGTCCCTTTCCTGAATATTTAATTTTGCCTTAACCAATTTGTTAATGTGTGAAAAATTTAGAAATGCACACGTTTTACAGCTGTGCATCTCCATCCTGGCTCCATCCTGCCAGTCATGGCTATAAGCTCCTGTATGCGATTCCGGGGAAGTGACTGTTCCCCTCATACTGAGCAGTGCATTGGCTCCAGGCATCTTTTCATTCCTCCAGAACAGATAAAGCCTGATAGGTTGTGTGTAAAGTGACTTAAGAACCTTACTATTTTTACTTCTAATAAATGCAAATACAGCCAAACATTTTAATTATCTTTGTGACCTTTATTTAACTTGGTCCTCTGTAATACTTTCATTTTAGGGGGCACCAATAACCAAACAGGTGCTTTTTAGCAACCTGGTAGAATTCTGTGCTCTTTCAAAGACACCATATTGGTTAGTGACCTGAGCTATCAATGGGGTTCTTTGGCTGAGCATTCTGTATTGTATAAACCTCTTAACTACTTACTCAGTATATTTAATGCTTATTCAGTTTTACGCAATCCACTTGTTTAATTTGACCCTATAAAGTCCTTGTTTTCATTGTGCCACATAAGTGATTACAGCTGTTGCTATTGTGCCACAGACATTTTCTCATGCAAGGTTATTTATTTAAATTGGCTCATATAGCTGTGTGTTAGTGACCACAAATGCTAGGGTGAGTTTTCGCACTAGTTAAAGACTCCATTGTGTTGGACAACCTTGGACAGTGGTGAACTATAGCTGTATTGTTGCTTGTTTTTTTAAGTGTGTTTTTGTTTGGTTTTTTTATCTCCTTATGGTTGCTGCATCTAAGCCATCTGTTCTAAGGTCTTAGAGTATTGTTACTCTTGTCTGAACTGTATTTTAAGTACTTGTAAATTACAATCCAAAAAGCTACTAGGGATCGACTGATACTGATTATTTTTTTTTTTTTTAGAGCTGATAATCTGAGCTTTTAGGCCAATAACTTGCCGGTATTCTGTACATTTACAGTTTTGAAAAAAACTTATTTCTAAACAAATCTGTTAACTGAACAGGTCTATTATTTTTTTGAATTTTTTTTTATTAAGTTAAATGCACAAAATACACATGCCAGTTGGAAGTTGTTGTCAAGAATGTGTGTAGTGGATGCAGTGATAGTAATTAGGTAATGGAGTGTGTGTAGGTATGTAATGTGTGTAAAATAGGGGCGGGGTGATTAAAAAAAAAAAAAAAATTCAGATATTTAATTTTGAAACCTTTTGTTTTAGTCTTCCCTCTCTGCTTCTTACCTGGCTGTGGGGGATTTGGCATTCCCTGGTGGTTCGGTGGCAAGGACTGTGCAGTGGAGGGCCTGCAGCAAGCTCTTATTTGCCTTCCCTTCAGCTCCCCTGACTAACTCTCGTGGCCTTCATGCCACGGTAACCCGCGGCAACGCCCTGCCGGCCACAGGACTCGCAATATTTAGACAGGGGAGCTGCTGGGAAGGTAAGAGCTTGCTGCAGATCCTCCATGACCGCCGGGCCCATCACAACTGTCTTGGTTGTCATGGGCCTGGCAGTCCTGGTCTGCATTATTGGCAATATCTGTATATTTATAGGCTGGTACGATATTGCCAAAAATGCAGAATATCTGCCAGACCGATAATCTGTTATTCCCTAAAAGCTACTTTTTTTTTTTTTTTTGGAAAACCAGCTCTTAATGTATGCAACAGTGGTGAATCATCCTAACTTTGTGTCTCTGTTTTTACAGCATACAAAAATGGCTCAGGAAACAAATCAAACACCAGGACCTATGCTGTGCAATACAGGCTGTGGCTTTTATGGAAATCCAAGGACAAACGGAATGTGTTCAGTTTGTTATAAAGAACATCTTCAAAGGCAGAATAGTGGAAGGATTAGCCCAATGGGTAAGTTTTCTTAAGCTAGCTGTGATCTCATAAAATCTACTTCAGAGTATATGGGCTGCATAATTGTTTGCCTTTATTTGACTAGTTCGTTTGTAAGTGGTTCAAAATGTAAAGTGAACCTGTAATGCAGGGTTTGACAGATTTTTCTCCCTAACAAAGCTTCACTTTCAAAGCTGGAAATAAAACGGGTATATGGATGCATAAATTGTCTGTCATGTAAAGTTAAGTGTGAAGGATTTTAAATGTAAATGCACATGAAAGTACTTCAAGCTGACATACTGTGATGTGGTCCTTAATGGCGTTTCCATTCAAAAGTGTACATCTGAGCTATTCAAAATTTCCTCTCCATTGGATATCCAACTGTGGATATAAAGCAAAACATTGTGCAGACTTCTATCAGTTTGGGAATGACCTGTAGTATTTAGTGGTCTGAATAGTGGTCAAATACCCTCTATGACCTGAGAATTTATTTTCTGGTGGATGCAATCTCTACAATCTCTATAGTCACCAAAACAGTCTTAGTTTAATGATGCTGTTTTTGTGTAAAGCTCATGCCCAATGCAGTCTCACTGCTCCATTCTCTGCCATTAAGAAGTGTAATCACTTTGTTTATATAGCCCTGTGCACACCTCCATGCATGTGACTTACACAGCCTTCTTAAATACTTCCTGTAAAGAGAGCGCTAATGTTAACATTTCCTTTATTGCAAATTGATTAATTTAGAATGTACCTCCTGTTCTGTTAATAGATTGCTAGACTCTGCAGTAAGTCACAACTGATTGAAAATGAAACCATTTTGGTTTCATGCTGGCTGTCTGCCAGGGGTGGTGTGCTGGGGCTGCATAAACAGAAACAAAAGTGGCTTAACTCCTAATTAAATCAACTGAGCAATGCAGGTTCAGAGGCATGATCTGCACACAAACTTCTTAAAGGGACGCTATAGTCACCAGAACAACCACAGCTTATTGCATTTGTTCTGGTGAGTAGAATCATTACCTTCAGGCTTTTTGCTGCAAACACTGTCTTTTCTGAGAAAAAAACAGTGTTTACATTACTGCCTAGTGATAACTTCACCGTCCACTCCTCAGATGGCTGTTAGAGATCCTTCATGGGTCATGGCTGCCTAAAATGCATCTAAACATTCAGTGTCTCCTCCCTCTGCCTGTAGACACTGAACTTTCCTCATAGAGATTCATTGATTCAATTAATCTCTGAGGAGATGCTGATTGGCCAGGGCTGTGTTTGAATTGTGCTGGATCTGCCTCCTTGACAGTCTCAGCCAATCTTATGTGGAAGCATTGTGATTGGATCAGGCTACCACTTCTGCTGATGGCAGTGCGCCAGTCTAAAGGAAACTGGGACCAAATAAGCAGCTGCAGACTTGAATACAAGTAAGAGTTACTATATTTAGGGAGGCATGAGGGAGTCCAGGGTGGCTAGATGGTGGTCTTAACCCTATAGGCTCAGGAATATATGTTTATGTTCCTGACCCTATAGTGCCCCTTTTAAGCTAAAGTTGTTTTGGTGACTTGGAGACCAATAGGTTTTGGAGCCCTATTACTTTTTTATTTATTTTTTTTGGGGTGCAATCTTCAAGAGAAATTCCATTCAGTCTTTATACTGTACCTTACAAATATGCAAATGAACATGTAAATTGGGTACTGCAATAATAAGTGGATATGAAACATGAAAATGTATGCATTTAGAAAAGTCACTCAAATCTGGTGGGGTCTATGCTATGTTTAGTGTCAAGTGGACATCGACAGAATGGATGCGTTGTAATATAACAAGAATGCTTGTTTATAGCTGAGGTGTGTAAGCACCATACCAGCAATTGCCAGGATGGACTCTGTATTTATGGATAGGATTGGATTAGACTGCCCCTGATCTGCCTCCGTGACAGAGCTAGCACAAGTCCAAGACAGTCCTGGCCAATCAGAATTTCCTCTTAGAGAATCACTGAATCAATGCATCTGAGGAAGGTTCAGCGTCTCCATGCAGACAGTGAAGACACTGACAGTGTAGCATTGACCCTGGAAGCACCTCTAGTAGCTATCTTAGGAATGACCAGTGGAGCTATCCCTAGACTGGATGAAATGTAAACACTGCATTTTCTCTGAAAAGACCATGTTTCTTGCAAAAAGCCTGCACGGAATGATTACTCTCCAGAACAAATACAACAAGCTGTTGTTGCTCTAGTGACTAGTGTCCCTTTAAATGACTTGTCTTTCTGTCTTATAAATTATTTTCTTTTTAGTTTTATAAGGAGCTGTTTACTGGATGCAAAGTGCATGGAGCATAAGGGACAGAATTCTGTGCCTTTCTGTCCTCCACTTAATGTTGTCTCAATGCATTCTTTACATAGATTTGTTACAAAGTTTTAATTAAGCAGTTGGCAAGAATGCTAAGCTGGTGATTTTACCAACCATGCTTATCCATGGTTTTTAAATTGGGAAGACCTATGGTTTGAAGATGTTGTGAAGTTATTTTCATGTTTCAGTGGCTTTATATACACGTTTCACGCTTGTTGCATATTATAGTTGGGGTGTTTCTGAACCCTTACTGTTACAACTGCAATATATAGTAAAAACCAAAGGGGAAATGTGTTTATTTTATTTTTTCCTCTTTGGTTTTTACTATATATGGGGGCTGATGTGTACTGTGGTCGTGGCTGCCGCCCTGGAGTGATGGGAGTGAGCACAGGACTTATCTTTTTACAACTGCAATATATGCCTGCTCTAAATTATCAGATGTTAAAAGATTTTCCACCTCTGCATAAATATTTGTACTGCATGTGCATGCTGTGCTACTTCCTGCACAGCCAAGCTGTGACTGCATGCATAGTTGATGCATCAGGCAACTGTTCTCCACAGCCAACTGTGACATTGGCATGCTGATGGCAGATATAGTGTGGCTGTCCACAAGTTACATTTTCAATAAACTAAATATTTTGATATTTGCAGAGTCTAAATCTCACGTCCCTTTTTATTTTGGATCCTGCAAAGTAGTTTGTCATGTTAGTAAACTGACATGCACTGGTACAAGATGGCACTATAAATATTTAACATCTATGTTCCAAACGTATGCATTGTCCAGTGTTTTATTCTATGTAAGTTTTAGGTTTGTTTTTTGTAATTCAACCGTTTTTAATTTATGCATGTCTATCAAATATACTATGTTCAGGTATCTGAAGCAAAGAACTTGCTAGACTTTCCAGTAACTTTTTTTTTCTTTTTTTTTTTCTTCTAGGAGCAGCAAGTGCTTCAAGTAGTCCTACATCAGAAGCTGCAGTTATTCAGAGAGTAGAGACTGCATTGAGTAACTGTGAAAGTGCTGCTGGCAGCCCAACCGACAAATCGAGGTACAATGAAATTGTGGGGTGTCTGTCATCTGTGAACAAAATAAATATAAAAATGAGTGCTGCTGATTTCCATCATCCTTTATTTCTGCTTAGCCTTGTATAATGGCAGAAGAATCTGGGTCCTGTGCGTGTGTCCTATAATTCTTTGGGTGTCTTTCTCTGATGGAAAGAAACAAGTGGAATGTTGAGTGCTTGGAACTGCACACATTTAAATGGCTGAGTTTTAAAATTAAATCCTTGTTATGCTTTTCTTTCAGAAATGTGCCTGTGGCATCTCTGCCTGTAACTCAGCAAATGACAGAAATGAGCATTTCAAGGGAAGAAAATATTGCCTCTCCAAAAGCTGAATCATCAGAACCTGGTATGTACAGTTCTAATTGATGTAGTGGCTTTTTTCCCACCCTCCCTTCCTGTTTGTACTCAAAGTCCTTTACTAACGCTTTATTTGTGTTGCTTTTTCACTTCAGTGGTGACCCAGCCAAGTCCATCTGTATCCCCACCCAGCACATCTCAAAGTGAGGAAAAAGGCACAGAACTTCCTAAACCAAAGAAGAACAGATGTTTTATGTGCAGGAAGAAAATTGGCCTTACAGGTAATTGTGGTTCATAAAGTTCTTTATAAACCAACTGTTGTATAACATATTTCTAACTTCTTTCTTTTTTGTTTATTATTTCCTATTAGGATTTGACTGCCGTTGTGGCAATCTGTTTTGTGGACTACATCGTTACTCTGACAAGCACAACTGTCCTTATGATTATAAAGCAGAAGCTGCTGCAAAAATACGGAAAGAAAACCCTGTCGTTGTGGCAGAAAAAATTCAGAGAATATAAACAATACACAACTTGTGAAGACTTTACATTTTTCCTTTTGATTTTAATATTGTAGGGAAACCTTTAAGGAGCAGATGCATGTCCATTTTTCTTCTGATGTTATCCAGAATTTATTTTGTGATTTGTGCTTTTTTTTTTTTTTTTTTTGGGTTGTTTGTAAACAGGCAAAATTGGATTGATACAGCTGTTTTCCCAACTTGTATATCTGAGCCCAGAGAACATGAACTGTTTCAAGACTAGCATACACTATCCATTAAGTGCATATCATCTGGTGCAATGTAAAGTAATGTGCCAAAGTAGACTTCAAAGCTGCATGGCTGCAACGGATGATATCCAGCTTGTAGTCTGATCGCTCATAGCAAATGACTGGGGAAAATACCTGTAACATTAATTGACGCACCAGATACTGATGTATTTTACCATAATTGCACCCTTTTTTCGGTTTTGACTCCTGCATGGATTTAGTTTGTATCCTGTTGGTTTGCAACTGGATACTGTTAGATCAACTTTCATGGGGAAATGGAAAACTCTTGTGGATATACTATCGGCCTGCTTGGTTATTTTTATTAATTTTTTTAATGTTTTCTTTTCCTTCCCTCCCTCCCCAATCCCACGAATCCACCCAATTATTGGCTATATTTTGCTAAAAGAGTTTTGTGGGCCTTCTTTATCCAGTTACCTGCAAGACTAACATCTTGATCTGTTCTAGTCTGTAATGACAACCTCTTAAGATCTGTAAGCTTTATCACTGGAAACATGCTATAGCAAGTGGATTCTAGCATGTAGTTTATTTTTTTTACTTTTACTTGGGTCAGAATGAGTTATTGCACAGTCAAAATGTGACAATTTATGTTATGCATAATTTAAGTTTTAATTTCATACATTGTTTTTCTTGCAGATTTCTTGTACTTGCTCTTTAGTGTGTAATAAACATTTGATAAATGCCCTAAATACCACAGGGTCATGAGATACTGAAAACTAAAGCTTCATCTATGAGTTGGGGTAGGCCATTCAACATTAATTCAACATTAATATAGCAATTTTGAAAAACTTTGTAATTACTCCACCCCACTGTGCCTTTGCTGCCCCTGCAAAATTCTAAGCTTACAAATGCTTAAGGGTTGTCAGGTAATGTTTCCCGACACATCATTGCATAGCTAAAACTTAACCCTTGCAGTGAGCACCTTTATGCAAACCTATCTGGGCAATATAACTAGCATTATTTTCTGAACTTAACCATAGGATTTTTTTTTTTTTTTTTTTTACAGTATGACTAAATTGCACAGATTTGCATGAGAAACCATACCTTGGCTGCTGTAGGCTATTCCCCCACTAGTCATACCAGGAACCACATTGAGGGCTGCTAAACACGTTTTTATTTTCTTTTGGTTTTAATAAAGTACCTGTGTGTAGGACTGTAATTTTCTTGGTTATATTGCATGGGCTGCATTACCTACAGCTTTGTACAAATCAACTCTAGAAAAAAGCAGTAGACTTCACTTGTCAATCACTTCTGTGTTCTAATGGAAGGTTTTCTTGTAATTAATTTCTTGTATTTTTAGATAAGCGCAACTTTTAGAGTAGTATTGTGATAATGCCTGTTCTCATCTGTAAATAGTTGAAGTATGTTCACTTGGCTTCACTTTAAAATTTTACTTTTACTTTTGTTTGCTGTCCCTAGTTTACTTGGCAACATCAGAATTTTGCTTTAAACCTTGTATTTTTTTGTTATTAGATATGCAAACGTGTACAGAAGATAGTTCATATTTATGTATTGCACATAATCATGCTCTCCAGCATCTATGCTATATTGTATTATGTAAATAATAAAGTTATGTACAGAGGAAATCTCTTGTTGGTATGATTTTATAAAATCTATTCCCATTGTGAATTAACAAAACAAGGTACAAATGTTCTGTGCTATAGATGAAACCATACAATCCGATTCTGTCTTATTGCAAGACTGCAACAAGTGACTTTCTGCCATAAATGTTTTTGAACCTCTTTGAAATTAATCTGTGAATTAGTGTTTGTAGTACGATTTCTTGCATAGGTGAGTAAGAGCCATTTGCTGGAGCACCGTCAAACAGAATTACAAAGCATGAATTCTCTCCCAAACCAATGGAAGGTGTATTTCACAAATGAAAGATTCAATTGGCGTTCATCATTGCTCTTATGCATGTAGATCAATTTAGAAAAGTATTTTGTTTGTGGAAGACAAGATCCGATTAGTTTGATTACATATTGTGTAAATATAGACCTCTCCAAATGTCTAATCTCTAATTTTACATTGCCAAATGTTGGTATTAATGTATTTAACATGGTTGGTTGTTTAAGTAACTGTGTTAGTGTCGTGAAGCATGTTGGGGGCAAGTTGCTTATCCAAATACAAATTGATTCTGACTTTATATAATTAGGTTTGTGTTCAAAGTACAATTGAGGCAAAAATGTTTCTGATATTTCAGTCTATAATTTGAAATTCACTTTTAATACCTTATTTATACCTATGTTTATTTGCACCTGCTACAGCAGAAGGTTTCTGCTTTGCACCACTCCTCCCTCCCCACTACCTGCTCCCTTGATCCTACTCTCTTGCGTCTCATCCGTACTGGCTCAGTCTCTTGCTTTGCCTCTCACTAAAATTCTAAATCTCACTTTCCTCTGGCATATCTCCATTACCCTTCAAACATGCACTCTGTGGAAACTGCTCTTACCAAAGTATTAAAAGATCTACTCTGCAAAATAGTCACTACGCTATCCTAATTCTCCTTGACATTTCTGCTGCTTTTGATACTGTTGACCATGAACAGCTTCTTCTCATCCTCCGTAATCTCGGTCTACAAGATATTGCTCTCTTCTGGTGGTACTCCTACCTCACCCAGAACTCTTTTAGTGTTTCTTTCTCTGGCTCTGTCTTCCTCCCAACCTTTCTCTTGGTGTCTCCCAAGGTTCAGTCCTTGGTCCCCTCCTGTTATTGATCTATACTGCCACTCCTTTTGGCGCTCTCCCTAGGTGTCCTCTTTGACTCCGACCTCTCCTTCACCTGTCGTGTCCAGTTGATCGCAAAATCCTGCCACTCCCGCCTCAAACTTTGCGCGCATCCCCCTTACTTAACGCCAGATGCAGCTAAGGTGCTTGTCCGTGTCACTGTCCACTACTGCAATCTGCTTCTCAGTGGCTCCCAACTTGTTCCATTGCAGTCTGAGTGCGGCAGCAAGGCTGATCTTCCTGTCCACGCCTCACACCTGTCAGTCCCTGCATTGGCTTCCCATAAGATATAGGGCTCAATATAAAATTCTGGTTCTTAATTTCAAATCTCTACATAATGCTGCTCCCACCTTTCTATCTCTAATATAAAAGTATGAGTAGAAAAGGAGACAACAGTCCTATGCTTGAATTATACTTTATTCCATTAAGTTTTATTTTTTTTAAAAAAGTATAATTCAAGCATAGGACAGTGTTCTCTCCTTTTCTACTCCTATTTCTCAATCAGGGTTAACCCCTTTACTGCCCTAACATCTTCTACACTACACTTCCACTCTTTAATTTTGATAATATGAAAGTATAGGCCCCTACACTCTGCTAAATACCTGCATCTATCCTCTGTTCATACTTCCACCTCTGATGCTCACATTAAAGACTTCTCTAGTGCTGCACCGTTCCTACAGAACTCCCTTCTCTTTTCCGTTAGACACTGACCCAGTCTCCACTCTTTCAAAAAAAAAATCCATTACAAACCCCCACCTTTTCACAAAATATCATAAAATATCATATCAATTTTAAACTGTTAATTGCTCCAAAAGTACAGTCTTTATTACTATTCTACCAATCTACTTCCCTTACCTTTTGTCACTTTACCTCACTCACACTAGTATGTAAGCTCATTGAGCAAGGTCCTCAACCCCTCTGTTTCTGTGTGTCAAACTTGTCTGGTTACAACTACATGTTTGTTAGTCCAACCATTGTAAAGCGTTACAGAATTTGGTGCTATATAAAATGTGTATGTGTGTATCTATCTAATCAGCATTCCATAATAAGCAAAGATATTACTTACCAATTTCAGGATAATTGTTTTGCTACATGTCACTGCTTGATTACCTACTATTTAGGAGTTAAAATAAATTATTTGGGTTCTGTAGCCCTCACTTGTGTAACACCCAGCTTCCCTACACACCTCCTGAAAAGATGTATACTTTTTAACATATCCAAGTGTTAACCTTGGGACCTATATCTTTGCTCAGAACTGTGACTGCTGTTAAATGCCAGCTAATAAACATTGTCCCTATACAGTTGATAAATATCTTAAAATGATTCAAAGCAGACACAGAACCCTTTACAGTACTTTGTTTTGTCCATATTTGTGAAAAATCCAGTATTTAATACAAATTATGTAATTTCATGAATGGTTGTTACAACTTTTAAAAGTTTGGGTCATGATAACCAAGCTATCTGTATACCTGTTAGCTTCATCTGTCCACCAAGCTACTTTCTGAGCAGCATTTATTGGATACTGTTTAGTGCAAATAAGGACATTAATGGAAGGGGGGTAGATGTGAAATCTGTACTGAGCCCTTGTAGGCATTTTAACCTATATTTTATTTTTTTTCCCAACTTTCCCTTTCCAGCAGGCATGGGGCTGAATTTGTTTTATTTTGTATTTGGTTTAAACACAATTTCTTTAGTTTTTTTTGTTTAATTCCTTGTTTTTGAACAAATAAAGATGCACTACTTAACTGCCTCGTTTTTATATTATGGATGGCAGGGAGTGCTGCCTTTTCTTTTTTTTTTTTTTTTTTTTTTTTTTTAGCAAGGTGGTGAAATATTAAAATGTTTGGTTTTTCTCTTCCTCTATTCATAATACTTTTCACCTTGTAGTGGAAGTGTGAATATGTAATATTCTGACCAGTCTTGTAGGCATATAGTTGGGAGATTAAATTCAGTTGACACACAACTTGGTGCTTTCCTTTCCATTGGATGTGATTTTTTTTATTTTTTATTTTTTTGTGGACTTTGCACATTTCCTGTGTGCTTCCAACATATACGTGGGATTGATGGCAAGTTGTATTTTTGTATTAAGTACTGTTTTAGCATGTATTGGGCTAATATATTTACTAAAATAGATCAGCCTTTTAAAGTTTCTATGTGACTGTATAGGTGAATATTTTCATTTGTTTAATTTTTGGATCACATCTGGAAGAGATTATCAGGCAAATGTCTGAAACTAAAAGTGCTCTTCCACCGAATACACAATTCTCTTGGAAGCCTGGTTTCTAAGAATTTCTAGTTTTGCACGCACAAGAATAATTGACATCAAGACTGATTTCAGAAAATTTTGGAGATTTCAGAAGGATGCCAGATTTAAGAATAAATCTGGTAGACAAGGAAAAAAGTTGATGTCAGCAGAGTGGGAGGCAAGTTGCAATATTTTTCTCAGGCGTGGGAGCAGACACAAAATCCTTGGGTGCTGAGCATCATTGCAGAGGTTTACAAAATCAGATTCACAGAAAAGCCAAGCCGCATGGCTGAGTCTATTGGGCATATTAACATCCTTCATTCCAGCAGTAAAGTAAATTGTTCTTTCTTCTGAGGTCAGAAGTCAACTCGTTTGAGAGAAAAAAAAAAAAAACAAGCTTCCTATTCAAACAGTGGCTAATTGTGACTAGACTCCTCCCAACTAGGTTGGGGTGCTTATTTCCAATCCCATATGTGTCAAGGTATCTGGTCCACAAGAGTCACTCGCCAATCCTCAACTTCAGAGAACTAAAAGCCGTCCTCCATGCTCTCCATTTCAAAACTTGGATCTCCGGCACAGCAGTAAGAATTCAGTCAGAACAGCACAAGAGTAGAGTTGATTATTTGAATAGACGAGGTGGGACAAGAATAAAAACCCCTTCATCTTCTCTGTTCAGAATTTCTTCTTTGGGCACAAAAGGAGCTGGATGATTTTACTGCTACACACAAAGGGGAAAGACAACATAGTAGCAGACCAGTTGAGCAGGTCAAAATGGTCACAAGCAGAATGGTTTCTGCATCCATACCTATTCTCAGTTCTCACCAAAAATTCAGAAATCCAGATGTGAATCTCAAGACCAGAAGGATAAATCGCTTCACTTCACAAACAAGGTCACCCTCAATTTCTTAAAGCGTTGTCCATAAATTGGAATTTCAAACTGTCTTCCCTTTTTCTTCCAGTGGCCTTAATTCCAAGGGTCATCCAGAAGTTGGTGCTCAGAGTTACAGATGATGGCGGTAATATTTTGGGATCTACCAACCGACCTTCCTCTGGTAGAAAACAGGCAGCTGCCTCTGGACACATTGCTCATGTTTAGATTAAAAGCATGGTTGCAGCAAGGCTAATGTTTCAGAGTCATGACATTCGAGGTAGCAGGTTTGAACTTTTGATGGGCTCTACTAGGAAGTAAAATGTGAGAATATAGTTAAAAAATTGGAATTGGTTCCTACATTGGTAGAATGACCACAACTGCCTACTGTAACAGAGCTCCCTGTACCCCTGGCTGGATACCTCCGCCAAGGACCTCCTCCTAGATGGAACAGGGGACGAATCGCAGCACTTCTGCACACAGTTGCTGTGGTTTGACTGGGGCCCTGCAACCACTCCTTCCTGGAGCTGAATGGAAAATTAGCTCTAGTCCTTACAAGGACTTTCCCCGTTGAATCCCCTTCAAGCTGGAACAGCAGGCACAGGAGCAAATCTTCTTTCCCTCCAATAGCAGGACAACACACCGCTTTGTAGTGTAAGCTGGACTAGCCTTTTAATGGAGGCACACTGGCATTTTATGCAAGTTTCCCAACATTGGGCACAGGGACACAAAGTAAATAAACCAATAAAACCAGTCATACAGTGAGACACTTCCATACACAAACAATAGAATCCCTCCTCTGTGTTTGCAAATAATTGAATCGGCAACTGTACTAATCTAACCCAATAATCTCAAAGCACAGAAAAACACTGACCGTGCACAAGGTCCTATGCCCAAAACCGTTCCAGGGAAATCCGTGCTAACAGTCGATAAAGTTTGGTAGTCTTTTGCAGGTTTCCCTGCAGGGCCTATAGTATGTGGGCAGGAGGCTGGCAAGCAGGCTCCCCCAGGAGCTCGTGGCAAACTCACTTGGAGGGGGGAAGTTTGTCACAACTAGAAAGTTCCCCTTCAATTGAACCAATTATCCATTTTTTTTTTCTTCGCGATGGTTTTTTTAATCTGGTCTTAGCGTCTCTACATTGAAGGTGCATTTATCTGCCTTGAGCCATTTCCTCGTGAAAGAATTTGTTTCTGAGTTATTGATTAGATGTTTTTTCAAAGCAACCCTGCTACACAGACCACTTTGTAAATCTTTTGTCCTTTCTGGGATTTATCTTTAGTTCTGAAGGCGCTATGTGAATCTTCATTTAAGCGCCTGGAAGCTGTTTTTTTTTTTTTTTCCCCCAAGACTATTTTCCTGTTATCAGTTTAGCAAAGAGAATTGGAGTAATTCAAGCCTTCTCTTCTTAAGAAGAATTTACAATTTTTCGTCAGGATAAGGTTGTTATATGATAAACCTTCTTTCTTGCTGAAGGTCATTTCTATGAAGGGAATCAACCAAACCATTATTCTTCCATCCTGCTATAGCTCTGCCTCTTCTAGTCAAGAAAACAAATTACACATATTGGATGTTAAACAGTCCTTTAAAATTTTTCTTCTCAGATCTGCTCCCTTCAGGATTTGGATCACCTATTTATTGGATTCCAGGGAAAATCATCACAAGGTGGCTTACGGAGACCATCAGATTATCACATATACTTACAGGATCACTATAGTGTCAGGAAAATAAACCTTTTTCCCTGACACTATGTCATCCTTGGGGGACCCCCATCATAAGGGTCCCCCCTTCAGCTACTTACCTTAATCCAGCGCTGGGCTCCCTCAGTGCTGGTGACCTCTCCTCCCCCGCTGACGTCCTCTCCCTATGCTCCAATGCTTTCCTATGGACGTTCTGCACGCTGAATGCGAATTTCGCATCCAGCATCGCAGAAGCGTCTCTAGCGGCTGTCAGGGTTAAAACCTGAGGGACCTGGCACCCAGACCACTTCATTGAGCTGAAGTGTTCTGGGTGACTATAGTGTCCCTTTAATGGTCTTCAATCTCCTATATCTATTAGCCCCTTAGTGACCAGACCGCTTTTCAATTTTCTTACCAGGGCTGTTTTTAATTTCTGCGGTGTTTGTGTTTAGCTGTAATTTTCCTCTTACTCATTTACTGTACCCACACATATAATATACCGGTTTTCTCACCATTAAATGGTCTTTCTAAAGATTCCATTAATTTCATCGTATCATAAAATTTACTATTAAAAATATATATATTTGTGCTTGGAATTTCGAATATGTAATGGAATGTAGAAGGAGATGCAAAGTTGGTTGAGGTGTGCTGAAACCAGCCTACGAGTAGGCCTGTAATAAAGAGGGCCTAAAAAGGTGAAATGTATATTTAGATGGGTGGGGACAAACAGCTTGAACGGCAAAGGTGAGTAGGGTGGTAGGGGTTTAAATAGGGGCCATAACTCCTCCCACAAATTCAGGCCAAATGGCCTTTTAACTTGTGCTCGGAATTTCTAATACGTAATGGAAAGTAGAAGGAGTTGCAAAGTTGGTTGAGGTGTGCCGAAACCAATGTACTAGAAGGCCTGTAATAAAAAGAGGGCAAAAGGAGGTTTCAAAGTAAACACACTTTATTGCAAGTTACAAAGCAAGATTTCTGAAGGCTTGTCGGAGCTCCCTCTCTGGTCAAGGTATATAAGTATTATAAATTGAGTATTTCCAGCGGCCCAGTCGCTTAATGATGTGGACTGGTGTGTTAGAACTTGAAGCTGAAGATGCTGTGCCTATACGAAAGGTTCTGACATGAGAAATTAATTTAGCTGTGTTGAGTGGGTGCCCTTGGAGTAGTAATAGTGGAGTGTCAGGTTCATACGTGTGGTGAGACAACACGAGTATGTCAAGTATTTTAACTGGGCACCAAACCTTCTCGGTAGGATAGTTGGATCACAAGTGGTGTGATTGGTTTTAGTAGAAGATAATGAAAGAATGTAGTGATCTTCTACTTTCTTTAGGTGAGAAGGTTTAAGGCATAATGTCGTATCTACTTGATGTATGACTGTGAACTCCCTAGGTCTGAGGAAATGCATAATAAATAATTCAACAAATACCATGGTAAATGCATACTTTCCAAATGTGAATCAAAATAATTTTATGCAAATACTTATGCAGAAAGTAACAAGTTTACAAACAGGTACTACGATTATTGGTGGAGATTTTAATCATGTTCTAGATCCGAATTTCGGTTCAACTGCTTTTCATTGAAATAAAAGGTCCTTTTTACAGAAAAGCTGTAATACCTTTTACAAAATACTGATATCCCATGGCCTCTATGATATTTGGAGAACTCTGCACCCGAATGCCAAAGAATTTACACATTTTTCTCAAGCCCATAACACCTATTCTTGTATAGATGGTTTCTTTATGCATAGCTCACACCTCTCACAAATAAAGTCCTGTGAGATTGGAATATCTACAAAATCGGATCACAATCCTGTAATACTCACATTAACGGACCAATATAGATACATAAAAAAAGGCCCTTGGAGGTTAAATGAAGAGTTATTAAATGATCTAGAATTCAGAAATCAAATTAAACATGAATTACAACAATATTTCATTACCAACAACCTAGAGAACATTAACCCAATGACACTGTGGCTAGCCCACAAGCCGGTAATACGAGGTCTTTTAATAAGCAGAGCGGCATACCTTAAAAAAACTACCCAAACTGCCTGGTTGAACCTTCTTAAAAAACTCCAAGATCTACATAGACAAAATCAGATCAATCCTTCTCTACAAATACAAGAGCAAATACATCATACGCAAAACGATATTAATAAGATCCATTTTCAACAAACAAGCATCGCATTAGGGAAACTTAAGGCCACATCTTACTCAATGGGCAATAAAGCAACAAAGTTTCTATCGCAGAAATTGCGTAATAAACAAGCACAATCCAGAATCCCATTTTTACTAACCAAAACCGGACAAAAGATATATCAACCTGCTCAGATCTGCGATGAATTTGCAAGTTATTATAAAACGTTATATAACTTGAAAGATCAGGAAAATACATCACAACCAGCTTTAGCCACAATACGTCAGTATTTAGACAAACTGCACTTACCTAAAATTCAAGGACATCAATTGACACAACTTATAGCACCCATTACTACGGAAGAAGTATCAAAGTTAATAAATGAAATGCCTAAAGGGAAAGCACCAGGCCCTGACGGATTTTCTGATTTTTATTATACTACATTTAAACATCTATTGGTGACATCTCTTACTGATTTTTTTAATGAAGGAACTAAAAAAGGATTTTTCCCGACTGAATTTCTATCAGCTCTAATCATTACTATTCCAAAACCAGGGAAACCCCCAACAATATGTCAAAATTTTCGACCTATTTCTTTACTGAACATAGATGCCAAAATATATGCAAAAGTGTATGCAGAAAGAATTAAAGCAGTCTTACCAACCTTAATTCATACAGATCAGGTGGGATTCGTATCAGGCAGACAAGGGATAGATAACACAAGAAAAATCTTAGATATCTATGCTATTCTAAAGTCATCTAAATTAGAAAGCATTATGTTATCTTTAGACGCGGAGAAGGCCTTCGATCGTTTGAATTGGCTTTTTCTTCAGGAAACTCTGACTGTATATGGATTTCCACCTGCATTTCTTTCAGTGGTCAAAGCTCTATATAATAACCCGACAGCAAAAGTTATAAATTTAGGTTTTGGTTCAGATTCCTTTAAGATTACTAATGGTACACGACAAGGGTGTCCACTATCACCTATGTTATATGTTCTGGCCTTGGAGCCTTTAGCTTCAGCCATCCGACAAAGTAAAGACATACATGGAGTCCGAGTGGGATCAGAAGAATATAAACTTAACATCTTCGCTGATGATATTTTGTTAAGACTTACCCAACCACATATTACCTTACCCAGTTTACATAAAGAAATACATAAGTATAGCCAACTCTCCTTTTATAAACTTAATATTACAAAAACGCAAGCTATGTGCTTTAATACATCTAAATCGTTAGAAGAAAAACTTAAATTAGATCATCATTTTGATTGGAGAGAAGACCATTTGGTGTATCTCGGTATCAGATTTACAAAAAATGAAAAAGAACTCTTTTCAGCGAATTATATAAGATTACTTAAAGATATTGAAAAACAACTGAAAACGTGGGGAAATATCATACTATCATGGGTAGGAAAAATAGTGTCATTGAAGATGCAAATTTTACCAAAAATACTTTACTTGTTTAGGTCTTTACAGATTAAGATCCCGCAAACATATATTTCGGCATTACAGGCGATATTAATTTGTTTCAGTTGGGGATGGAAACATCCCCGAATTTCAAAAAGTTTAATAATGAAACAAATAAAGGATGGAGGTATGGGATTCCCGAACTTGAAAGCATATTATTATTCAGCAATTTCAAGCAATATAGTTAGTATAAATTCACAAATATATACCCCTCAGTGGGTTGCTATAGAGAGTCATTGTTGCGGTACCTCTAGCCTCTCCTCCATATTTTGGCTTCCCCATCAGAAACGGATAATTTCCACTGATACATTATTAATCACTAAACACTCGTTAAAAATTTGGGACAATAACCGAGAAAGATTATGCTCGGCTTACCCATGAGCACTGACAACCCTAATAAAAACCTTATATGTCTGCAATGATACTTTCCCTTACCAAGCTTGGAAACAAAAGGGAATAACTCATGTGTTTAATCTTTTCGCAAGAAACGGCTTAAAAGCTTTCTCAGACCTTCAAAAAGAGTACAAACTCCCTTCACAGTTTATATTCACATACCTACAGCTTAAAGCACTTCTCTTCAATAACAAGATAGTCACAAGACACGAAACGCTACGTACATCAGTTACGAAATTTGAACAATTATGCGCAGCATTATGTCCACAAAGAAAAATAATATCTACATGTTATGATCACCTTACTAAGATAGAAGAACTGAAAGCATGGAAATTTATGTTAGATTGGCAAAGGGACATTCAAGAACCTATAACTCAAGAAGCATGGGAGAACATCTTTACAATACATAAAAGCTTATCATCATGTGCTCAACATTTTGAAACTTCACGGAAAATACTGTATAGGTGGTATATGGTACCGAGTTGCCTCCGATTAATGTATCCAGATGCGGAGGATACATGTTGGAGATGCCAGCTACATAAAGGCACTATGCTGCATATATGGTGGACATGCGATAAAGTAAACAATTTGTGGAAAGACACGGAGAGAATGATTGAAGAAGCTGCAGAATGTAAACTAGAACATAAACCAAAGATACTTCTTCTTAAAGTACTCCCAGACAACATTACTGTCAGGGTACCTGTTGTCTCTACCTCAGAGGAGGTGAGACACTTAGAATTCCGCCCTCTCAGAGGGGCTGACTCACTCGTTCCTCGCAGTCCTCTCGGCCGTTTACACGCCGGACGCCTCTGATCCGCCTCCTTTTATGACGCGGCTCTAGTAGCCGACGTCATGACGACTATCCGTTCCGACCTGTCAATCAAGTCCTGAGCACGAATCAGGACTCATCGGGGGCGTGATCATCTATTTAGAACCAGGGTATAAAATAAGGTTTTGTGTATTGGTTCATTGCCCTGTCGTGGTTCTAGCTAGTCTAGTCACTCAGCGCTCTTATTTCTATTTGTCTCTTTGGTTCTGACCCGGCTTGTATTATTCTACCCTGCTTACCTCTATTACCATTTTGACCCGGCTTGTCTCTCGTTTACCTGCTCTCTCGTTCCCTCGACCTCAGCTTGTCTCTAGACCATTCTTTGCTTACTCCTTACGTTAGTCCGGCCATTCTAAGGTCCGGTATACGTAACTTCTCCTGTTTGTACTCTGCGTGTTGGATCCCTGTCCCGATCCTGACATTACGACAGGGCCAATGGATCCTGCAGGTACAAACACTCAGGTCGGTTCTCCTGACTCTAGATTTGAGGCCATGGATCATAGAATGGACCAGATGGCTCTAGCGTTGCAAGCCTTACTATCTCGTTCTAGTAACCAATCAGAAGAGATGCGTACTGCATCCATCTCTCCTGTAAGTTCAGGCCTAGAGGTAGCCACAGTAGGTGCTTCATCCCGTATAACTCCCCCTGTACGTTATGGTGGCTCTCCGGATACATGTCGAGGTTTTTTAAACCAGATAGGTATTCATTTCGAATTACAACCCCGCTCCTACCCTACAGATAGGGCGAAGGTTGGATTCATAATCACACTACTCATTGATAAAGCTTTGAGATGGGCTAATCCTTTGTGGGAGAATGATAATCCGTTAGTCTATAATTATAATGCCTTTGTCACTGCTTTTAGAAGGACTTTTGATCCCCCAGGTAGAAAGGTTAATGCTGCTAGACTACTGTTACGTCTTAGACAACATAACCGAACCCTTGTTGATTATGCCTTAGAGTTCAGATCCTTGGCAGCAGAAGTCAAGTGGAATGAACAGGCTTATATGGATGTATTTCTAAACGGACTATCAGACGAGATTCTAGATGAGGTTGCCACAAGAGAGCTTCCTGAAAATTTGGAGGATTTAATTTATTTTATTTCTCGAATTGATGAACGTTTAAGACAGAGACAGAACACTCGAGATAGAACCCGTAGACCTTCCTTTAGACTAGCTCCCTCATTCCAAAGTCCTGAATCTACAACTTTAGCGCTTCCAGAACCTATGCAGATAGGCAATACTCGTCTCTCAGAAGAGGAGAGACAGTACAGGAGAAGGGAGGGGTTGTGCATGTATTGTGGAGCAAGAGGTCACCTACGCCTAAACTGTCCTAACCGCCCGGGAAACGCTCGCACCTAAGTTCCTCTAGAGGACAGGCCTTGGGTGTTTCTATCTTGTCCTCTATACATGACTATAAAGATCATAGGCTTCTACTACCTGTTTCTTTAGCTTGGGAGAAGGGAGCATTAAATACTATGGCGTTGATAGATTCCGGAGCTGCTGAAAGCTTTATTGACCAAGTCTTCGTCACTAAACACTCTATCCCATCCCAGCTAAGGGATACACCCTTGGCCGTTGAGGCCATAGATGGTAGACCATTATCTGAACCTGTTATTTTTCATGAGACCATACCTGTTAACTTAACTGTTGGTATCTTACACGAGGAAGGTATATCTTTTATGCTTATTTCATCTCCTTCTGTTCCAATAGTCTTGGGGTATCCTTGGCTTAAGAAACATAACCCCATTATCGATTGGGAATTGGGTGAAATAGTCTCTTGGGGTCAAGGTTGCCAAAGCAGGTGCTTACAGAAGGTCTCACCGGTTTGCGTAGCTGACACACTGGTTAATTTTACCCAATCTACAGACTTACAAATACCACCCCTATACCTGGATTTAAAGGCAGTCTTTGACAAGAAGAATGCTGACACTCTACCTTCACACAGGTCCTTTGACTGCAAGATCAGACTCTTGCCCGGTACCATGCCTCCGAGGGGCACGGTATATCCTTTATCTACTAAGGAGAACCTAGTCTTAGAGGAGTATATTCATGAGAACCTGGACAAGGGATTCATTAGGAGATCCTCCTCCCCTGCCGGGGCCAGGTTCTTTTTTGTGAATAAGAAAGATGGTACATTAAGGCCTTGTATTGATTATCGGGGATTGAATAAAATAACTATTAGAAATGCCTACCCGATTCCTTTGATTACTGAGCTCTTTGATCATTTAAAAGGCTCCAAAATTTTCACCAAGTTAGATCTCAGAGGGGCGTATAACTTGGTGAGAATTCAACAGGGAGACGAATGGAAAACAGCTTTCAATACCCGTTACGGGCACTATGAGTACACGGTAATGCCTTTTGGTCTCTGTAATGCACCAGCAGTATTTCAGGACCTGATTAATGAAGTTCTTAGGGAATTTCAACATGATTGCGTTATTGTATATCTGGATGATATACTTATACACTCTAGTGAGATTGAGACTCACCACAGACAAGTCAGAAGGGTATTGCGCAAACTTCTACAACATGGATTGTACTGCAAATTGGAGAAATGTAGTTTTGACCAGTCTCAGATAAACTTTCTTGGGTACGTTATTTCTGGGGACGGGTTTAAGATGGATCCGGTTAAACGCCAGTCTATTTTAGATTGGCCATTGCCCAGGGGACTCAAGGCCATTCAGAGGTTTATTGGATTCTCCAATTATTATAGGCGCTTCATTAAAGGATACTCGTCTATTATTGCGCCTATTACCAATATGACTAGACAGGGGGCTGACACTAAGACTTGGTCTACTGAAGCTCTCGTTGCTTTCAAAACACTCAAGGATCTTTTTGCTTCAGCACCGATTTTAGTTCATCCTGATACGTCTTTGCCTTTTCTTCTCGAGGTAGACGCCTCGGAGACAGGTATAGGTACTATCTTGTCTCAAAGATTAGGTGTGGATAAACTGTTACATCCATGTGCTTTTTTTTCCAAGAAATTGTCTGGGCCTGAAAGCAGATATGACATTGGTGACAGGGAACTATTAGCGGTTATTATGGCTTTAAAGGAGTGGAGACATTTATTGGAAGGGACCTTGCACCCTGTTACTATTTTGACAGATCACAAGAACTTGTCCTATATTGGGGAGGCCAAGCGCTTGTCCGCCAGGCAAGCTCGTTGGTCCTTATTCCTCACTCATTTCAATTATGTACTCACTTATAGACCTGGTTCTAAGAACTCTAAGGCCGATGCTTTGTCTCGCCAACATGAACCCTCTACTATATCTGATGCGGTTTTGTCCTCTGTAGTTCCCAAGTGCAATATTATCGCCAACACGAATCTCAGGATACACTCCCCGTTGCTTGCCGAGATCATGAAGGTACAGCATCTGGCTCCCAGACAGGCTCCCGGGGCACGGCACTTCGTTCCTCCTGAACTCCAACTGGAACTGTTGCAGTGCTTTCACAACAGCAAGGTGGCTGGGCATCCTGGCATACGCAAGACGTGTTCCTTGATTTCTAAAGATTTCTGGTGGCCTTCATTACGTAAGGATATTAAGGATTTCGTCGGGGCATGTGAGGTCTGTATGAAGACTAAGCAACCTCATACGCTTCCTTGTGGGCTCTTGCACCCCTTGGAAATTCCCGAGAGACCATGGTCCTGTTTGGCTATGGATTTCATTGTCGATTTGCCTATTTCTAAAAGACAGACTGTTATTCTCACGGTGGTTGACAGGTTTACCAAGATGGCTCATTTCGTGCCCTTACCTAAACTTCCGTCTTCTCCCGAATTGGCTGAGATATTCGCGAGAGAGATTTTTCGTTTACATGGTATACCCTCCGAAATTGTCTCTGATAGAGGTTCCCAATTTGTTTCCCGTTTTTGGAAATCCTTTTGTTCTCAATTGGGTATCAAATTGAATTTCTCTTCTGCATATCATCCCCAGTCTAACGGAGCTGCTGAACGCACCAACCAAAAGATTGAACAATATTTGCGTTGTTTTGTTTCCGAACACCAGGACGATTGGGTCGGTCTGATTCCTTGGGCGGAGTTTGCACACAACAATCTCGTTTGCGATTCGACTCGTTCTAGCCCCTTTTTCATGAATTATGGCTTTCATCCTCTTATTCTTCCCTCGGTTTCCCCTTCCCAAGGGGTACCGTCGGTTGATGTCCATGTTGCCAATTTGAGGAAGTTGTGGGATCAGACTCGACAAATTCTCCTTCATAATTCCACGTTGTTCAAACAACACGCAGACAAGCGTAGAAGGGCGGCTCCGGTTTTTGTTCCAGGGGATAGGGTATGGTTGAGTACCAGAAACATTCGCTTGAAGGTTCCCTCTATGAAATTTGCGCCTCGTTACATTGGTCCTTACAAGGTTCTGACTCGAATTAATCCTGTTGCGTATCGCCTTGCCCTTCCACCTGGCTTGCGCATTCCTAACTCCTTTCATGTTTCCTTGTTGAAGCCTCTAGTTTGTAACAGGTTTTCCTCCGCTGCACCCTCCCCTCGCTCTGTTCAGGTTGAGGGCCAGGAGGAGTATGAGATCAACTCCATCCTCGATTCTCGAATTTCTCGGGGGAGGTTACAATATCTTGTGGACTGGATAGGATATGGTCCTGAGGAGAGGTCTTGGGTGGTCCATGAGGAGGTGCATGCTTCTCGCCTCCGCAGGGCTTTTCATTCCCGGTTTCCGTCTCGTCCCGGTTCCTTCCGCCCGGTGGGCGTTTCTGAGAGGGGGGGTACTGTCAGGGTACCTGTTGTCTCTACCTCAGAGGAGGTGAGACACTTAGAATTCCGCCCTCTCAGAGGGGCTGACTCACTCGTTCCTCGCAGTCCTCTCGGCCGTTTACACGCCGGACGCCTCTGATCCGCCTCCTTTTATGACGCGGCTCTAGTAGCCGACGTCATGACGACTATCCGTTCCGACCTGTCAATCAAGTCCTGAGCACGAATCAGGACTCGTCGGGGGCGTGATCATCTATTTAGAACCAGGGTATAAAATAAGGTTTTGTGTATTGGTTCATTGCCCTGTCGTGGTTCTAGCTAGTCTAGTCACTCAGCGCTCTTATTTTTATTTGTCTCTTTGGTTCTGACCCGGCTTGTATTATTCTACCCTGCTTACCTCTATTACCATTTTGACCCGGCTTGTCTCTCGTTTACCTGCTCTCTCGTTCCCTCAACCTCGGCTTGTCTCTAGACCATTCTTTGCTTACTCCTTACGTTAGTCCGGCCATTCTAAGGTCCGGTATACGTAACTTCTCCTGTTTGTACTCTGCGTGTTGGATCCCTGTCCCGATCCTGACAATTACTAAACCTATAAGGAAATTGATTTTTTTTAATTTTATCTACAGTATCAACATTAATAGAGAAGAACTGGAAATCCCCAGAATTACCTTGCTTACAAGAAATTAGGTCTTTGATGTCTATAACAGTAGATTATGAACTTTTTATGTGGAAGCAAACAAGAATAGGGAGATTAAGCCCGAAAGTAGCTGATAGATGGCGTAGTTACTTATCAACAATTACTTCATAGCTTTTCTAAAACACGGACATTGATAACCCGGGTTAACCCAGGAATTCACATTCTGGGTTGGCCCCTCTTCCCTCCCCTTCCCCCCCCTTTTTTCCCCCTATTTTCCCTCTCTCCACTAAGAGTTATAAATGTATTACCAGCAAGCTTTATAAGAGTAGGCATTTTAATGCAATTCAACTATTTCTAAGTGGAGAAATCACTTATAACTAAAAATGCTATAGACTTTGGTAATACTTATAGCAAAATTTTGCAAGAATTTTTTTTTTTACAATGTAATTAATGTGGATTGTAACCCTCCTTTCCCTTTCCCCTTTTCTTTTTTCTGTACCCCCCTTTTTTTTAAAACGAAAAATGAATAAAAAATTTAACTTTAAAAAAAAAAAAGAAAAAGAAAAAGATTTCTGAAGGCTTGTCGGAGCTCCCTCTCTGGTCAAGGTATATAAGTATTATAAATTGAGGATTTCCAGCGGCCCAGTCTCTTAATGATGTGGACTGGTGTGTTAGAGCTTGAAGCTGAAGATGCTGTGCCTATACGAAAGGTTCTGACGTGAGAAAATAATTTAGCTGTGTTGAGTGGGTGCCCTTGGAGTAGTAATAGTGGAGTGTCAGGTTCATGCGTGTAGTGAGACAACACGAGTATGTCAAGTATTTTAACTGGGCACCAAACCTTCTCGGTAGGATAGTTGGATCACAAGTGGTGTGATTGGTTTTAGTAGAAGATAATGAAAGAATGTAGTGATCTTCTACTTTCTTTAGGTGAGAAGGTTTAAGGCATAATGCCGTATCTACTTGATGTATGACTGTGAACTCCCTAGGTCTGAGGAAACTTTAGAGAGCCATAAAGATGGTGGCTTTAATGACCAGATTTGTCCAATAGGTCGCTAAGTAGCCTAATTATAGGACCATCTATTAGTAATCTGGTAGTGCCAGGGGGAACTGTAACCTTATAAATACCATTGAGGATTTTCTTAATAGGGTAGGAAGTTAAGAAGGGTGCGTAATTAGGAACGGTTGTGAGGACATGGTGTTGTACCGTGGTAAAGTAAAGTTTTATGGTATTGTGTGATAATTTAAGGTGTAGGTGACAGGAGGCAAAAGCCACCATGGTTTTAATGGAAAAGTCTCCTTGTAAGTAAAACTTTGCAGTGAATTTGTTAAAAATAGTCAGTGCCCTAGCATAAGTGATAGTGGTGTTGGGTGAAAGTGCGTGGTGTAATAGCCCACTTAATCCAGGATTAGCTTGTGGAAAGGTGGAATCCTGGAAGGTAGGTGATGGGCTGTAGAGAGTGCCTGGAAGAAGACCTGAAATTGAGAGCATGAAAGAGTGTCAGCAGCTGAGTTATGGACACCAGGTATGTGTGTGCAGTCTCGGTGAATAGTCAGCTTGCGAATCAGCCTCATAATAGTTAACTAGGATGACCGCCCCTTGTATATGATTTCACAAGCTGCAAAATTGTCTGAGTAGCATTTTATCTGCCTTGCCAGTCCAGAGATTACACCATGTATGGGCGGCCGCCACGATTGGGTAGATCTCAAAAAATGTGGATGTTTTTCTAAAGGCCTGCAAGGCATCTGTCGCAGTGGGCCAGTTATCCCTAAACCACTGGTTGACGAAAATAGCTGCGAACCCTGTGTGTGCTGCTGCGTCTGTGTAGATTGTGGGTGAGAGATTCTGATATTGGAGGAATGAACAAAGAGATCCTGTTCCATTCGGCCAAGAATCTACTCCACATGTGTAAATCTGCCCTGGCAGGACCGTCCAGTATGATTGGGCAGGAGTCTGGCACCCCATGGAGAAAATGAAGTAGCCCAGAGACGAAAGATCTTTTCTGCGAAATGATACATATGGCAAAGCCAAGGGACCCCAACGAGGACTGGAGTCCCTTCCTTGTGCATGTAACACTATGCAGGAACAAGCCAATTTCGTTTCTAATGTGCGTAAATTTCTTGGTGGTAGGCTGGCTTGGAATGTTGTGGTGTCTAGGACTATGCCCAAGAAACAAGCTTGGGAGAGGGACCAAGCGTTTACTTGGTGACAGAGGAACCCCTAGTGTAGTGAAAAAGGAGCTGTGGTGCTGTGCATACTGCTTGGTGTTTGTGAGCCTGGTCCAATCAACACAAAATCATCCAGGTAGTGGATAACAGACGGACACCGGATTATGATTAAGAGCAGCCAGTAGAGAGTCTCTGCGAAAATGTCAAAGAGCTTGGGGCTGCTCTTAGACCTGAAAGTGAACTGGGTAGAGAAAAAATACTTGTCCCTCCATTTAACACTGTGTAAGTGCCATAGTAAAGGGTGAATGAGTAGCAGTTTAAAGCCGTTGGTAATGTCGGTCTTGCTTAACCATGCCTTACTGCTTGCTGTGATAATAGTTTGCATGGCATCGTCAATTTTGGCGTACTGCAGTTACAACTCCTCAGCGGGTATGAGAGAGTTGATGCTGGGAATGGAGGAAGAATAAGGTGCTGAGAGGTCAATGATCAAAGTTTTTTATTAGAGTATTTAGTGAATGGCTACCCCGATGGGGTTGGTACGCCATGATGAGAATGGTGAAGACAAGAAAGGGCCGAACATGAAACCAGCATTGGTTTCAGGGGACAGAAGGTGGTCCACCGTAAGCGGGTCATTGGATGCTGATAATAGGTTAGGCATTCGAGTGAATTACTTGCTTAATACATTGGTCTTAAAGGCACAGCACACTTAATTCTTTGTTTTTACAGTTACTTGTGATTAGAGCTTTTTCACTATTTTAAGTGCTGCTTATTGTACTTTTTTATCACTTTATTTATTACCTATTATTCAGCGCCTTATCACTACTTGTGTGTTTTTGTATATTCGAGTGAACCTGTGGGATGGCAATGAGGCCGGTGTGAAACCCCTGTGAGAATTCCGTGACCAGAAAATCTACCAGATGCCTTGCTGGGTGTGAACGCGGGTAGTAAGTCGGGATGTCAAAGTTAACCTCAGTTAGTAATTTCTTGGGTGACAGTCGGGCCGGGCACGTAGTCTTGGTGTGCGCTCTGAAGCAGATGGAGCAGATGTGCAACAACCTGCATGCACTGAAACTGTATGTCCCGGCATTAAAATTCTTGCACACCTGTGCCTTGCCCAGGAATGAAATGGGTCTGCCCAGCTTGTCTCTCTGCCCCGCCTTCTTGTCTTGTGTGCCCCCAATGTACAGGTTTCATGGGTTTCCCCTTTTCCATGTTTGCACATTGAAATTTGCCAGATTGGTTTGTGGTGCTTGTTGCCTTTGAGACCGTATATACGCCCAGGAATGAAAATTAACCCCATCATGGCTTACCATTTGTAAACGTAGGCAGCCCAGGGTATTCAAAATGGGGTATGTCCAGTCTTTTTTAGTAGCCATTTAGTCACAAACCCTGGCCACAGTTAGCGTTCATATTTGTTTTTTTTTGCATTTTTCTCACACAAACTGCCATTTCACCGATATTATCAGTATAATACATTTCACTGCTATAAAACACTTATATTTGTGTAGAGCAATGTCTCATGAGTACAATAGTATCCCTCAAGTACAGGCTTTATTGTGATTTCGAAAGTTACAGGGTCAAACATAAGATTTGCCAATTTCTGTTTTTGTAAATTGCTATTTGCCAGATTGGCTATGTTGCATTTGAGACGGTATGGCAGCCCAGAAATGAAAATTAACCCCACCATGACATGCCATTTGTAAAAGTAGACAACCCAGGGTATTCAAAATGAGATATGTCCAGTCTTTTGTAGTAGTCACTTAGTCACAAACGCTGGCCAAAGTTTATGTGTTTATTTTTTTTAAATTTATTTTTTCTGCACTTTTACTGGTGATCATCGTCATGCTAAGTTTTACTGTTTTAAACACTCATATTTATGTTCAGCGAAGTCTCCTGAGTATAACAATACCCCCTATGCACAGGTGTTATGGTGTTTTGAAAAGGTATAGGGTCAATAGAGGGCTTTCCCAATTAAGTTTGCAGATTGGTTTGCTTGATTTATGTTGCCTTTTGAGACCATATGGTAGTCCAGGAATGTGAATTAACCCTATCATGGCATATCATTTTAAAATGTAGACAACCAAGGGTATTCAAAATTGAGTATTTCCAGTCTTTTGTAGTAGCCAAATAGTCACAAACGCTGGCCAAATTTATTCTTTGAGTATCTGTGATTTAGTTTGTGCCTCTTTGATGATTTTTTTACTTACATCTAGTACCCAGAATAGTGACGTTAGATTTCCTACCCCAGTTTTAACTTTTTAAATTTTGTAGCATGTTTCTTGCAGCAATATTTTGCGGTATTAAAATATGAAAAAGTCTACTGTCCTGATAAAATTGTATTATTTTTGGACAACCCAAACCTCCATCCTGCCTTGATCTAGACAGAATTTTCATTTTTACTCTTGCTTTCTTGCCGCCCCATACAAATTTATAAAAGGACTAGTGTAGTAAAGCCAGTTTTTTGGGAAATTAAGAGGGATCATTCTCCATAAATACAGCCATTTTGGTAAAATATATGCTTTTAGAATATTGATCCTACCCGACCAAGAAAATCCCATGCCTTTCCAGTCCCTTAAATTTGTATTAGTTTGAGTTAGAAGAGGTAGAAAGTTGGCTTTTACTATATCTTTTAATTCCGAGGTTAATGTTATGCCTAAATATTTTAATCTGTCCTTGTTTTCTGGTAGCCCAAGATTTTGTACAAGAAAGTTGATTAACCTGTTATTCAGTTTTTTTGCTATAAATATTGATTTCTCTATATTTATTTTATCTCCTTCAGTAGGTTTTTGTTTCTTCTAACGTAAGTAGGATGTCATCTGCGTAAATATTTAGTTTACTTTGTCCTAGGGAGTTCGTAAATCCTTTAATTTTTTTATTTTGTCTTTTTGGAATCACAAGAGGTTCTAACACCATTATGTACAGTAAGGGGGAAAGAGGGCACCCTTGTCTAGTCCCATTTTTTCTCTAAAATTTAGTGATGTGAATCCTGACCGTTATTTTGGCTGATGGGGAACCGTAGAGGGCGGATATAGCTTGTAGTATTGATCCTGTGATTCCATATTGTTTTCATGAAGCCCCACCCAACCCTGTCAAACACTTTCTCTGCGTCTATTGACAGTGGTATTCGAGGGGTTACTTTAATCTCTGTTTCTTCTAGTATGTTTATAATTTTACTAATATTGTTAATTGAAGACCTCCCTGGAATGAATCCTACTTGATCGTTATTGATTAGTTTTTTTAGATTTTAATCTAACTGCGGGAATAGAAGATATTTTAATATCTGTATTAATTAACGCTATAGGACTATAATCACCTATCAATTCTGGGTCTTTATCTGCTTTTAGGATTGGAACAATGTTCACTCTTAACAGTTCTCCAGGACAGCTTCCTGTTTTCATTATGTAGTTGAAAATATTGCTAAGTCCCCCTTTTAATTGATCTTTCATTAGTTTAGTTTATAAAATGTATTTGTGAAACTGTCTGGGCCTGGGGCAGTCTTAATTTTGAGCTTATCTATAGATTTACTGACCTCTGCTTCTGTTATGGGCTGGTTTATCCACTTTAATTGATCAAGTAGAATCGTTGGCCTGGGTAAATTTTCTAAGAATTCCTCAGATGTCATTTTTTTTGTCAGGAAATCCACAATTATAGACTTTTTACATGGTGTATTAATCCCCCGGGCATTTATTGAAATCAGCTTAAATCATATTTTCTTGTCTGTTCTCCTAGCTCTCTCTCTCCAAACGTTTCCAAACTTTTGTGAAAAAGTATAAAAACAACTTTATTTGTAGTTGCAAAAAATAAGACTGGTTGATCCCAGACAATGGAATCAACCTAACACAAATGTAATGTATGGCAAAAAAAAAAACAGCCATGCAGTATCTCGAGTAATACGAAGCATTACTGAGATATGGGTCCCACGTGTCCTGTGGGAAAAGCCTGCTAAGGGTGTGCGATCCAGGGTGAGCCTACCTTAGGTCATCAGAGATAATAAAAAACAAAAAACACATCCAAACTGTAGTGAGAGTAGTGGGGACAAAAAGAAGCCCTGCACTACAATCTAAAAACCCACACCATTTCAACTTTTGTTGAATCAGTCACTATATAAATGTGCTAACTCACTATTATTATTCTTCTTCTTTGTGCAAGAAAACTTGTGTTAAACTTAATCCTAAGCCTCCCATTTATAAGTATTTGGGGCCTCGCTATTTGTTAGCTAGTGGTTGGAGCTACTTCAAATTTTGTTGTTATTTAACCAACTTTTTAAATCCTCTGCACAATTAATGGGAGTGATCTTCTCTTATGTGATATAGTAATTTTTGTGGGAAAACCCCGTCGATAATCGACATTGTTCTGATTTAGAATTAGTATGCCGTCGGGAAAGGTCTTCCTCTTTTGTCTGGTTTGCCATGACAAGTCCTGAAATATTTTCAGTGTTTTGTATTCCTCTGCGCAACTATTACTTCTTATGGCTCTCAAAATTTGTATCCTAATTTTAGAGGCGCAGTATATCTCTTGGGATTATTCACTCTATGGCATCTTTCCATCATAGGGATTCTGGGGTTCCATTCCACTTTTTAAGATGTTTGAAGAATTCTTATATATATGTTTCCAGATTTTTAAGATTTATTTGTTCGGATACTCCTCTAATTCTTAGGTTGTTCCGTCTGGATCGGTCCTCTAGGTCTATCAATTTGTACTCTGTCAGCCATCTTCTTTTCCAGTGCCTTATGTTCTTTTTTGTGGATTTTCTTCTTGTGTTCCAGCCCATCTATTTTTTTTCCATTCCTTGGAATCTTTGGTTAATGGACAGTAATTCATTCTTAATGTCCTGAGTGTTAACTAGGATTTCTTCTTTCAATTTTCCAAATTGTATATCTAGGTGTGCAAGTAGATGGTCATATTCTTTTCTTCCTTCTTTTGATTTCTAATCCTCCACAGTTTCTTCTTTATTAGTAACTCCCTCTAATGGGTTATTTGAGAGAATAGATTCCTCCAGGTATAATTTGTTGCGTGATGGGTTTGGTGAGAAGAAGGAAGGTGTTTTTCTGTTTGTTTTCAGACTTCTTCCCACTTTTTGGGGGGGGTTTGCCGTGTTGTATTTTTTTGGTAGCCATTATCTTTCTCCTTCCTCCCTTCTCTCTTTCTCCTCTCCTCTCCCCCTCTCCAAATCTATTCACTTTATGGAGATTTTATGCTTTTAAGGCTATTGCGTTTTTTTAAATGTAATATTTTCCTCTCTACCCTTCCTTTTCTTTCCTCTTTAACCTACACTTTCTTCTCCCAAGGCCCCTCTTCCTCCTCACCTTCTTCCCAGCCTCTCTGAGTTTTGTCTTTTTATTCTATTGTATATTCCCCTATTCCTATCCCTGTGAAGTATCAAGTTAGTTAAGCTAATCATGCTGATAATCAGGAATACTGGAGTACTGGGAGGTGATTAACCCCTTCCGACCGGTGACGGAAATTTTCCGTCAACCTTGTCCTTCAGTTAAGGACCGTTGACGGAAATTTCCATCATTTACTAAAGTTAACCCCAGATCGCCGCAATCGCGGCGATGGCGGGGTTTACGGTGCTCCGGTCTGCCTCTGTATTAGAGGCAGACCGGGAGCACCCGATCGGGCTGCCCCAACACCGGTGCTCGCTCTGACAGCATGTCAGAGCGAGCACATGTGCTCCAAATACTCACCTTCCGCCTCCCTGCACTTCCGGGTTCTGTGTGAAGTGCAGGGATACGGATCTTCACTGATCCTGCCCCCTAGTGTAAAAAAATAAAAATAAAGTTAAATCCCCCCCCTCCCCTGTTTTAATAAAATTAACCCCTTCCCTGCCAATTGATCACTGACTACAGTGATCAATTGGCAGGGTATACATTTTAATGTCATCTGATTTTTTTTTAACCCCTGAGGGTTTATTATTATTTTTTTTAACCCTCAGGGGTTAAATTTATTGTATTAATTAATTTAAATATTTAAAAATTATATATTTAGCTAGCTGGGATGAGTGTAAGTTAGTGGGGAATTGGGGAATTTGGTGTTAGGCTAACTAGGGGTTAACGTTATTTTTTTAAAAAATAAGCTTTAAAAAGGTAAAAAAAAAAATATATTTTTTAACTGTTTTAGTAACGTTTAAGTAAAAAAAAAAATACCACCCCCCTTTACCCAGTCTAAATAAAAATTAACCCCTTCCATGCCAGTTGATCACTGCCTACAGTGATCAACATACAGATCGCAGTATTATACTGTGATCTAATTTTTTTTAACCCGTGAGGATTAACTTTTATTTGTTTTTTTAACCCTCAGGGGTTCAATTTATTTAATTAACTAATTTAAATATTGTTTAATTAAATATTTTGCTATCTAGGGTGGGTGGGAGTTATGGGAAAATGGGGAATTTACTGTTAGTGCTGCTTACTGCTAGTTAGGGGTTAACGGTAAAAGTTTAGAAAAAAATGTAAATATGTAAAAAAAGTTAAGAAAATGTAAAACATTTAATAAGTAAAAAAAAAGTTTAAAAACGGGTTTTACAAAGTAAAAAAAGTTTACAAAGTAAAAAAAGATTTACAAAGTAAAAAATACATTAAAAAATGCTCATTACCACTACACTTGGTACAAGCTAGCGGAAAAATGATCCCACGCTAAGGTTCAAAATATGCCTTTTGAATTACCCTGGGATGTCTTCTTTAAGAAATGGTATGCCTTTATGGAGTAATTGGATTATATAGCCTTGTAAAATACTCTAAAATGGGACATGGACACAGCGTAAAAATTCAAAGTTTGAAAAAAACTGGAATGGCTGTGTCTCAAATGTGCCCCTTCAATGTCCACATATACCTGGCAAAGGTACATACGGGGATATTGCTGTACTCAGCCGACATAGCTGAGCAACATATTAAGTATTATACAGTCGTAGTACACATAAGGTTTGCAAAATATACTGCGCAAACTCACTTTGTGTGTCAAAAAGGCAGAAAAAATGCTTTTTACCACTACACTTGGTACAAGCTAGCGGAAAAAATATCCCACGCTAAGGTTTTAAAATATGCCTTTTGAATTGCCCTGGGATGTCTTCTTTAAGAAATGGTATGTCATTATGGGGTAATTGGATTATATAGCCTTGTAAAATACTCTAAAATGGGACATGGACACAGCGTAAAAATTCAAAGTTTGAAAAAAACTGGAATGGCTGTGTCTCAAATGTGCCCCTTCAATGTCCACATATACCTGGCAAAGGTACATACGGGGGTATTGCTGTACTCAGCCGACATAGTTGAGCAACATATGAAGTATTATACAGTCGTAGTACACATAAGGTTTGAAAAATATACTGCGCAAACTCACTTTGTGTGTCAAAAAGGCAGAAAAAATGCGTATTACCACTACACTTGGTACAAGCTAGCGGAAAAATTATCCCACGCTAAGGTTCAAAAAATGCCTTTTGAATTGCCCTGGGATGTCTTCTTTAAGAAATGGTATGCCTTTATAGTGTAGTTGTAATATGTAGCCTGCTCAAGTGCTCCAAAGTGGGACATGGACCCATCAAAACCCTCCATGAAAATTCACACTTAAAAAACTTAACTTGTTATGTTCTTTTTTACAGCAGTGTAACTTCACAAAATAGTGTCTATTGTTTTACTCAGAAGGCTTAGCTGAGCATAATTTGGGGGGTTTGAACTTTGTGGCACATATGAAATGTACAAAATGCCCAGCAAAAATGTAATCCATATGTAAAAAATGCCCCAAATTATATTTTACCACATACTTTGGCATATATTGGTGAAAAAATGGGGGCATGTTAAAGCACAATAAGCACCTTATGAGATACCCTGGAGTGTCTACTTTTACAAATGGTAGGCCTTTGTGAGGTTTTTTTGAACAGTCAAACTGCTATAATACCCCAAATTGAAGCATAGGCCCATTAAATCCGCCTCTCAAAATTCTGTAGTTTCACAAAATAGTGCCAAAGACATACAATGGGGGTACCGTTGTACTCAGCAGAAGTAACTGAACACATAATAAAACCTTGTACAGGAATAGCACACACCAACTTTACAAAATACACATGAGAAGTTCTTTGTTATAAGTTTGTGTGCCAAAAAAACCAAAATACTAAATTTTACTCCAATATTTAGCAGAGATTGGCGGTGAAATGGCTACTTAGAAAGTGTCAAAACAACCTTAGGACAATAGCCTGTGATGTCTACTTTATATAAATATATACTTTTGTGTGGCAATTTTGTTTTCTTTTATGGCTATTAAGCTTACAAGACAAACATACCAAATTCTAAAATCGCTCCATATTAAACGTTTATTTTACTCCTTGTGCTTTGTGACCTGTAACTACCAAAAAAAACTGAAAATCCCAGACACATTATATATTCTGTAAATCAGAACAACTAAATTAATTTATTTTTACTTTCTTTAACCTGCACTAATTATGCACACATTATTATTGCAAAAACTGTACAAAAAACACAAAATTTTTCTCTTTTTTTGCATTTTTCTGTATTTTTTCAATAATAAATAAGCATTTATATATATATATATATATATATATATATATATATATATATATATATATATATGTTACATCAAATTAAAGCCCTTTCTGTCCTCTAAAAAACAGTATACAATATGCGTCGGTGCAATAAACGAGAGAGATGCAAATTGAAGTTGAACGCATACAGCAAGAAAATGCAAAAATTGCTTGTGTCATTAAGCGTAAGACAAGCTTTTGAAGCTGTGTCCTTAAGGGGTTAATGAACAGAGGGAAGATTTCAAATTAGCCAGAAGAAGAAAGGAGGAAGGAAAAAAAATACCTATAAGCAAAGCTTAGATTGAGTTAAATTGACTTTTGGTGTTGTTTTATAAAATTTCCACTAATCTCCTAGAGGTCTACAAGTCCTTAGGAGGCCCTGTGTCTCTACAGAATATATACAATTCATTTTAACAAATCATTGGGTACTTAGCTTTGGAGGTAACTCTGGTTCAGCTTCCCAGTATTTGTTTTAGTCCGGTGCAGTAGCTGGCTAAATGTTCTTTCCGGCATGGGGAAATGCTCCCTGCATCTCCCTGCTATTCAGTGCAGCATTGGATCTTCCCCAATGTAGAATGCTGGAACGCCGGTTAGATTAGGTTGTCTCCCCTGCTCTTGGTGTCGCCTCCCTCGATCGCTCCCTTGCCGCGTACCACGAGGACGCAGAGACATGCTCTACGTCATCTTACTCCTCCCCCTCAATGCTGGCCAAAGTTAGTGTTTTTATTTGTTTTTTTTTATGAATTTGTTTTTTTTACACGTAAGTCCAGGGCTCCTATTGTACGTCCTCTGTCCTTAACGACTGTTTTTTGTCAGCCATACCTAGTACGTCCACGGTCATAAGGGGATATGTATTTAACGTCATTCTAAATGTATTTTGATTTAAATATATGTATATTAATATCAAAATACATTCAAATTTAAACTGGTGTATATACATTTGTTTTCCATTTAATACATAAAAAAAAAAAAAAAATTAAATTTATTTATTGATTATTTAAATTTTATTATATATATTTAACGCTATTCTAAGTGTATTTTAATATTTATATATATATATATATATATATATATATATATATATACACTGAACAAAATTATAAACGCAACACTTTTTCTATGTACACTTATTCTATGTACACAAAAGGCCTATTTCTCTCAATATTGTTCATAAATCTGTCTAAATATGTGATAGTGAGCTCTTCTCCTTTGCCGAGATAATCCATCCACCTCCTAGGTATGGCATATCAAGATGCTTATTAGACAGCATGATTATTGCAAAGGTGTGCCTCAGGGCTTGAGTCCTGCAGGAACGCATGGGAACGGCGTTCCTGCACTTTTTCCAAAGCAGGAACGCCGTTCCCAGTCCTGCAGGACCTGCCCTGCTAACTGCACACAGGAACCCATCACACGCGGCGTTCTTCTCCAGCTCTCTCAGCTTCAAATCTCGCGAGACCCGCAGCTGTAAGAGCGTTGCCACGGGTTACCATGGCAACGCTCCGCACAGGCGAGTCTCGCGAGAGTTGAAGCTGAGAGAGCTGGAGAAGAACGCCGCGTGTGATGGCCCCTGTGTGCAGCGGCTGCTACCCTCCACCGGACCACCAGGCGATCTCCCCCCTCCCTGACAAGGTAAGAAGCAGGGAGGGGGGAGTAAAGTAAAAAAAAAAAAACACATAAAAGTTAAAAAGCAAATGCATCCCCCCCATCATCCAGCACACACACACATAATCCAGCACACACACACACATAATCCAGCACACACACACATAATCCAGCACACACACATAATCCAGTACACACACACACACACATAATCCAGCACACACACATACACAATCCAGTACACACACACACATAATCCAGTACACACACACACACACATAATCCAGTACACACACACATAATCCAGCACACACACACATAATCCAGCACACACACACACATAATCCAGTACACACACACACATAATCCAGTACACACACACATAATCCAGCACACACACACATAATCCAGCACACACACACACATAATCCAGTACACACACACATAATCCAGTACACACACACACACACATCATCCAGCACACACACACACACACATAATCCAGTACACACACACATAATCCAGTACACACACACATAATCCAGCACACACACACATAATCCAGCACACACACACACATAATCCAGCACACACACACACATAATCCAGCGCACACACACACATAATCCAACACACACACACACATAATCCAGTACACACACACATAATCCAGCACACACACACACATAATCCAGCACACACACACACATAATCCAGCACACACACACACACATAATCCAGTACACACACACATAATCCAGTACACACACACACATAATCCAGTACACACACACACATCATCCAGCACACACACACACACATAATCCAGTACACACACACATAATCCAGTACACACACACATAATCCAGTACACACACACACATAATCCAGTACACACACACACATAATCCAGTACACACACACATAATCCAGCACACACACACATCATCCAGCACACACACACACATCATCCAGCACACACACACACACACACACACATCATCCAGCGCACACACACACATAATCCAGGACACACACACATAATCCAGCACACACACATAATCCAGGACACACACACATAATCCAGCACACACACACATCATCCAGCACACACACACATCATCCAGCACACACACACATCATCCAGCACACACACACACACAATCATCCAGCACCCACACACACACACACACACATAATCCAGCACACACACTGCATTCATTATACACAATCTGCACTTACTACAAACACACTACATTCATTATACACACTCTGCACTCATTACAAACACACTAAATTCACTGTACACACTGCACTCACTACACACACTACATTCACTAGACACACTCTGCATTCATTATACACACTCTGCATTCACTACACACACACTACATACACTGCATTCATTATACACACTCTGCACTCACTACAAACACACTACATTCACTATACACACTCTGCATTCATTATATAGACTCTGCATTCATTATACACACTCTGCACTCACTACACACTACATTCACTATACACACTCTGCATTCACTACAAACACACTACATACACTGCATTCACTACAAACACACTACATACACTGCATTCATTATACACAATCTGCACTCACTACAAACACACTACATTCATTATACACACTCTGCACTCACTACAAACACACTACATTCATTATACACACTCTGCACTCACTACAAACACACTACATTCATTATACACACTGCACTCACTACAAACACACTACATTCACTATACACACTTTGCACTCACTACACACTATATTCATTATACACACTGCACTCACTACACACACACTACATTCATTATACACATTCTGCACTCACTACAAACACACTACATTTATTATACACACTGCACTCACTACAAACACTTCATTATACATACTCTGCTCTCACCACAAACACACTACATTTATTATACACAATCCGCACTCACTACAAACACACTGCATTCATTATACACACTCTACACTTACTACAAATACACTACATTCATTATACACACTCTACACTTACTACAAACACACTACATTCATTATACACACACTGCACTCACAACAAACACACTACATTCATTATACACACTCTGCACTCACTACAAACACACTAAATTTATTATACACACTGCACTCACTACAAACACACTACATTCATTATACACACTGCACTCACTACAAACACACTACATTCATTATCCATACTCTGCATTCACTACAAACACACTACATTCATTATACACACCCTGCACTGCACTATATGCATAGGAGTGCAATTTTTTTTAAGGCGGGGGGGGGGGGGGGGGTAAGGAGGCGGAATCTTGGGTGAGTTCCCACACTTTTTTCCCCAGGACTTGACCCCTGGTGTGCCTTAAGCTGGCCACAATAAAAGGCCACTTTAAAATGGGCAGTTTTATCTCACAGCACAATGCCACAGTTCTCATAAGTTTTGAGGGAGCATGCAATTGACATGCTGACTGCAGGAATGTCCACCAAAGCTGCTGCCCGTGAATCGAATGTTCATTTCTCTACCATAAGCTGTCTCCAAAGGCATTTCAGAGAATTTGGCAGTACATCCAACCGGCCTCACAACCGCAGACTACGTGTAACCACACCAGACCAGGACCTCCACATCCAGCATCTTCATTTCCAAGATCGTCTGAGTGTTGTTTTATAATTTTGTTCAGTGTATATATAAAATTATATAGATTAATATTAAAATACACTTTTAATGGGGGGCGGAGCCTGGACACAGAGCTGTGCAGACGTGTCGATTGACACCAGCCCGAGGCCCGTAGTGGCCGGGAGCACAAAGCTTCAAATGCGGCCTACTGGGCCTGGAACCGGGGGGAGGAGGCCGCTCTCCTTGGAGCCAAGGCCCCCAAGCGACGTACCTACAGCCTACATCCACTCCCCCCCGGACCAGCGGGGGATATCCCGGTCCCCACTGGAGGAATCGACCGGAGCGGAAAGCAGACGAACTAACCACACGGCAAACGGGCAACAGGTCGCTCAGCACAGACCCAAAAAACGAAGTGCCCAAGGCAAGCGTACCACGCAACCCCAGGAGACCTTCGACAGGCTCTGCAAGCGCTTCTGGACGTGCTGCACAACCGTTGTGTAACTTACCACCAAGCAGGGAAAATGGTGGCTGCGTGGATCCGACCCACTGCACGACGCATCCATTACAGGCTCATGCCACGTACCTCCAACGCAGACTCCGGCAGTCCGCAAGACGGGAAAGGGCATCAAGTCTCGCTGGCACGGGCCTCCACTCGCGGCGGCACAAAAGCAAGCATACCACTCAAGCAACACAGGACGAGACCTTGCCAGTCTGGACCCCCAATATCCAGGGCACCGTAATCCGGCTCCCTACAGCCAACGTTGCAAAACCGAAGACCGGAGCAGGCTCCCACGGCGGAGACACCACATCCAGGGGCTCCAAAAGAGTTACTCTCAGCTGCAACATCCAGGCCTTCCCAACACTGGGCGTAGGCTGAAGCACCCACCGTACTGTCAGGATCTGCTCTGCTCTTTTCTGATGGCTTCTGGTATCCAGTACTCATTTTGCTATTCTTGTTCTGGTTTTCTAGTCTATGTCTGCTTTTCTTTATTGCTGGGTTTCTGGGTTCATTCTTATATTCTGTCCCTGGATTTCCCAATCTCTTGGTTTCATTTAAATGTTTGTTTTATGTTACCACACCCGTTTGTTTTCCATCATTCCCTTTTGTTTCAGCCTGGACCTGCAGCTCTGGGAGGTCTGCTTAATTCCTGCTCCTAGTTCCTGGGATCCGCTGAAGCTGATTCAGGGTCTTGGTATGTGGCCGCACAAACGCTGGTGCTCAACACCAGGGGGTGTGCGGTTACCCTGCACCAAACCCTGCTAATCCACCACCACACTGTGACTCCTACTCCGAACATCAGGCATACTGGGTCCCGGTCCACGCACCGCCGCCCGGACAGTTTCTGGGTCCCGGTTTCCGGACCGCCACACGTGACATGTACAACCTCACGAGAGCTATGCTATAGATTGACGGGTAATGTACTGTATATTTCCATGACTCTGTAATGCCCTATAATAGTTTTGTACGGCTATAATGCTGCCATGTTTATACGGGACTGAAAGGGTTAAAGCGAACTTTTTTTTTTTTATTTCAAAGTTTTTATTGTTTTGTATTTTATACATAACATGTTTACATTCAGATATAGCGAGATAACAGAAAATAATACGCTTATTTTAACATGTTCCAAGAAAAAACATTATAATGGATGTTATGAAGAATATACAGTTTCAAAGTACTTTTTACATAATACTTATACATAATATTAGAGAGTAAGTGTTGAAGGTTTTATGATATAATATGAAAGTTAACAGTGACGATTACACATTAATAATCCAGTGGATTTTGGAACGGGACTTTAGGTCATTAACAACCTATGTACGGTAAAAATCATCCTAAATAACACAAGTTAATAGTTAATAGTATAAATATGAAAAACATTGTCACTGTACATTTCTATATCAACGTAGTTTGTGTGTGTATAAATAGAAATCAGAAGATCAAGAGAATTTAGGAGTGGTTGTGACTTATATAAAAAGGTGCAGATAGTTCGACATGTATGTTATGTTAATGGTTTGTATCATCAGTTATTAGTAAGTTAGGAGTAGTTCCTTAATATGTTTGTAACTATTTATTCGGTTACTTGAGGTTTATTGGTGTTATATGTATTCCAATGATGCCAGATGGAGTGAAATTTAGAGAGTCTGCCTAGTTTAGCTGATGTGATTTTTTCCATCAATTTGATATCTTCGACTCTTAACACCCACTCCCGAATCGAAGGGGGTTGAATTTGTTTCCAATATTTAGGGAGGAGCTGCGATGCCGCCATTGCTAGATGGCAGAATAGTGCGTGATCTTGTTTAGTAAATTCTTTCGGTTTGAGAAGAAAGATATAATGTTCAGGTGTGCATTGGAATGTTTTTTGGAATATAAGTAAAATGATCTTGTGGATTCTTTCCCAGTATTTGTATATTATTGGACATTGCCACCAAATGTGAGAGTGGTGGGCTCCTGGGGCGTTGCATCTCCAACATAGGTCAAGGGAGTTATGATAATATTTGTGTAGATTAACTGGCGAGTTGTGCCAACGGGTCAGTTTTTTGTAGTTGCATTCTTGTGCGTGTGTAGAGGTCGATGCTTTGTGAATGAATGTAAAGGCCTGTTTCCATTGTGTGTTATTAAGGGTAAGTTTGAGTTCCTCTGCCCATCTTTGTGTGAAAGCGGGAAGGTTTTGCGACTGTGCTTCTTTAATGATTGAGTTCATAGCTGAGAGGATTTTGAGTTTTGGCGGGTGCTCGGTGCAGAGACATTCGAATCTGGTAGGAGATCTCGTACCCTTCGGTATGAGCAGATTAGAGTCAATGAAGTGTTTCATTTGTTCATAGAAAAAACACTGAATCCCAGAATGTTCGTCTGTGCCAGTAAGTTCTTTTATGGGCTTTAGTTTGTTCTTTTTTGTTGCTTCGCAAAGTTTCAGGAAAGGGCCTTCGTATTGTAGACCCCATTGTTTCCCCTGAGTACCTTCGAGTAAGTAGGGATTTGATGTTAAAGGGTATATTGGTGACGGGTATGGAGCTACCTCTGTTTGGGATCTCAGTTTGAGCCAGATATGTAAAGAAGTCGAGATCGTTGGATGTCTGTTGAGTTTTCTCATAAGTTGATTGTCGATTTGAATCCAAGGGAGTATGTGAAGCGGAACTTCTGAGAAGCTATTTTCCAACTCTACCCATTGGAGCTTGCTTGAAATATTCGACCATTCATAAAGCCTTTGTAGATGGGTCGCTTTGTAGAAATTGTATAAATCTGGTAGATTTAATCCTCCCTGTTCTCGGGTTTTAATCAGCGTCTGATAGGCTAGGCGTGGAGCTTTGTGTGCCCATATAAATTTAAAAAATAAAGACTTGATAATAGAGAAAAATTTTGATGGGATTAATAGCGGGATTGTTTGTAATAGGTAAAGGATACGAGGAAGGATATTCATTTTAATAATGTTTACACGACAAAATAACCCGAAGCAAGGTTTGTGCCATCTGGATAAGTCTTTAGTTATTGAGTCAATCAGAGGTGGGAAGTTCACTGAGTATATAGAGTTCAATTTGTGTGGTATGTGTATTCCCAAATATTTAATGGAAGTCGTAGTCCATTGGAATGCAAATTTGGATTTGATTTTTTGACAAATGGAGTCAGGAAGATAGATTGGCATCAGATCACATTTTGTTAGGTTAGCTTGAAAAAATGAAATTTTTCCGTAGAATTGCATTTCTGTGATGATGTTTGGGATAGTTTTGTGTGGATCTGATATTGTGAAAAGTAGATCGTCCGCGAATGCAGTAATTTTGTAGGTTTGGTTTTTGATTTGAATTCCCTTAATCGAGTTATTGTCACGGATACCTTGCAGGAAGGGTTCCAGCACTAATATGAAGAGGAGCGGCGATAAGGGACATCCTTGTCTTGTGCCATTCGAGATCATTACTGGGTCTGATAGTTGACCATTGATTCTTAGTTTTGCAGTGGGTTTCGAGTATATAGTATCAATCCATTCAATCCATCTAGGACCAAAGTTGAGGTATTGCAAGGTATGTTTCAGTAGTGACCAATTAACTCTATCAAAAGCCTTTTCGGCATCAATGGCAAGTAGGGCGCTCTGTGTTTTGTGTATTTGGGCCCAATGGATAATATTTATAATTTTCGTTGTGTTGTTTTTAGATTCTCTACCAGGGACAAAACCAGCTTGGTCTGAGTGGATTAGTGACGGCATGAATGGTTTGAGCCTAGTAGCCATGATCTTAGTCAGAATTTTTAAGTCGATATTGATTAGTGAAATAGGTCTGTAGTTCCCGCATTGAGTTGTGTCTTTACCAGGTTTTGGTATTATAGCGATGATTGCCTCAAGAGCTGAACTAGGTATGGAGGATGAAAGTTTCCTCATATTGTAAGCTTTGATGAAAGGTTGTGCCAAAATGTTAGCTAATTCCTTATAATATCTTCCAGTGTAGCCATCCGGGCCTGGGCTTTTGCCAATAGGTAAAGATTTGACTGTGGTTATGAATTCTTCTGTAGTTAAGGGATTGTCTAAGAATTTAATTTCGTTTATGGGGATAGAACGTTTAATTCTAGGTTTTAGGAATTCCATTATTTCTTCCGAAGTGGGTTTCGTGTTTGTGAGATTGTAAAGATGAGTGTAGAATTCGTGGAAAGATGATAGTATTTCCGTCATGCGACATGTGAGGTTTCCATCTTTTTTCTTAATTTCAGATATGAAAGAGGATTGTCTTTCTGTTTGTATAGATTTTGCTAAAAGTTTGCCCGCTTTTCCGCTTTGGGTGTAGTACATGTTTTTTGTTAACGATATTTTTTTCCTAGCATGTAGATGTAGGATGGTCGATAGTTCTGTACGTTTACTAGATAGCAGTTTGTGGTCATCCCAGGAAAGAGAGGTTTTGTGTTTACTTTCTAGTGATACAATGTCTTTGGTTAATTGGTTTACTTGTTTTTCTCTATTTTTCTTGAGTGTTGCTGCTGCTTTGATAAGTTCCCCTCTTATTACTGCTTTATGTGCTTCCCAGGTCATGATAGAGGAAGTGTCGGGACTTGTGTTTTCTGAGAAGTATTGAGTGGTTGCCTCTTTTATCTTGTGTAATGTTGTTTTGTCGTTTAGAATTAGATCATTAAGTTTCCATTGTGTGAATGGAGAAGGTGTAGTTGGTAGTGAGATTGACAGTGTCATAGGGGCATGGTCTGACCAGGTAATAGGACCATATGTTGCACTTTTAATTAGCGAGAGATATCTATGTTGCAAAAAAATTGGATCTATTCGGGAATAAGTGCCCGCAGGAGCAGAATAGAAGGAGTAGTCTCGTTTGGTAGGGTTAATGGCTCTCCAACTGTCGAAAAGTTGAGCCTCATAGAGGGAGTTTTTAATTTGAGAACGTGTTTGAGATTGATATTCTCTTGATTGAGATGTAGAGTCTAATGTTTCATCTAGAGTTATGTTCATATCTCCCCCCATTATGAGGATACCTTCTTTGAATATGGATAGTTTGTTTAGTATTTTTTTGAGAGAGAGATTTTGTTTCTTATTTGGCAAGTATATATTGGCTAGAGTGACTTGGGTGTTACAAATTTTGCCTTTAACAAATATAAATCTCCCTGAGTCGTCTACCAGTTGTTCCTGGAAGGAGAATTGTATATGTTGACTTAGGAGAATCGCTACTCCTCTGGATTTTGCTTCTGAATAATGACTGAAGTAGCCAAGTGGGTAATCTTTATTGCGGAGTTTAGGGGCAGAATTTTTTCTAAAGTGAGTTTCTTGGATATATATTATGTGTGCTTTTTGCCTTTTGAAGTCAGTGAGGGCTATAGATCTTTTTTCTGGAGAGTTTAATCCCCTTGCATTTTGAGTAAGAATATTGACCGTAGTCATAATTGCCAATACGTGTGTATGGTGATTGACCTACGTTGAGTGTGGGATTGCCGCGGTTAAATGCGGAACCGGTATTAAGTCAATGAATTTATCTAGTTATGACTATGAAATCGACCTGTGCAGTGTCAAGTGCCAAGATCAAATTTCTTCTGTTGAAAATTTGAGGAAAGTCTTAAAGTAAGAGTGTTTTTTGTGAAGTATAATTGGTGTGTTTTATTTTATAGGGTTTTATCTACCTGCTGCCACGTGAGAAAGTCTCTGATCTTCCAGTTCCTATGTTAGTATTCTAAGGTATAGGGTGTAACGTTACTAAAAATTTAGCACAATCAGTACTAAGATAGTATAAGTAAGTTAAGCAGTAATCAATAGTGGAACAAAACAATAATGAGTAATTATTAATACACGAATAGCAATAAGAAAGAAAACAGTAACCTGAATTTCTATTTGTAACTGGTAATCGATACTACAGTTTCTTCAGGTTATAAAGGTTAAATGTTTCGAGTAGCGTTTGAATATAATTAGATTGCTCGCTAATCTTGGTTTCCGAGCAACTCGTACTTTAGGAGGAGAAGATGGAAGGGTGGTAAGGAATTGAAGGGGGATTGAGGGTGGATGATAGAGTTAGGAAGGGAGACAGAAATCTAGAGGAAGCAGGGGTGGAAGTGGGATAGTATAAGGTCAAGATGTCGGAAAGGGTAAAAGGAAGCTAGGGAAAGAGATTAATCCCTTGAGGGATATTTGATTCTAACTTGACGTTGAAGCTAGAACCTACAATTTATTGGGGTCGTGAGCTCAGACTTGGGCTGGGAGCTCAAATTACAATCCTATATTTGGTGTTTTTTAGTGGAGAAAAAATAGTTTGTGTGTTTCCTCCTTTATCCGGTGAGATTTATAAGGTGTATATTCCTTATTTAACCATTGCTTATTTGTCATTTATGTATAGTTACCAGGTCCTTAGTTGGGGATAGAGTATATTTTCCTGTCCAAGATTTTTAATTATGGTTTTTAAGAGTGCCTACTTAGGGTCGGTTAAATTCTTCATGACCATAACTATATAGTGACAGAATTGATGTGTATTCTGAAGTTATGGGAGAGCTGTTTAATCGGGAGTAGAAACCCTTTTCTGAGTCATGACATTTAATAGATCAATAATGTTGTTTGACATCTATTATCTCTTTTGTGTGTGTGATCTGTCGCTGTGATTGTTTAGCGACTAGGAGGTAAACTTCTATGGAGATGAAGTAAATATATCATAGTGTTATAGGCTTAAAGTTATATAATCATTTTCATTTTACATATTTGTTTGTGGGAGTATCATATTAAAGGAAAGAAGAGGACAGGCAAAGAAATTAAAAAAAAAAAAGGAAAAGAAAATGATTCGGTTGCTGGCCCTGTCTAGACAGTTTTACGCAAATACACTTAAAATTTTAACGATTCTAAATACGAATTAGCACATTAATACAGCATATGAGATAGCTAAGTCCTGATAAACAATATTTAAATATGCTCAAATAACTCGTTTCAAAGGTATATTATACGACCTGAGTGGTACGGATGCAAAAGTCTCTGTTTGTAGTAGGTAGAGATAACTGTACACATAAGTCCTGGGAAGTTAAGGAAGGTGGTAAAAGTCTCTTGTGTGCTGTCGGGTGTCAGTCGATCTCACCGGAGTGGAGGGTCAGATGATGTCTTGGGGTAACGCGTTTGATGCTTATTCTGGGAGGCTATCCTTCAGATTTTGTCTTTGTGGGGTAACTTCTATGGGAGGCTTGTTTAGTCTCTGATCTGGAGATTGGAATCTTCTGTCTTGACGTCTTTTCCTTGCTGGTGTAAGCCATCTTTGCCTATGAGAGGGTTGTATTAGTTCCTGGTTTGATGGGGGGGTATTCCAGTCTACAACTGGTGTATTTGGGAGGTCCAGAGCTCGAAGGAAAGGAATTACATCTATGAATGTCGTGATGGAGTAGATTGTGTTTTTTGCTGCTACTATTAGGGCAAATGGGAATCCCCAACGGTATCTAATATTTCTTTGGCGCAGAAGTTCGGTTATGGGTTTAAGCGCTCTTCTCGCTTGGAGAGTATACCAGGAGAGATCAGGGTAAATTTGAATTGGCGTACCATGAAATAAGAGTGGTTGGCTCGTGTCCCTTAGAATTTTCACTATGTTGTCTTTTATATTGAAATAGTGGAGCCTGCAGATTATATCTCTCGGGGATTCTTGTGTTAGACCTCTTGGTCGTATAGATCTATGGGCTCTATCCATTAGAATTGGATCATCTATAGCGTTCCCCAGGATTAAATTAAAAAGCTCCGTGAGAAGCTCAGTGATATTTTCCCCTTGAGATTCTGGCATACCTCTGATCCTTAGATTATTCCTTCGGCTCCTATTATCGAGATCGTCGATATGGCGTTGAGTGGATGACCAGTTTAGGATTTGTGAGTCTAATGTTGTCGAGATATTAGTGATTTGTGTCTGCATTAAATCTTTTTCTTCTTCCAGATCCGTGATTCGGAGGTTCAGTTGCTGGATGTCTGTGTCCATTTTCTCCATCTTGGATTGGAAGGACGACTCCATCTTGTTCAGCATTTGCTGGATATCGGCTTTCGATGGTAAGTTTTTAATAATTTGTTTTAAATCTAGTTCTTCTTGTATATCAGCATGTTGGGAGTTATCCGAGAAACAAGGGCTTCGAGGTTGAGAATCCGATGGTGAATCTGTTTCCAGAATACTCGAGGTCGCGGCCGCGGCCTCGTGGGATCTGTCCGGATTTTCTTTAAAGTAACGGGTTAGGGAGCCCGATTTTGTAGTTGGAGTCTTCCCTGATAGTCCCTGGTTACTATTGTTCTTTTTGTGGTTACCCATTTTTCGTAGTTTTCTCCGATTGCTTTGGATTGTGTTTGAGTCCGGAGCTGGAGGCTTAGTGTGCGTCCATTAGGTTCGCCGGTCGGCCACGCCCCCTAAAGCGAACTTTTATCTCTCTTTACCACATAGCCTGGAACACCCCTGGCCATCATGGCAGATAAATACCACAAAGTTATCAACTGTTGCACACCCCACGATGCTAGAGCTCCCCTGACACCACCAGCAACTACTCGCAAAGCTGCTCTTGTCCTAAACTAGACCCCAGTGGTTTACAATACACAGTTAACCTTAGTACAGCATACTCTTTTCATGCCAAGTCAACCTAGCGATGTTACTTTTGGTTATGCGATCGATTTCGCTGCGAGAATTCCCAAATTTTACTAATAACATGACGTAAAGTCATGATTTTATTAATGACACGGAGGCGAGTATTATGCTATCGCTTTCTTACTTTATTCCTCAGCAGCAAAGAGAAAAATATAACTGAAAGAGAAAAAATTTAAAATATGAATAATATATAACAGATACAACCAGATCTGCCTAGTAACAGGGCAGCCAATCAGCGTATAGGAACAGTCCATAAATGTCTTGCTATGTACTTCCACTTCCTCTTCTTTGCCTTCTGAACCGAAGACCCAACAACCGAAAAATATCCACGTCAGGCATGAACAATCGCCAACATGGTAGACGTCATCACAACGAAATCAAGCTGTAAAAACAGAGAAATAGGTGGTAAAATCCAAACTCCGGATCTGAATGTAACATATCATAACCATTTGGCATGTATAACAATATACACAAACTATCGGTATATCACATATATAACAGTACAAAGACCACACCGTATCTCATAATATCAAGTGAAATCATGGATACTTACCGTGACATAGGAGGACCCCCCGATTGAACCAAGTTCGTAAATCCGAACCATACCCAACGGGTGGGTGGGAATAATACTCGCCTCCGTGTCATTAATAAAATCATGACTTTACTTCATGTTATTACCAAAATCTGGGAATTTTATTAATGACACGGAGGCTCCTATTATGCTAGTTCAAAGCTGAGCCACAACTAACGAGGAAACATGGTCAATCGGGCGGAAATAGAAATCACGGAACGTAGATTCATTAGACCAATCCGCTGCTTTCAAGATATCATCCAGACGACACCCCATCGTAGAAGCCTTTGATGCCATGGCACCTCTGACCGAATGAGCCAAAAATATTGAAGTATCAATCCCTGCAGTGGAAAGGAGATTCTTAACCCAACGAGCCAACGTAGTCGAGGAGACCAGAAGAAACGGCGTTCTAAAGGAAATAAACAGTTGGGACAAATCCAATGACCTCAACTGGTGAGTGCGATCCAAGTAAACCCGGAGGCAAGCCACCGGACACAGAGCAGGGCGGACTGAACACCTTGGGTAGGCCACCGACTTAGAAACCATCTTAGTCCTCCTCGAGACGTTAAACAACACTCCCTTGGGGGTGAAGGATATTGCGTTGCAGTCCAAAGCTCTGACATCCCAAACTCTTTTGTATGAAAGGAGACACAGGAGCATAACCAATTTCCATGACAATTGTTTCAGCGACAGCTCCTCATTAAGGGGCCACGACTCCAGGAAGCCAAGAACAACGTTAACATCCCAAAACAATGAATATCTGGATCTCGGAGGTCTAGAAGGCATACCCTTCAACAATCGACAAACAAAGGAATGTAGTCCAACCGGTGATCCGTCAATTCCTAGATGTCCGGCCGACATGGCCGATTTATAAACATTAATAGTGCGGTAGGCCAAACCAGATTCAAAAAGCGTGGTCAGAAAACTGAGCACCTCCTTCAAAGAGGCAGGAAGTGGATCCAACAGTCTTCCCACGCACCAGCCAGACCACACGCGCCATGCAGATTTGTAAGCTGTTCTGGTTCCCGGTGCCCAGGCACTCTCCAGGAGTCTTGTAGTAGCTTGCGGAACGTCCGCGACACACCAGGGTCCCCTGAGATCAACCAAGCCGTGAGCTGGAGTAGGTCCTGATCCACCAATTTGTGCGAGTTCCCATCCGGATCCAGATGCACATCTGGTCGCATTGTGTTCATCCGTGGGTAATCCATCGCCATCTCCAGGAGACGTGGGGACCAAGGCTGAGTCTGCCAGAAGGGAACTATTACCACCAATGTGCAATCCTGTCTGTACGAGTACGCCAGTGTCCGAGAGATCAGGTTCAATGGTGGATACGCAAAGTGACGACCCCGAGGCCACGTTTGCAGGAACGCATCCACCGCTGTGGCTGATGGGTCCGGTCTCCAACTGAAGTATAGGGGCAGTTGGGAGTTCAGTCTGGACGCGAACAAATCCAGTTGCAACGGACCCCATAACTGATCTGTCGAAAGGTTGAAGGTAGCAGATGCCAATCTCCTGAGTCTTTCAAGTAGCGCAAATTCCAATCCGCCCATTCGTTGTCCAATCCCGGGATGTGTTTGGCCGTAACCGATACCGCGCTGTGGAGGCAAAACTGCCAGAAGTTCTTTGCCAGGTTCGCTAGTTGTTTTGATTTCGTTCCACCCAGATTCATATACCTGACCGCGGACACATTGTCCATGCGCAGAAGAATGCAGCAATTTCCCAGAGTTGGAGACAGGCTATGAATGGCGAATGATCCCGCTAGCAGTTACAGACAGTTTATGTGTAGCTTCGACTCAACTTCGGACCATCTTCCACCTGTGGAGACATTTCCACAGCAAGCGCCCCAACCATGTAGGCTGGCATCCGATTCTATTACCACATCCGGAGCGGTACCGAAGATTGCTCGGCCGTTCCATGCCTCCATATGGTCTAACCACCACAGTAGTTCCTCCTTGGAATCTCTGTCCAGGCTCAATTCGCTTTCGTACTAACTGCCCGACCGAAGATGGGATCCCTTCAGACGTTGTAGGGCCCGATAGTGTAGGGGTCCCGGAAAAATCGCCTGAATCGATGAGGCCAAAAGACCAATCACTCTCGCTAGTTGTTGTACGGAGAGAGAGGTGGCCCGCAGCGTATGCATTATTTCTTTCTTCATAGCCTTTAACTTGGCCTCTGGGAGGAACAAGAATTGGGCGACCGAGTCGACTTCGAAACTCAGGAATTCTATCTTCTGTACCGGGGCTACTATGGATTTTTCCCAATTTATGAGGAAGCCTAAGCCTTCCAGAAGATTCACCGTCCAGTCCAGGTGTCTGAGAAGCTGGTCGGGGGACGAAGACATAATCAGGATGTCGTCCAGGTAAATAGTCATGCAGACCCCCGAGCCCTGAGGAACGCCACTACTGGCTTCATCACCTTTGTGAAACACCAGGGAGCTGAAGATAGACCGAAGGGCAGACAGGTAAGCCTCCACTGACGTCCTTGACACCTAAAGTGCAATAAGTCCCAGTGCTCCTCTGCCATTGGTATGGTCAAATAGGCATCTTTGAGGTCCGTCTTGACCATCCAGTCCCCTTGTCGGAGCAGGTCCCTGAGACAATGAATGCCTTCCATCTTGAAGTGATGGTAACGGAGGAATTCGTTGAGGCGTTTGAGATTGATGACCGGTCGAACCCCTCCGCCCTTCTTGGCAACGAGGAACAAATTGCTTAGGAACCCCGGGTGATCGTACAGGATTTCCTGTATAGCCTGTTTGGCAAGATGTTCCGCGATCTCCGTGGTAATCAACCCGGACTGCTCTTCCGGTAATCTCAGTTCCTGTGGTATACACATCTGGACAGGAGGCGGCAACAAATCTAGGCGGAAACCCCTGACCGTATTCAAAACCCACACGTCTGTGGTGATCATGCCCCCCACCCTTGCCCACACATGTGGGGGTACTTACCGTAAGGGCATCTGTACGAGGGTTGACCACGTCCTCCTCGATTCTGCCACGGTCTCCCGCGTGAGGGAAAGAAGGGAGCAGGCTTGTATTCCTGGTAGGCCCGAGGGGCAGCAAAGGAACCACTGTGAGTCCGCGAGGGACCTCGAGCTCCTCAGCCGGGCGGATGACTCCTATACCTCCCGGCCCCTTGGAAAACCTTTGGGCCAAAAACACGTTTCAAGTTGGACTGGGCCTTATCTAGGGCGGTGAAGGTGCGCACAAAGGAGCCTAGGTCCTTAACAAAAGACTCGCTGAAGAGCATGCCTTTGGCGGCAGCACCCGGTTCCTTCACCGCTAGGTTTACCAACTTTGGCTCAATCTTGAGCAAGATCGCCTTGCGGCGTTCAGCCGACATGGTTGTGTTAGCGCTGCCGAGAAGGCAAATCAGTCTTTGGACCCATCCGATTGCTTCATCGAAATTAAGGGGGGTGTCACCTGCCTTAGCCGCCTCCAAGAGCTCATAAAGCTTGGCAGCGGGACCCAGGGTGTCCAAAATGTTGTCCTGGCAATTGTGGAGTGAAAACTGCTGCATCAGGTACTGAGGGCCTTGGGCATTCAGCCCGCAATTTACTGCGCCCCTGCTTGGACAGAGGAGTGCGCATACGCAGTGCTTGGTAACTAGCTATGTGCTCGGGCGGGTCCCATTCCGCCGAGCGAGGATGGCGAAGGTCATCAGGATCGAACAGGGGGTAACCCTGCGGATCACATATGCCTTGCCCCCCACCCGGAGGTAGTGCCGAAGCGTCAGACCCCGCCTCAGCGTCGGAGCCCCCTTCCTCATAAGAGGCGTAATCAGGGGCGTCTGAGTCTGTCTCCCCACTCAGATTGGAATCTGATCCTTCATTCACATGGGCACGTGCCCTTTTCCACTTTCTGGCTGATTTTGCCCAGCCAGCGGCTCTCTTGCGCGGTAGCGCGCCATCTTGGACGGCCATAGGCACGTCAGTCAGGGCAGAAAACACCTGCGTCACATCAGGAGAGACGTGTTTAGTTTTAGCATGCGCCTTGCGACTCGCCTGAGGCTGCAGTGCAGGCTGGGGGTTGGGCAACATAAAGGGGCCAGGGGCTGAGTCAACGCCTGCTGAATGGTATGAGACAGGGGCGAAGACACAGTCCCCATGGCCGAGGCCAGTGCCCTCTGCATGGTGGAATCAATGAGGGCCTGGAACTCCTGAGAGGGAGTGAGGCGCATCTCCCCAGTGATAGGGGTCTGCATGGGATCCATACTGGGGTAACTGGCGCTGTTAGACCCTTCGCCTCTAGCCTGCATAAAGGGCAGGGAAGAGAAAAAATTAAGTCCAAGTAACAAATTATGTATCTTTAAACAGGGCCGGTGCAAGGATTTTTGCCGCCCTAGGCAAAAGTAAAGTTTGCCGCCCCCCCATGTGACATCACAATGCCCCACCCATATGACCTGCCATGTTAACTAACGCCAGTGCTGCAGTGCCGCCATGTTTACATTAAAAGGCCTGCAGGGACAGGCTATAGACACCAGAACCACTACATTAAGCTGCAGTGGTTCTGGGGACTATAGTGTTTCTTTAATGTGAGGTAAATTAGAGATTAGTGCCACGAATAATATACTAGATTGCCTACTTACAACCAGATGAGGATGATGATGGGCTCTAGCTGCAGTCTAGAACCACTGGTCTGGTGTAGAACAGGATCTCTGGAGGCTGCTTGGTCACAAAAATCAATGTTCTGGGAGAACGGGAAGCAGCTCCCTTTTTTGGGGGCCCTTTACACAGCTCAGGGTCCACCTTCATGTTCCACCAATGAGTTTGTTCACAGGGGGTGTAGTGTGTAGGGGATGTCCTGATATGTGTGTAAGGAATGCATTGTGTGAATCTGTGTTTGTATGTGTAAGGGCTGCAAGGTGTGTTTCTGTGTATGTACGGGATACAGTGTGTGCATCTGTAAGGGGTGCATTGAGTGTGTGTAAGGAATGCATTGTGTGTTTCTGTGTGCGTAAGGGTTGCATGATTGTGTGTGTGTGTGTGTGATGGATGTCAATCTCTTTCTCCCCCCTCCCTCCCTTGTCACTCTCTTCCCCCCCTCCCTCCCTTGTCACTCTCTTTCCCTCCCTTGTCACTCTCTTTCTCCCCCTCCCTCCCTTGTCACTCTCTTTCTCCCCCCTCCCTTGTCACTCTCTTTCTCCCCCCCCCTTGTCACTCTCTTTCCCCCCTCCCTCCCTTGTCACTCTCTTTCCCCCCCTCCCTTGTCACTCTCTTTCCCCCGTCCCTCCCTTGTCACTCTCTTTCCCCCCTCCCTTGTCACACTCTTTCCCCCCTCCCTTGTCACTCTCTTTCCCCCCTCCCTCCCTTGTCACTCTCTCCCCCATCCCTCCCTTGTCACTCTCTCCCCCATCCCTCCCTTGTCACTCTCTCCCCCCATCCCTCCCTTGTCACTCTCTCCCCCTCCCTCCCTTGTCACTCTCTCCCCCATCCCTCCCTTGTCACTCTCTCCCCCATCCCTCCCTTGTCACTCTCTCCCCCCATCCCTCCCTTGTCACTCTCTCCCCCCATCCCTCCCTTGTCACTCTCTTTCTCCCCCCTCCCTCCCTTGTCACTCTCTTTCTCCCCCCTCCCTCCCTTGTCACTCTCTTTCTCCCCCTCCCTCCCCACTCTCTTTCTCCCCCTCCCTCCCCACTCTCTTTCTCGCCCCTCCCCTTCTCTCCCTCCCTCCCTCACCACTCTCTTTCTCCCCCCTCCTCCCCTTGTCACTCTCTTTCTCCCCTTCCCCCTCCCCACTCTCTTTCTCCCCCCTCCCTCCCTTGTCACTCTCTTTCTCCCCCTCTCCACTCTCTTTCTCCCCTCCCCACTCCCCCCAAGCATGGGGCACATCCCGACTCCCTTGTGTCCTGTACTCGAAGCTGATGGAGCCTACTATTACCCCGTCCCATTACACTCTTTCTCTCACACCTCCCCAGTCCAGTCGCCTCTCCAGTTCCCCCCAGTACCCGACCCGGTTTCACCAATGCCCCATTCTTCGTTCCCCTCCGATATTCCCTTATCCCCACCGCCATCTCCCTGCCCTCTCCCTCCCTTACAGACTCCACCTGTCCCTATTGTTCTCCCGTCAGTCCCATCACCCACTGTCCCCGATTCCGTCCTATCAAATCCTGTCACGCCCGCTGATGCCCCTCCTCTACCCTTACTCCCTCCTGTTTTACCACCCGTCCTCCTGCTCCTCCCACCTCTCCACCCTCTGCTACCCTGTCGTCACTCCTTTCTGCCATTACTGCTGCTCTCGGACCTGTTTATACTCCTGCCATACCTCCTACACTCCCTGATGTTCCTCCTAATTCAAGCCTCCCCACTGCTGACCTTACGACTCTCCCCTCTGCCTTAACCTATCCTACTACTCCTGCTCCTCCTACTCCACCTCCTGACACTCCTTCCGTTCTTCCTCCTCCCACTGATCTGTCGTCCCTTATCTCATCCTTCCTCTCTGCCTCGTCCCATCCTACTACTCCTGCTCCTCCTACTCCACCTCCTGACACTCCTTCCGTTCTTCCTCCTCCCACTGATCTGTCGTCTCTTCTCTCATCCTTCCTCTCTGCCTCGTCCCATCCTACTACTCCTGCTCCTCCTACTCCATCTCCTGACACTCCTTCCGTTCTTCCTCCTCCCACTGATCTGTCGTCTCTTCTCTCATCCTTCCTCTCTGCCTCGTCCCATCCTACTACTCTTGCTCCTCCTACTACACCTCCTGACACTCCTTCCGTTCTTCCTACTCCCACTGATCTGTCGTCTCTTCTCTCATCCTTCCTCTCTGCCTCGTCCCATCCTACTACTCCTGCACCTCCTACTCCACCTCCTGACACTCCTTCCGTTCTTCCTCCTCCCACTGATCTGTCGTCTCTTCTCTCATCCTTCCTCTCTGCCTCGTCCCATCCCTCTACTCCTGCTCCTCCTACTCCACCTCCTGACACTCCTTCCGTTCTTCCTCCTCCCACTGATCTGTCGTCTCTTCTCTCATACTTCCTCTCTGCCTCGTCCCATCCTACTACTCCTGCTCCTTCTTCTCCACTACCCGGCATTCCTCCGAAACCTCCTGCCGTGGACTTAACTTCACTCCTCTCTGCCTTCTCTATCCTAGCCCGTCCCATGATTCCTACTCCTCCTTCTCCCCCCATTCCTCCTGTATCTTTCCCTGTTCCCTCCGACCCTCTGTCCATATTGACCTCCGCCCTGTCTGCTTGTCTTTCATGCTCAACCCAACCAGCAACGACCTCTGCCTCCTCCATGGCCCTTGTCTCGTACTCCCCGGCCACAGATCTAAGTCTCTCGCTCATGGTGGTCAGCTCAGATGAGCCTGCCACTTCAGATCACGCCTATGCTGTTGGCAAATCCCCCGGCAGCCTCCGTCTTCCATCCCACTACATCACAGATGGCCACCCCCCGTAATATTGTCACAGGTCCCCCTGCTCCCGGGCCCTCAGCTATGCAAGCTCCCGCCTCCCTTGATGTAGCATCCTATCATGGTCTCCCAAACCCAGGTCCCCTTATGGATGAGAATAGACCCTCACCGAGACAAGCCCCCTCCAGTTTGCACCTACAGGTGCCCCCTGCCACCGAAGGTGCCCTACCGATGTATGTTACCTTTAACCCATCACAGGCTGCCACTTTGGTTACTTCCCTCCCAGACCCTGAAAAACAGCCCATGCCATTCTTTCGTAGAATAGCTCAGATACGTAAGACATATTCCGCCGCCTGGCGGGATTTATACAGTTTGTGTGAAATTAAGGCTGGAGATGCATACTGGCCAATCATGGCAAGGAGTTTCAATGATGCCCCTCTCACTACTGACATGGACTTCCAGTCCGGAATCACCTTTTGTGAACAGCGCCGTGCCTGGGCCCAAGACAAACTGGCTGACCAGGCCACTTGTATAAACGATATTGTCCAGGACAAGCTCGAGCCTGTAGAAAAGTATCACTCACGCCTAACCCAAACATTTTCTGACCTAGGCTTTAGTGTTTATAATAAAGCACACACTCAGATGTTGTCTGCTGCCTTTGTGGCCGGTCTAAAAGAGAATATCCTTAAGGGCTTGATACTCGCACGTCCTGAGTATAGAATAATTCCCCTGGATACTCTCTTGTTGGTTGCTAAAGGTCTGGAGTCTGTGTTACAACCTACACAGAGGAGGAATAGCCCCCTAATGCTCGCTGCCCCTGCTCCAACTCCTGTGCCCACCACTGCTCCCCAGGTGTACCCTGTACAACCAATACAACCGCAGACTATGAATTTCACACAGGGTAGAACCCCAACTGTGCCTAGAACTTGTTTTAACTGCCACCAGGTTGGCCATTTCAGAAGGGATTGCCCCCATCCCAGATATTTTAGGCCACAGCTTCCATGGTTCTCCAATCCTACTTTCCCTTACTTTCCCCCTGGATATCTGCAACCACCACCACCACCACCCGTCCCATATGTTCCTCCTCCTCCTGAGTATTCCCAAGCCCCACCGCCACCCCCACCAGTCCCTGCTGATGGGTATGGTAATAATGACCCTCAGGATGCTCATTCTGCGCCTAGGCAGATTCGTGCAGCTCGCCCTGCTCCCCAGACTAGTCTACCTTCGACTTCTACACGACATTACACTGGCTCTGACCAGGCCCATTTGGACTTATTACAATAGGTAACAGGCAAGCCTGTGTCTAGTACCCCTGCCATGGCAGTGTCTACAGGGGAAAGGGGGGGGCACTTGCTACAGTAGTCCTCCCCATTGACGGACATCCTACCACCTTTTTAGTTGACACAGGTGCAGCCCGCAGTGTTCTTAGAGAACAAGACCTGCCAGACCCATCCTGTTTATCAGATCTTGATGTTTCCTGTTTAGGTGTTGATGGCACTCCCCGCAGCAATCCTTTAACGAAGCTCCTACGTGTAGGCTCTGATATCCTTTCACGGTTTGTTGTATACTCCACTTGCCCCATTAACCTTTTAGGTGCTGACATGTTGTCCCGCTTACAAGCCTCTATCACCTTTACTGCAGATGATCAGGTACAATTACTCACACCCCTGTCACGCAAAGACACTTCTGTTCTCTGTTCTTTACCCCTACTAGTACACCTCACGTCCCCCAAAGATGGACCAAGGGTCTCGGATACCCCCAGTGCTCTGGATAGAATTCCCACTAAACTTTGGTCCTCAGGGCCTGATGACATAGGCCGCCTGTGAGTCCCGCTGGTGATCGTCACTCTCTTACCAGGAGCCGCCCCTCTACGAAGACCACAGTACCCACTGAAACATGCACAAGCACTTGCCATCTCCAAACTGGTTGACAGCCTCCTAGCAAAAGGCGCCCTCATAATATGTGTGTCACAATGCAATACTCCCCTGTTCCCTGTTAAGAAGAAGACAGGGAAGGGCCAACCTGACCAATACCGCATGGTCCAAGACCTCCGAGCTGTCAATGATGTCACTGTCCGAGACACAGCTGTCGTCCCTAATCCGCATACCTTACTGTAACAAGTTCCACCTACTGCCAGATTCTTCACAGTAGTTGATCTTGCTAATGCCTTCTTCAGTGTCCCACTGGATCCATCCTGTCAACATCTATTTGCCTTTACTCATGACCGTCAGCAGTACACATGGACTGTTATGCCACAAGGGGCACAGAACTCCCCCACTCAGTTAGCAAAGGCCATGTCCACTGTCTTGGAACCTTGGCAGAAAACACATGACTTGGTTTTGCTCCAATACGTTGACGACCTGCTCCTTTGTGCGGAGGACCTCTCTACCGCCGAACAAGAGTCTGAAGATCTACTCTGTTTCTTGGCTGACGAAGGTTGCAAGGCTTCTAAGTCAAAATTACAGTGGTGTCGGCCCTCAGTGGTCTTCTTGGGACATTGTCTTTCCCATGGCACCCGTCATCTTACCAGAAACAGAATCCTTTCTGTTTTGAACTTGCCGCTACCATCTACTCATCAGTCTCTACATGCCTTTCTGGGTCTAATCACATATTGCCGGTCTTGGATTCCTGAGGCTTCACAACTCATGCAACCATTATATGATGCTCTGAAGAATGAATTGTTCTCTCTACCACCACATGCGGTTGCTTGTTTTTCAACTCTCCAGAAGGCAATTTCCTCCTCACCTGCCCTGGGACTCCCCAACTACCAGTTGCCCTTTAAATAGTTTGTTTCCGAGAAGATGGGCCACGCCTCAGGGGTCCTTACTCAGACCCACGGTACACGTCAAAGACCGATTGGTTATTTCTCGTGCATGCTAGACCTTGTTGCCAGGGGTAGCCCCTCATGTCTACGTGCCGTATTTGCTGCCAGCGCATTACTGGACAAGAACAATGATTTCGTCCTTGGACATCCTCTGACTGTCCTTGCTCCACATGACATTTCAGCTAACTTACAACAGGTACAGCCAAAGCATCTTTCCTCACAACGCCATCTTCGTCTACAGACTTCTCTCCTGCTGCCTGATAACATTACTCTCCAAAGATGCTATACCCTGAATCCAGCCATTCTTCTGCCACTTCCCAAGGGGGGGGGGGGGGGGTGCCACACTACTGGTACAGCTTAGACATCAACCCTGATGTCCAGATGGAATTCCAGGTACCTACACCCGCAATTCCACATGATGAGCAACCTGAAAACCTATTGCACTGTACATTGTGGTTCAAAGATACCCCAGGACCTGATCCATACTATGAGGAAGAGTTATTCCACTTGGTGGAAATACGAATTACACTGACAGATTTATTATGGGACTCCAGAGGCAACATGGTCTCGCTGGTTCACCTGCCAATGGAGACATCACACCTCTATCACCACTGGGATATGGCTGTTCCTCATGTTTCATTCACCAAATCTCCAGAACTCTCATGGGAAGACTTGGGCCCACTGGCCAAATCCTGGAGCACCGCAACCCAAGAACAACTCACGTTGACGGGAGTTAATAAAAGGATAATTAATTGCAACACAGTCAGTTATCCTCGGTATCATACTGAGATATGTGAGGATTCCCCTCCCACGGGACAGGACCCAGAGGCCCCTCATGATTGCTTTGAACAAATGAAGATGGAAACCACCCACTTACCAACCGTGCATGAAACTGCCTTACCAAATCCAGACTGCACACTGTTTGTGGACGGCTCCCGATTTGCTGATGAACAAGGACAATACCATACTGGGTATGCAGTCACTACAGAAAGCCAAATACTACGGGCTGCTGCACTCCCACCGTCAAAATCAGCTCAAGAGGCCGAGCTAACAGCACTTACTGTGGCCTGTAAACTGTCAGAAGGTACACGTGTTAATATATACACCGATTCAAGGTACGCCCTGCACATGACTTTGGCATGACTTTGGCATGACTTTGGAAAACCAGGGGCTTCCTTACAGCTACTGGCACCCCGGTGAAGCATGGGACAGCTATTGAAGAACTAATGGATGCCCTATTACTGCCTGAGGAGGTGGCTATATTGAAAGTGAAAGCACATGGCCGGTTGAATTCAACAGAAGCCCAGGGCAATCATCTGGCTGACCAGGCTGCTAAAGAAGCAGCACGACAAGGATGGAAAGTGGACAGAAGAGTGGCCTCTACAGAGACCCCTATCTACACTATACAGACTCTACCTACAGATCTTAAACTTCTCAGAGAACAACAAGCTGTAGCAACCCCCCAAGAAAGACAGAGTTGGAAGGACAAAGGGGCGATCCTCCGAAATGATGTCTATACCATCAACCTCAAGTTTTGTCTACCCAGAAATATGTATCCTGCAGTTGTCCAATGGGCCCACGGACCAGCCCATCTGTCTAAGCACCTGATGAATTCTTTAATTGACAAATACTTCGAAGCACCCGGTATCACCACCCTGACACAGAATTATTGCAGATCCTGCACAATTTGCGCAAAATGTAATCCTGGGAAAGTTATCAAGGCTGTTCCTAACCACCTGGCTAGACCATTATACCCCTTCCAAAGGATTCAGATCGACCATATCCAGATGCCGAAGAGCAGGCGGTATGAGTATGCACTGGTCATAGTGGATATGTTCTCGGATTGACCAGAAGCCTTCCCAGTTGCTAAGCTTACAGCAAAAACTACAGCAAAGCATCTTCTTACAGAAATAGTTTGCCGGTATGGAGTACCGGAAGTAATTGAAAGTGACCAAGCAACGTCCTTCACTGCATTGTTAACAAGGGAAGTCTGGACAGCACTGGGGGTGACCCTTGCCTTTCACACACCATATCACCCACAGAGTAGCGGTAAGGTAGAACGCATGAATGGCACACTGAAGGCCAGAATGCTCAAAATGTCCCAAGAAACTAACATGTCCTGGCCCGAGAGTCTTCCTTTAGCACTGTTCAGTGTACGGTATACGCCAAGGGGGAAGTACAGTCTGTCTCCCTACGAGAGACATTCAGTCAGATGCTATGGTAGATTATGTTACTGCTCTCTCTAATGCCTTGACCAAAATCCATGCCCAAGTGTTTTCTTCTATTCCAGATCCAGACTCAAATACAGGGAGTGCAGAATTATTAGGCAAATGAGTATTTTGACCACATCATCCTCTTTATGCATCATCCTCTTTACTCCAAGCTGTATAGGCTCGAAAGCCTACTCCCAATTAAGCATATTAGGTGATGTGCATCTCTGTAATGAGAAGGGGTGTGGTCTAATGACATCAACACCCTATATCAGGTGTGCATAATTATTAGGCAACTTCCTTTCCTTTGGCAAAATGGGTCAAAAGAAGGACTTGACAGGCTCAGAAAAGTCAAAAATAGTGAGATATCTTGCAGAGGGATGCAGCACTCTTAAAATTGCAAAGCTTCTGAAGCGTGATCATCGAACAATCAAGCGTTTCATTCAAAATAGTCAACAGGGTCGCAAGAAGCGTGTGGAGAAACCAAGGCGCAAAATAACTGCCCATGAACTGAGAAAAGTCAAGCGTGCAGCTGCCAAGATGCCACTTGCCACCAGTTTGGCCATATTTCAGAGCTGCAACATCACTGGAGTGCCCAAAAGCACAAGGTGTGCAATACTCAGAGACATGGCCAAGGTAAGAAAGGCTGAAAGACGACCACCACTGAACAAGACACACAAGCTGAAACGTCAAGACTGGGCCAAGAAATATCTCAAGACTGATTTTTCTAAGGTTTTATGGACTGATGAAATGAGAGTGAGTCTTGATGGGCCAGATGGATGGGCCTGTGGCTGGATTGGTAAAGGGCAGAGAGCTCCAGTCCGACTCAGACGCCAGCAAGGTGGAGGTGGAGTACTGGTTTGGGCTGGTATCATCAAAGATGAGCTTGTGGGGCCTTTTCGGGTTGAGGATGGAGTCAAGCTCAACTCCCAATCCTACTGCCAGTTTCTGGAAGACACCTTCTTCAAGCAGTGGTACAGGATGAAGTCTGCATCCTTCAAGAAAAACATGATTTTCATGCAGGACAATGCTCCATCACACGCGTCCAAGTACTCCACAGCGTGGCTGGCAAGAAAGGGTATAAAAGAAGAAAATCTAATGACATGGCCTCCTTGTTCACCTGATCTGAACCCCATTGAGAACCTGTGGTCCATCATCAAATGTGAGATTTACAAGGAGGGAAAACAGTACACCTCTCTGAACAGTGTCTGGGAGGCTGTGGTTGCTGCTGCACACAATGTTGATGGTGAACAGATCAAAACACTGACAGAATCCATGGATGGCAGGCTTTTGAGTGTCCTTGCAAAGAAAGGTGGCTATATTGGTCACTGATTTGTTTTTCCCTGATTTGTGAATGTTGAGATGTTATATTGGTTTCACTGGTAAAAATAAATAATTGAAATGGGTATATATTTGTTTTTTGTTAAGTTGCCTAATAATTATGCACAGTAATAGTCACCTGCACACACAGATATCCCCCTAAAATAGCTATAACTAAAAACAAACTAAAAACTACTTCCAAAAATATTCAGCTTTGATATTAATGAGTTTTTTGGGTTCATTGAGAACATGGTTGTTGTTCAATAATAAAATTAATCCTCAAAAATACAACTTGCCTAATAATTCTGCACTCCCTGTACAGGCACTCACAAATTACTCCCTGGTGACTGGGTTATGGTCAAGAAATTCCTAAGGAAACTCTTGGCCCGTACCAAGTACTGCTAATAACGGCTACCACAGTAAAGTTGGCCGGGAAGAGTTCCTGGATACATGCTTCAAATTGCAAGAAGGTACCCGATCCAGAGGAAGCCACCTCCACTGAACCATGAGCTTCCTGTGCCTATTTTTGCTGCTAGGCCTGACAAAGGCCCAACAAGTTGCTATCACTAAAGACAATCATGTTTACACGTTTTGGTACAATTCTTCAAACACACATGTGGCTACTTTTACTTTTGATTACTGTGATATTGTTTCTTGTACTTTCCCACAGACACAACATTCTGTCATATACAAAGACATACCTAACAAGAAAGACCCATATATATGTGTAACAGGAGGTCGCTGGGGGCATCACTGTAGCTCCTGGAAAGCAGCCGGATGGAACACTGGTAGACCATGGGGCTATAAGCCCCAATGTGCCCTTGACAGGGTTGACAGAAATGGGAAGCCCTTGTTATATAGAATGACACTGTGTAAACCCGCAGGGTCGACCCCTATGAAACTCACCTTAAACATAGAGCACCCCAGCCCAGGGGATGCTGGAGAATATGTAATGGGTATGTATTGGAAGGGAGGTAGTTCACATAATCAATTGGGAACCTTTTACTTACAAGACATGCTCACGTCACCCGACTGGGTAGGTACTACTCACATGACTGTTAATCCACTGAAACCTCACATTAAGACTTTGAAAGACATGGTTGCTATCGCCAATCCCACTTTTGAAGATACGATGGCAATAGAAACTGGGTTCTCAGACACTAACCTGTGGCTAGAATGGATGAGATATAATGCTAATTCACACAACAAGACTAATTGTTATGTATGTGGTGGGGCTAGACCTCACTTGGGGACTGTACCCCTTAACCTACCTCCTGAGGTTGAATTGTGTTTTCTGAGCCTTTATGTACAGACAACCACTAACTCATCAACCTGTGAATCATGGAAAAGGGTGTATCCCATTACCCAGGGAAATGTCAGACCACCTGATGGAGTCACAGTATACCCAGGTAAGTATACCTGTTATTCAGTGCATAAAAATACTGGTAAGTTCATGGGCAAATTTCCATCTGGTTATTGTGCTACCGATCATGACCCACCTATGACATCACTGGTGAATCATGCAAAATCAGTTGGGGATATTTACTGGCTATGTGGAGATATGCAACTAAGATCCCAACTAGCAGGCCTCTGGTGGGGAGAATGTACCCTGACTAAGGCTATAATGCCCATTCATATTATTTCAGACGATCACCAAGGCCCATTAGACTCCCCACATGCATATTTCCGAGTTAAAAGAGAAGTTCCCCTTTGTGGAAGTTTCGACCCACATATTTATATTGATGCCATAGGGGTGCCAAGGGGGGTGTCTAATGAGTTTAAAGCAAGGGATGAGGTAGCAGCAGGGTTTGAATCCCTAGTTCCACTAATCACCGCTAACTAAAATGTCAACTGGATAAACTGCATTTATTATAATCAACAGCGGTTTGTTAATTACACCAGAGATGCCCTACAGGGCTTAGCGGAACAATTACAAGCTACCTCCCAAATGACATTCCAAAATAGGATGGCTTTGGACATGACTCTAGCCGAAAAAGAAGGAGTATGTAAAATACTCCCCGACACCATGACCTGTTGTACCTTTATCCCTGACAATACTGGGCCCAATGGGAAGGTGACCATGGCAATAGAAAAGTTAGACAGCCTCTCCGACGAATTGCAAAGGAATTCTGGGGTCCCCAATACATGGGATAGATGGTTTGGATGGATGAATGGGTGGCAGAAGACTTTATTCCTGGTAGGAATAGCAGTCCTCACGGTAACAGTCATCTTCCTTTTCCTGACATGCATACTACCTTGCATACAGAAATATCTACAGAAGACGGTAGGACAGACCATTGATAGCGTAACTCCCACATTTCTACACCAGGACATTGATGATACAGAATGTGACACACCACACACACCCCTACAGTCTCACCAGTTCAAACAGACAACTGCTTTCCTATAGGGATAGTGTAGGGATAGCGTCTGTCTCTACGGGCAGAAGTCTCTCGTGGGAGAAGTACTGGGCTAGCCACTGCGGGATACCCACGGAGTGAAGCGTTCGAGGCCTGTTAAGACATATGTGCTGCAGCCAGTTAGGGGCATATTAGGGGCAGTTGTAGTTGTCTGTTTATTAAATAGCCATTTTCAGGGGGGACTGTTGTGGAAATGAAATATTATTCTGATTTCTTTAAACTAGTAAAATGTCTATTTACTTTATATAGTTCTCAATCAGCATTTATCGTTTTATATGATTTACTTAAAATGGCCGCTAGGGCCAAGGAGTTTCCCTTAGTCATCGAATAACACCCTCACTAACAAGATGGCGCTGGAATCTGGGGGAGACCCGCAAGATGCCAGTGACATCACACCCGGTAGGATGAGCAATAAATCAACCACTTAACCCCTAACCAATTATTGATGTATAAATCAATGTTATCTCTGACAATGTCTATGATGTAATTTTGCTTTATAAGGGGCATGCCACCCCCTTCTAATAAACATTCCTCAAGTTCTTCATTAACCTGAAACTTGTGTCTGGTGTGAATTACTTCAGGGAGCGTGCACGCACTGTTTCTTTAATTTGGCCAGGGGCAGATACACAAAATAATCAATTTATTGATTGATTTCCACTTCAGTCAGCTTGTGAGGAAGTGATTCCTCCCAGCTAATATAGAGCACCACAAGGTAGGAGAGGAGGGAGTCAGAGTGGGAGCTCTGACTCCCATCAGCGTGAATTGCTGTACCCCAGGGAAGTCACCCTCCTGCACCTAAAAGATAGGAAACAGGAGGGTGTGTTTTTGTATCTATCTGTCTGTGTGTGTGTGTGTATGTGTGTGTGTGTGTGTGTGTGTGTGTGTGTATGTATGTATGTGTGTCTGTATGTGTATCTGTTTTTCTGCATGTATATCAGCATGTTTGTTTGTGAGTCTGTAAGTATGTGTATCTGTTTGTCTGCAAGTGTATCTGTATGTGTGTGTGCCCCTATGTATCTGTATGCATGTCACTGTTTGTATTTGTATGAGTGTCATTCTGTGTATCTGAATGTTTTCATTGACTGTCTGTGTATCTGCATGTGTGTCTGTGTATCTGTATGTGTATCAGTGTTTGTACCTGTAGGAGTGTAATTCTCTGTATCTGAATTTATGTCATTTTGTGTGTCTATGTATCTGCATGTGTGTCTGTGTGTATATATGTGTCTGTGTATCTGTATGTGTGTTAGTTTGTGTGTCTGTGTATTTTCATATGTGTTTGTGTGTCTGTGTATTTGCATGTGTGTCAGTGTGTGTATCTGTGCATCCGTGTATCTATCTATATGTGTTATATGGTGTGGATCTGCATGTATGTCAGTGTATGTTTGTCTTGTTTATCTGCATATGTGTCAGTGTATGCACCTGTGTGTATACCAAACACACTTTCACCCCCTTCACCCTGTCACACAATAACTCCCCCAGTGCTGTTACTTACCCTTTCCATACTCCCCTCCCATCACTGGGCCATACTCACCCTATCACACTCGCTTTCACTCGTACTGTCACACTCACCCCCTTTCACCCTGCTACACTCATACTATCACATTAACCCCTCCAATTCTTTCATACTCATCCCCCCCAACCATGCCACACTCACCTTGTGGCAGTGGCGTACATACCGGGGTCGCAGGGGTCGCGGCTGCGACCGGGCCCGGCCCACCAGGGGGCCCGGCCGCCCTGCGACCCAGGTATGTACCCACAGGGCCAGCCTCTTCTGCTGGGGGGCCCAGGAGCTGGCCACCTCAGGGCCCCCCGAGGCTGGCCCTGCTGTCACCCGGCTGGCGGGCGCGCGAGGGAGCACTGTCCCCTGAATGCTCCCTCTTCAGCTCCCTCGCGCACCGCACTGAAAACGGAGCCGGAAGATGACGTCATCTTCCGGCTCCGGTATCAGTACGCGGCGCGCGAGGGAGCTGAAGAGGGAGCACTCAGGGGACAGTGCTCCCTCGCGCGCCCGCCAGCCGGGTGACACCACTGGACCCCAGGGAATCCCCTCAGCTCTCCCACAGGTAAGGAGGCTGGGGGGATTAAATTAAAAAAAAAAAAAAAAACGTGTGAGTGTGTGAGTGTGTTAGTGAGAGTGTGAGTGTGTGAGTGAGAGTGTGTGAGTGAGAGTGTGTGAGTGAGAGAGTGTTAGTGTGTTAGTGAGTGTGTTAGTGAGTGTGTTAGTGAGTGTGTTAGTGTTAGTGAGTGTGTTAGTGTGTGTTAGTGAGAGTGTGTTAGTGAGAGTGTGTTAGTGTGAGTGTTAGTGAGAGTGTGTTAGTGAGAGTGTGTTAGTGAGAGTGTGTTAGTGTGTTAGTGAGTGTGTTAGTGAGTGTGTTAGTGAGAGTGTGTTAGTGAGAGTGTGTTAGTGAGAGTGTGTTAGTGTGTTAGTGAGAGTGTGTTAGTGAGTGTGTTAGTGTTAGTGAGTGTGTTAGTGTGAGTGTTAGTGAGAGTGTGTTAGTGAGAGTGTGTTAGTGTGAGTGTTAGTGAGAGTGTGTTAGTGAGAGTGTGTTAGTGAGAGTGTGTTAGTGAGTGTGTGTTAGTGAGTGTGTGTTAGTGAGTGTGTTAGTGAGTGTGTTAGTGAGAGTGTGTTAGTGAGAGTGTGTTAGTGAGAGTGTGTTAGTGTGTTAGTGAGAGTGTGTTAGTGAGTGTGTTAGTGAGTGTGTTAGTGTTAGTGAGTGTGTTAGTGTGAGTGTTAGTGAGAGTGTGTTAGTGAGAGTGTGTTAGTGAGAGTGTGTTAGTGAGAGTGTGTTAGTGTTAGTGTGTTAGTGAGAGTGTGTTAGTGTGTTAGTGAGAGTGTGTTAGTGTGTTAGTGAGTGTGTTAGTGGGTGTGTTAGTGTATGTGTGTTAGTGAGTGTGTTAGTGTGTTAGTGAGTGTGTGTTAGTGTGTGTGAGTGAGAGTGTGTTAGTGTTAGTGTGAGTGTTAGTGAGAGTGTGTTAGTGAGAGTGTGTTAGTGAGTGTGTGTGTTAGTGAGTGTATGTTAGTGAGTGTGTGTGTGTTAGTGTGTGTTAGAGTGTGTGTGTGTGTCTGTTACTGAGTATGTTTGTGTGCGTCTGTCACTGAGTGTGTGTCTGTCAGTAAATGTGTGCGTCTGTTCATGAGAGTGTGTGTGTGTGTGTGTCTAAAGCACTTACCTTTCTCCAGCGCCGGACTCCCTTGGCGCTGGGGATCTCTCCGTCCGGATCCGCCTCTCAGCTCCGAATGCACATGCGTGGCAAGAGCCACGCGCGCATTCAAACCGCCCATAGGAAAGCGTTACTCAATGCTTTCCTATGGACGTTCAGCGTCTTCTCACTGTGATTTTCACAGTGAGAATCGCAGAAAATCCTCTAGCGGCTGTCAATGAGACAGCCACTAGAGGCTGGATTAACCCTCAGTGAAACATAGCAGTTTCTCTGAAACTGCTATGTTTTCAGCTGCAGGGTTAAAACTAGAGAGACCTGGCACCCAGACCACTTCATTGAGCTGATTTGATCTGGGTGTCTGTAGCGGTCCTTTAAGTATATGTGTTTATGCATGCACTGGCGTACATACCGCGGTCGCACGGGTCGCAGCCCTGCGACCAGGTGCCTGCCGCCATGTGTTGCGGCCCCAGCCCGCGCAGAGTAAGAGCACTGGGGCCCCATGAGTTTTTCGCACCGGGGCCCCATGGGTTGTGTGTACGCCACTGCCTTGTGGGGTGTGAATGAGACACATGGAGGGGCTGGGGGTGTGAATGTGACACACGGAGGGGCTTGGGGGACGAGACATATGGGGTGAAGGAGGGCCCAGGGCAATGTTTGCACCGGGACACTGATACCCACTCCATTGATGTTGGTCAGCCAATAGAAATTACTATTTTACAGTAACCAAGACTTCTGAGTGAAAGTCTTCTCATAACTCAATAGCATTGATCAGTGAATTAAATATTATTTTACAAGTCTAAGATTTAAAACATGCTACACTGTTCCTTTAACTTGATATTGTAATCTTTCAGGTTTGAATATTTCAGCCTTTGTTGAGCTCAGCTTGGGGGGAGATGTAAATGGATACTTGATTATACTATTAGTAATGTCTTTTTCACTCTTACACACTCATATTATTTCAATTCATGTCCTAAAAGACCATGGGCATCATCAATCATCTTAGCTGCTATTATCAAGTATCACACTACAGTCTTTAATAACAGGCATGTCAGAAATAGTAGCTAAAAGTGAGATTCAAATCTATCTACCTATAATTTGAATCTTTCCTATGAGCGAGGACCAGATAATTGATGTATTACTCACAAGTCGCGGAAAACATTAAATTCTAAGGATAAAAAGACCAGGGTGGGCTTATGGCAAATTACTTAGATATAATCAGCTCTGGATATTGTGTCTGACAAATTACTCATACAGATTTGAAATAAGCAAGATTTTGCAGAAACTTTGTAGTTGTAAATGTAAATATAACCCCTTTGGAGCCACAAGGGTGAGAAATAAGTATTGATAAAGAAATAGCAGCTACTTCTATGGCATGATTTTTTTGTTCGCTTAAAGAAACAGGCACACGAAGGGCCATATCCTTTAAAGCAAAAATCTCAAACTCAAGATGTAAAGTGTTGGGCATGCATTATAGTTATGTATCACAAGCAATTAAGTTATACAATTTGAGTAATTAGCAAGGACATTCTATTGTTTTAAATGCTTATTTATAGCCTTGCCCAATAATTGCTCTTTATACTTCTACTAACAAGATGTGAAATTAATGAAATTCTGGTGGGGTGCATGGACTTTGATGGCTGTTCTGAACAACCTATTTTAAACATCTTGCTATAATCAATGGATGCTATGCATAATTTAAGTATCATTTTGATTAATGTCAGACCTTCATATTAGGTTGCAAGGCTGGTACCCTCTTATCAGCAGAGGAGGTCAAGTAATTTTATATTGTATTATATTCCCAGGGACTGTAAATGATCAGAAGCCTAATAACTACGCACATAAATAATTTCAGAATTCTTATTAACCCTAGATATTAGAATACAGTGAGTTTCTATATAAAAATCCAACTGATCTGGTTATATGTGCAAGAGATAACATCAAAGTTATTTCAAAAATATGGATTTTTTAAGACAAGTTTATTGCAGTAATTAGAGCAAACTGATGTTTACAGGGGATAATATCCGTGCTTGGGGGCACACAAAAAAATGTAGAACTCACTTCTAACCGGTAATAATTTATGAAATATAGGAACTAGTCATTAACAAACAACCTGATGTGATTTAGACGTCGTTGAAAATCTGCCACGGTGTAACCACTTAACAATATTCATATTGTTAACAATTAAATTGTTGTAGTCTATTACTACAGCATGTGTGTCATGCGTGGGTATATTAGCCTGGAGCACCCTTCTGAAAGAGAGTGCAAGGTAATTGTGGTCACCTCTAGTGAGTGCAATTAGACCAAGTGTAACTTTACCTCATGACCAAAGGCTTCCCAGTGATTCAGAGTGTTGCCATGTATTACCAATACTATGACGCACTGTAAAATTGCTAAAGTAGAGGAAGAGGCACAGGTGGCCTGCACCAGTTGGAGGTACAGACTGTGAGCTCCACCTATTGGACCACTAGTTGTCCACAAGGATACCCTGGCCACTCCCTGACCATAGGTAGGCAAAAAGTTTATATTTGAAAAAGGAAAATGTGCTCTGTACTATAAGGCGCTTAAGGGGTTAAAGTAGTATAAAGTGATAGTATGACGTAAAGCAGCTTCCACACATTAGTAAGAACAAAACAAACACTATTATACAACCAAGTGATAATAGTGAAAAGTGTGCAGCGCTAGAGAAAAATGACACTTACCCCTAAGGGTTAAGGGCTGTAAGGTATTTAAAAGTCACTAAAAGGAACAATTAAAACAAGATATAGTGTAATATAGTTGTAAACAAGTAGTGAGAATAATTCTTTATTGAAAGCACTCACGTGGTTTAGAGCCTATTAAGGACCGGCTCTAATCTCATCCGCTGTTGTGTACTTAAGTTGACACACACCCTATACGTCCATATTAGGCGAAACCTCAATAGTGGAGATAAAAGCGGGAGAAAACCAAGCAAAGCTGACCCTGGTGTAGAAATCCTCAGTATAAATAGGAAAAAATACGATATAGGTGGCTTCTCACCTTATTTAGAGCCTCTGACTTAGCTCCAAGTTTACAAATGTATGTGTATATTTAGGGTGACACTGGAAAGAAGGACAGTGTCATCCTAAATATGGAATCTTAACTGTAAAGTTTAGACCAGTAATTTCCAAACAAGTCCAGGTTTTGTCAATATCTTTGGAATAAAAAAGGAAAATACATAAATCCTGGATTGTTGGTTGGCCATGATGACATGTTTGGGAACCACTCGTTTAGACCAAAACAACCAAGATGAAACATTAGATGAGTTGGAAAATGTTTCCAAGTTGATTATATTTCCCTAAAATCTAAAATAACCTTGTTTTTCCATAAATTCCTTATTTAGCGAAAAAAACTAAAAAAAAATGAAACAAACAAAAACAGCCAGTGCTTGTGTGGATGATGGCTTGAGGACAGGATATTTTTTTTAAATGTTTTTATTGTTTAACAATTTTTTATATATATTAGACATGTGCAATTCGTTTCAGTCCGAATATGAATTTGGACGAATTTTGGGCAATTCGGACATTCGGGTACTTCCGAATGTCCGAATAGCCAGAGTGACGAATTGTCAAGGTCCCGAAGTTCCGAAGTGTTGAAGTGCCGAAGTGCCGAAGTGCCGAAGTTGCCGAAGTTCCAAAGTGTCGAAGTGCTGAAGTGCCGAAGTTCCGAAGCACAGTATTGCCTAAGTACTAATATACTTAACAAGAGGAAGAAGAAGAATGTTACACTGTATTCAAGTTTAAATAAAAAGTATACAAACATAGCCAGGATTCAGCTGTAAGCATTTGCAACACTTACAACAATCAAGTAACACACATTCATGTAAAATGCAAGTTACTTAGCCAGTCAATGTAATGACAGGAATGAATAAGTAGATAACTCCCTGATATTAGGGAGCTATCTACTAAAAGGCTGAAAGATCTGAATTGGTCTTTCAGCCAAATTTACTAATACTATGTAAAGATTACTTAGTATTAGAAAATTATGCCCCTTCTCGCTATACCGCGAGTAGGTGCATGTATATTAAACAGTGAGCAGCCTATGGCCCTAAATTAAAATGAGGGTGGACACCTAATGTTCTCCCCCCTGGCCCTCACCCCTGAGCTGTGGGTGGGGGCCCTAAATTAGAATGAGGGAGGGCCTAATGTCCTCCCCCCTGGCCCCCACGCCTGAGCGGTGGGTGGGGGCCCTAAATTAGAATGAAGGGGGGACCTAATGTCCTCCCCCCTGGCCCCCACCTCTGAGTGATGTGTGGGGGCCCTAAATTCTAATTAGGGGGGACCTAATGTCCTCTCCCCTGGCCCCCACCCCTGAGCAGTGGGTGGGCCCTAAATACTAATTAAGGGGGGACCTAAGGTCCTCCCCCCTGGCCCCCACCCCTAAAAAATTAAACCCCCTCCCCCAAGGTGACTAGGGGTCCCCAAACCCCTAGTCACCCCCTCCTCCAAAAAATTAACCCCTACCTACCCCCCCAACCTAAAAATAATGAGGGGGGACCGTTTAACTAAGTACCTGTAAAAAAAATAAAATAAAACTTACCATTTGATGTTTTATTTCTTCTAAAATCTTATTTTTTTCAGTCCCAAAAAAGGGCAAAATAAAAAGCCATAATAACCGACGCAGAAAAAACAAGCGCAAAAAAACCCCCCACCAATCAGAGTGCTCTGAGCCTAATTGCAGGGCGGGGCAAGGCTTTTTAAACCTTCCCCCACCCTGCAGGGCTCAGTCTGCTCGGAGCCCTCCATGGGTGAATATGGATAATTTTTTTTGCGCTCTTTCTTTTTTTTTAAAGTGCGTCGGGTTATTATGGCTTTTTATTTGGCCTTTTTTGGGGCTGAAAAAGATTTTAGAAGAAAGAAAACATCAAGTTTTATTTTATTTTATTTTTTTACAGGTACTTAGTAAAATGGTCCCCCCTCATTATTTTTAGGGTGAGGGGGGTAGGTAGGGGTTAATTTTTTGGGGGAGGGAGATGACTAAGGGTTTGGGGACCCCTAGTCACCTGGGGGAGGAGGGGTTAATTTTTTATTTATGGTCCTTTCAGCCTTTTGGTAGATAACTCCCTAATACCGTGGGAATTAGGGAGTTATCTACCAAGCGGCTGCAAGAGAAATTCCGAAGTTCCGAAGTTGCCGAAGTTCCGAAGTGCTGAATTTATATATATATTTTTTTTACTATAATGGATATCATTGCTTCTTTTATATCTTTGGCATTGTATCTTTCGGTTCTCTATCCCAAAGGGCGCTGCTTCACTAATCCACTCGATTGGGTCTACTTATTAAACTTACTACATTTTACCCAGATGGAAAGGCATATCAATTCTTATATTTACTAATGGAAATCTGACCAACCAATATTATTCAGCCAGAAACATTTGGTTACTGATTTAAAATAGGTGCTTTAGGCTGAATCCTATAGAAAGTATAGGACCTGGAATATTTATAAAACACCAGTTTTAAGTGAAAACAGGGCTGAAGGCATCCTCTATGAAGTACATTTGCAAATGATCATTCACTTGCTTTTTGCAAAGAGTTGGCAAATAGTTAAAAACCTTTCAAGGGCTAACCATGCACTTGCTTTCCAGCTACCTCAGTAGAAAAAAAATAAAGCCTAAGTTACCTGCTAGCTCTGCCACCGTACAAATTGTACCGTGTACCGTGCAAAATGCCAGCAGCATTTGGTTGAAATCCGGGCTCAATTCTAGCTTGTTTAGAGCCAGTATTGCAAAATCTGGACAATGTTAAATAGTGTGAACAATGTCCGGATTTTGATGGCCTAATGGCCCTGTACAGAACTGGCTGGAACTGGCAGAACTGGCTGGTGTTACTAGTTCGGTACAGGGCCATTCGCATTTTAGTAAATAAGTATATATTCCTTTTTAAAAAGCACCACAGTACTTATTTGCCATTATTTGAACTCATGAGATGTTTTAAAAACATTCAAATTTGATTTTGCTGATTGAAACTACAGTTTTGAAGGGACACTATAGTCACCAGAACAACTACAGCTTATTGTATTTGTTCTGGTGAGTATAATCAGTCCCAACAGGCTTTTTAATGTAAACACAGCCTTTTCAGGGCAAGGGTAATGTTTACATTACAGCCTAGGGATACCTCCACTGGCCACTCCTCAAATGGCTATTAGATGTACTTCTTGGGGCAGTGCTGCACAATGAAGAGATGCTGATTGGCCAGCACTGTGTTTGGCTTGTGCTGGCTCTGCCCCTGATCTTCCTCTTTACAATCTCAGCCAATCAAACGCTTTCCTCTGGGAAAGCATTGTTATTGGCTGAAATCACGACTTCTGATGATGTCAGTCAAGGAGGCAGATCAGGGGCAGAGCCAGGAGGGGACAACTGGAATAAAGGTAAGATTTTACTATATGAAGGACATAGAGGTGGGTGTTTTTAACACTATAGGGTCAGAAATACATGTTTGTGTTTCTTTGACAGAGAGCAAAAAACAGGGTGCAAGAGTATACTGAGAACGGGCAGCAGCTGAAATAGCCTGCCTTTCAGTGGGTCCCCGCTCAGATCTCAAGCTGGTTTTAGCTCATCTTGTGCCATTACAGAGAGAGCATCTTTGAAACATATCAGACTGGTTCCACCCATACGGGCAGTCCAGATCCTAAATGCCAGCAAGTTCCCTCTGCACGAGAGACACAGTAACCCCAGACGATCATTTCAGCCTTGTTAGGCATCATCAGTGAGGCATAGCTGATATCTCTCTAGGCACCGTAAGCAAGGGGTCCACGTCTGGATTACCCTTTAAACTTATAGAGAGAAAAAAAACTGAGTGCAAGAGTATACTGAGAAAGGGCAACAGATGAAATAGCCTGCCCTTCGGTGGGTCCCTGCGCAGATCCCTGTTTTTTTTGGTGTTCCTTTAACAGGTATTAAAACTCTAATAATAATAATAATTACTCTAATATGAATTCATGAATTGTACTTATATTCTATTATCATGCAAAGGAACATTTACTATGTGCTTTCCATAATGTAAATTATTTGACAGTCTAGCTCTACGTTGAGGAATTTATTATGTAAGGTAGGAATATAGAAATACATATAATACCGCATGTTTTGTTCAGGGTACAGGGTGGGGTCAAATGAAAATCACCTTATTTTCAACTGTAGGTTTATTGCATTGTGCTATTAACAAACCACACAGGAAAGCCTATGGCTTAGTGCAAGGGTTAACAAAACACATTTTATAAATAAAGGAACACTAACACCCTTTTCCTGCCATCCATACATTAACAGACGGGTTTATAGACATTATACAAAAATAAGTCCTACGCTCAAAGAACCAATACTCATGGGCAGCAGCAATGACCATAGTATATATCAGCTCCAATACATACAAGAAAAACCAAACAAAATAGTTACTTGCGCACTAGGCAAAAATCTCTGAGTTCCCTTTTAAGGTTTAAAAGTATGCAAAGGTTTAAAAATGCCCCTCTCCTTACAAATTTTCTACCTGAAGCTGAAAGAAGCAAGGTGACTTGTTAGTATAAGACTCATTTAAGAGGTTTGCCTTGACATGGCAGATGAGCTTACACTCAAGTGGCCACTGAAGTAACACTAAATATCTCCTGTTGTTTACATGTGCACAAGGATTTGGGATAGTGCGCAAATAACTATTTTCTTTAGGTTTATAGACAAGTTGTGTACGAGAATGTGAGTATAAAAGTTTTATTAAATACCACCAGCATATAGAGCACCAATCTACACCAGAATATTCCAAATACTAGGTTATCCCTGACCTACTGCTACTACCAAGAATTTATGCTGGGTGGTTTTGGGTAACCCTATAATTGATACCAACATAACATTTTTACATAACATACTTACACTGCCACTAAACTATTAACAATTTTGTAAGTTGTCACAATGTTAATTGTTGCAATATTGTTACAGTCTGCTTAACAAAATTTGCTTAATTTAGCAATGCCTTAGTTATTAATAATTCATTTGAAATATAGCCACCAAGTAAATTTTAAAGCATTATGGTTACATAAAACAAGGGAATTATATATATCATAAAAACTGATTGAGTTACAGTTGGGGGAATTATTGATCTGGCTAATGGTTACATTGGAGGGGAGAAGGGGATGTTGGGAAAGCGATGAGAAAATATGAAGTAGACTGAGAGGGGCCACTATTGGGAATTTGTTATGAAGCAACAGGGAAAACTTGAAGTGTGAAGTGTGAATGAAGTGTGGTATCTTCTGGAGGTGGCTGTTTGAATTTTGGGGAGGAAGTTTGTTCCAGTAATAGGGGCAGTGGAGGCTCGTCCATAGAAACACTTGAGAGAGGCATCTCTCCAATAGTTTTAAGGTGGGAAAAATGTATTTGCAGTAGTATAGAAAGACAGAAGCTTGGGAGTGAATGTGGCATGTTCTAGAACCTACAAACAGCAAAAGTTAAAAACAATTGGATATGGGTGGATTGGCGCTATTGAATTGTGAGAGATGCAGCAACCCCAGTGTCTATAATCACTCAGAACAGAAGACACTACATAAAATGCAAAAACATTACAAAGTACAGGGTGCACGATTAAAAACACCACTACACAATGTGATATACTTATATCAAGGAGGACCTTACAATTTGTCTCTGGTTATCTGTAAAATATTAAACTGTACATAGTGTAATACTGTATACATACAGATATTTAAATATACAGAGGTAATGGTTCACTCACTCTTCTCAGAACCATGTATAGCAGGCTCTGGCTGTGATGGCCTATCAGCAGATAAAGTTGCTGGAATGAATCCTGGAATTCTGTTACTCCCAAATATTCAGGAAACATGAAGGTTTTTCTCAAATGGATTTATTTCAATAAAGTGCAGAAAACAGGATATAGCAGCAGAAAAATAATTAAAAATGTCCAAAGTAAAAGCACAGCGCGTTTCAACAATGTAGGTCTTTCTCCGGTGCATAGTTCCCCATTCCCCATTTGTTTAAATAGAGTTAAATTTTGGCACCATTTTTGCAGTATTCGATTAATTCCGGTTTCGGGTCACTTCAGGTTTCGGGTCACTTCTGGTTTTGGGTCACCTCCGGGTTCAATATAGTTCTTAACCCCTTAAGGACACATGACATGTGTGACATGTCATGATTCCCTTTTATTCCAGAAGTTTGGTCCTTAAGGGGTTAAAGGGATGTGAAGTATTGGCAACCATTTTTCTTTTGAGACACAATACTTGTTTTATGCAATGTTGCCCTTACTTAAAGATTGTTGCTGCTTTTATATCTATACATAAAAGCCAGGCATACATTATTTGTTGTAAACATAATAAAAACTAAATGATAATACTATTAAAAACAATACATTTTAAAATATGAATATGAGATTCTTGTAAATCATGACTATATATGTGATATAAATCTGTAAAAGGAGAAAAATATATATATAAGTTTTGGAGAGGTAGGATAAACAAAATACCATAAAAAACATAAATTTAAAAAATATATAATATTTTTTAAAAAGGTTTTCATGTTGTTAGATTTAAGATATATTGGAAAAAAAGTAGAAGGATTCTTTAAATCCATGTGTGTAAAATGATCACTATCCCTTTCTACGTTTTCAATCTTTCTTATTTTTAAAAAAACGTTTTAAGACATAATTTACGTGAAAATCTGTTTGAATCTGTATATGCTTAAAATATGTTTCTACAACAGCTAGGGGCAAATTTAAAACCTTTATTTAAAACATTTATTTGTGTTTGATCTAAAAAAAATTATGTTAAATTTAAAATCTTTATCTCCTCAGTATTGTTCTTCCTTGCCCTCTCCAATTTCTTTCCTCCACTATTTCCCCTTCTTCTAAATCCTTGTATCTTTTTCTTTGTGGGACTGGTGTTCTAGGGTTCTAGGAACTTTCTAGGACCTTTATTCCCTCTGAGCAGGACATCATCTGAAATTCATTTGTATAATTGTTTGATTCGGTTATTTGCTTCATCCTACCCAAATTTCCCATGCCTTTGTGTGAGCATCAATTTTCCCCTGCAGCCTGGATGTCATCTCCTCATAAGAGGATGTAGCATCCATTTTTTGTATTCTTCTTTGCCAGAAGCTCATGGAAGCAGCATGAAAGGTTAGTGTAGGACCCACCTGAGAGGTTTGCCTTGACGTGGCAGGTGGGCTAAAGTCTCGCATGGCCATTGGAGAAACTAAATAACCTCCATTTGTTTAAATATGCATAGGCATATGGGAAGAGCTCAGGTAACTTTTTTCTTTGGTTTTTACTGTATGTATTAGGGCTGATGTGTACTATGATTTGTTTCTTTGTATTTGACTTGCAACCAGGGGCGTATTAGCTGCGAGGCAAACAAGGCATTTGCCTTGGGCGGCATTTTCCAGGGGGCGGCAAAAAAAGCCGCCCCCAAATGCCCAAGGCAAATGTCTTGTTAGCCTTGCGGCTAACAGACATGCTGGGCTGCTGGGCGGTCGGGCGGCGCTGGTGGGCAATGGCGAGGGAGCACTTCCTCTGAGCTGTCTGCTCAGCTCCCTCGCGCGCCGCAGAGTGAGGCTGGGAGCCTGAATATGACATCATATTCTGGTTCCCAGCCTCACTCTGAGGTGCACGAGGGAGCTGAGCAGACAGCTCAGAGGAAGTGCTCTCTCGCCAGCCGCCCGCCCGCCAGCCAGTGCTGCTTGCCCAGCAGCCACTGGACCACCAGGGAGGAAGAAACCCCCCCCCAGCATTCCCAAAGGTAAGGAGGCTGGGGGGGAGGTGTTTAAATAAATTTAAAAAAATGTGTTAATGTGGGTGTGTGTGTGTGTTAGTGTGTGTGTGTGTGTTAGTGTGTGTGTCTGTTAGTATGTGTGTCTGTTAGTGTGTGTGTGTCTGTTAGTGTGTGTCTGTTAGTGTGTGTCTGTTAGTGTGTGTGTGTGTGTGTCTGTTAGTGTGTGTGTCTGTTAGTGTGTGTGTCTGTTAGTGTGTTTCTGTTAGTGTGTGTGTCTGACTGTGTGTGTCTGTTAGTGTGTGTGTTTGCCTGTGAGTGTGTGTGTATGTTAGTGAGTGTGTGTGTCTGCTAGTTTGTGTCTGCTGGTGAGTGAGTGTGTGTCTGTTAGTGTGTGTCTGTTAGTGAGTGTGTTTGTCTGTTACTGAGTGTGAGTGTGTCTGTTAGTGTGTGTGTGTTTCTGTTAGCTAGTGTATGCGTATCTGTCCTTGAATGTGTGTGTGTGTATTTAGAATGCGGGGCGGGGGGAAAGGTTGGGTGGGGGTGGCGCGGGGGGGGGGGGGGGGGGCGCCTGAATGTTGTCCTGCCTAGGGCAGCACAAAACCAGGATACACCACTGCTTGCAACACTAATTTTCACAGCCAACAGTAGGTGGATGATGACATATTTGTGAGGAGAGGTGTGAATGCATGGTGCAACATGTAATAGATAACCAGCTGGATCAAAGGGGACTACCACTGTCATTGTTTTATGTATGAGAGTTTCCACTTGGTGCCAGAATTGTGTAATTTTTGGACAATCCCAGAAAATGTGTTTGATGGTGCCTATAGACTGATCACATATCCAGCACTCTGGGGAAACTGTGTTGTAAAGCTTGGATTTTTTGTAGGGGACCAAATACCATCTCATCAATTTCTTGCAGCAGGCTTCCCCGTGGGGCAAACAGCTAGAGGAGCATTTAGTAATTTGGATTGACTGTAACCATAACGGGAGGGGGATGACCGACTGGAAGTCGTTTTCCCATTGTAGCATGTATAGTAGTTTGGTAGTGGCATCTATATTATTTATGGCATTGTAGCACAGGGATAAGGTTTTTGGGGTGTTGCTTTTTTGACACAACATTAACCAAAAAGTGTGAGTTGTGATGGGTTGCCAGGTTGTATGTTCAATGTGTGTATTCACAAGAAAGGTTGTAGGGAGGAGTCAGGCAACTATGGGCCAGTAAGCCTTACTTCAGTAGTGGGGAAAGTGATGGAAACCATGTTAAAGGATAGGATTGTTGAACATCTAAAATTACATGGATTTCAAGATCAGAGACAACATGGGTTTACTTCAGGGAGATCATGCCAAACTAATCTTATTGATTTTTTTTGATTGGGTAACTAAAAAAATAGTTCAGGGTGGTGCAGTAGACATTGCTTACCTAGATTTCAGTAAGGCCTTTGACACTGTTGCACATAGAAGGCTTATCAATAAACTGCAATCTTTAAGTTTGGATTCCAATATTGTTGAATGGGTAAGGCAGTGGCTGAGTGCCAGGCAACAGAGGGTTGTAGTCAATGGAGTATATTCGAAGCATGGTCTTGTCACCAGTGGGGTATCTCAGGGATCTGTACTTTGACCCATTCTCTTTAATATTTTTTATTAGGGATGTCGCAGAAGTTCTTGATGGTAAGGTATGTCTTTTTGCTGATGATAATAATATATGTAACAGGGTTGATGTTCTAGGAGGGATAAGCCAAATGGCAGATGATTTACGTAAACTAGAAAAATGGTCAGAGTTGTGGCAACTGATATTTAATGTGGATAAGTGCAAGATAATGCATCTTGGATGTAAAAACCCAAGGGCAGAGTACAGAATATTTGATAGAGTCCTAACCTCAACATCTGAGGAAAGGGATTTAGGGGTGATTATAAAGGTGACTTAAAGGTAGGCAGACACTGTAATAGAGCAGCAGGAAATGTTAGCAAAATGCTTCATTGTATAGGGAGAGGTATTAGCAGTAGAATGAGGGAAGTGCTCATGCCATTGTACAGAACACTGGTGAGACCGTATCTCCAGAAGGATATTGATACTTTAGAGAGAGTTCAGAGAAGGGCTACTAAACTGGTTCATGGATTGCAGGATAAAACTTACAAGGAAAGGTTAAAGGAAGTTAACATGTATAGCTTGGAGGAAAGACGAGACGGGGATATGAAAGAAACATTTAAATACATAAAGGGAATCAACACAGTAAAGGAGGAGACTATATTTAAAAGAAGAAAAACTACCACAACAAGAGGACATAGTCTTAAATTAGAGGGGCAAAGGTTTAAAAATAATATCAGGAAGTATTACTTTACTGAGAGGGTAGTGGATGCATGGACTAGCCTTCCAGCTGAAGTGGTAGAGGTTAACACAGTAAAGGAGTTTAAGCATGGGTGGGATAGGCATAAGGATATCCTAACTATAAGATAAGGCCAGGAACTAATGAAGGTATTTAGAAAATTGGGCAGACTAGATGGACCGAATGGTTCTTATCTGCCGTTACATTCTATGTTTCTATGTAAGTCGTGTTCACCACAGTGATGCACAATACACATTATTCGAGAACACAGTTTACAGTTGTTACAAAAAGCTTTTGCACTTACAAAGATAACAATGCCATTAAAACATTTTTCAAGGTTGATAGTATACATATTGTAACATGCATATGTTACATAGGAAAGCATTGATGGGGTTGTCCTAATGCAATCTCAGACATGAGCGCTGGATTCAGGTAAGTGACAAAATGGTTTTTAACCCTTTGTGCACTGCAAGGTGGGAGACACAAGCGTGGGGGGTACAATAGACTAGGAATAGTACCGTAAAACCCATTTGGCATTGCAATGTACCAGACAGTAGGTTGTGTATTACATAGTGGGTTTTCAATGAGCACAGCTGTCTGAGCATCTTATATTAACTGTGTCAAGAATGTATGTTTCTCTAAATAAGTTACATAGTTACATAGTTGGATAGCTGAAAAGAGACTTGCGTCCATCAAGTTCAGCCTTCCTCACATTTGTTTTTTGCTGTTGATCCAAAAGGCAAAAAAAAAAAAAAAACCCAGTTTGAAGCACAATTTTGCAACAAGCTAGGACAAAAAATTCCTTCTTGACCCCAGAATGGCAGTCAGATTTATCCTTGAATCAAGCAGTTATTACCCTACATTGAAATATTATATCCTTGAATATTCTGTCTTTGCAAGTATGCATCTAGTAGCTTCCACGTGTTCCACGTGTTCCATGCTTTCTTCCAAAACGTACTAGTTTTGTTATTTGATCTAGCCATGCATTCATATTTTTTGCTTGCTCTATGGTTTGTATATACATCTGAGCAGATGGGATCTGAGTGGATGCTAAATTTGTGCCAAACCATGATAAAGCAACCATTATAACGTGTAACATCAAGTATCTTGCAACTTTCAACAAGTCAGGAAAATAAACAGAATGTAACATTCTAGTATATTGTGTAGTTATGCCCACACATGATTTAATAATACTTGCTATATCTTACCAGAAACCTTTGACATCTAGGACATTTCTTCCAGATGTTCAAATGTCCATTAAAACATCTCCAGCAGTTATTTGATTTGCTTGGGCAGACATGAGAGAGGCGAGTCAGCACTAAGTACGACCTGTAGAGAAGTTTCTAGTTAGCTCTATATGAGTAGATCAAACCGTGAGGCCTTTATAGGATTGCTATTATCTTTTTCTGTCCTCTTCAGCTAAGGTTACATTTAACTCCCTTATCAATGTTTAAATATATGAGTGTTCCCTGATCTCAATCTGTACTTGCATTAAGGAATAGATTAATGAAATACATTTTAAAGGAGGCCTGATCCCTGTACAGGATTTTCAAAGTCCGCCAACTCTAATGCACTTATAGAAGTTTTGCGCGTAACAAAGTATATAGTTAACCAGGATTTAGGCTCTAAGTATGCCTATTGTGCAATAGACGATATAGTATACCTTTCCTAAATCAAGTTAGAGTTTAACATGGTCTCATGATATATTTGATATACAAATCTGATGTTATGTCTTTACCAGATCCTATAATTGAGATCTGGTATCAATGCTCTTAGAGGTGTAGCTGGTGGGAGAGGATGTGAGAGTATATTTGTCTATGTCCCATAGTGTAAACAATAAAACTGTAGTTGGCAGCATATTCTGGACGTACTCTTAGGTAGCCATGAAAACTTTGATATGCACACATTGTTGTGATCTTGGACCTAAGTATGCCTGTGCTAGGCTACTTAGTATGGCCGCTAGGTGATAAGATTGAAGGTTGGGTATGCTCATTTATTCCTCTGTCACCGGTCTATGCAGTGTACTGAGGACCACTCTTGGTTATTTCCCATTCCATACACATTTGGTTACTGATATCTGCTGTATTTTAAAGTAGGAGGGTGGCACAGTGATAGACAAAGAGAGAAATAAGTATTGTAGTTTTGAAGGATAATCATTTTTATGACAGCAATACGGCCAGACCGTGAAAGAAATTGTTCCCTCCATCCTTGGAATAATTAATTTCTCCATGCATCTGTAGGTAACTGTCACAGAATAAGTCAGTTACTGTTGGAGTCAATGCTATTCCCAAACATTTGAGGTGATCTGATCTGCAATCGTAATTATACTTTCCTTTTAGTCGCTCTAACTGGGGATTTCTTAATTCTACTCCCATGTGCTCTAGTGACATCTCTGAGTCATATTAATGTTAAATTTATGATATGAGCATTCACTGTTTTTTTTTTATATTTTAGGGATGTTGGGTAAGGGTGTGTGGTAAAATATAAGAATAAAAAGGTATAAACAATATACCAGCGAGTGGAGCGCTATAATAAATATTAATATAAATAATGAGGGGGTATACTCACCCCTCCAACATAGTGATACAATGCGTCCAAATGTACATACAAAGTAAAACAACAAAAAGAGAGAATATAGTGCAGATGGTTTACAAAAATAAAAAATGAATAATAGTAGCAATTGGTTGAAACCACTCACGTGGGTTGGAGCCTATAAGCTATTGGCTCCGTAAGTGACTCCTTTTTACTCTTGAGGCAGCAACACACCCCTTTATCCCAAACGATGTTCTCCCGAAGATACGGAACAAGCAGAGAGAAAAAACCTCATAGGTGGTATTATACAGATAGTGTATACAATATAGTGAGATAGTAATGATTATGCTCACCTTAGACAGAGCCTTGAATTTCTGGCTCTGAGGTTTGTTGGCAATATGCTAATTGGAAAATAAGCATATAAGCTAAATGGTAGAAAGTCCAAGTATAAAAGTCCAAACTCCAGCTAAACGCGTTTCACTCTTGTATGAGCTTCCTCAGTAGCTACTGAGGAAGCTCATACAAGAGTGAAACGCGTTTAGCTCGAGTTTGGACTTTTATACTTGGACTTTCTACCATTTAGCTTATATGCTTTTGAGAAGTCTTAATATTGTTTTTATTATTATTTTTTATCTCTACAATAAATCGTTATTTTTTTTATATTAGTCCATATAGTCCTTTCTAGCCTCCAGGAACACTATGTGGGGAATGCTATCCCAATAAATTAGCATATTGCCAACAAACCTCAGAGCCAGGAATTCAAGGCTCTGTCTAAGGTGAGCATAACCATTACTATCTCACTATTTTGTATACACTATCTGTACAATACCACCTATGAGGTTCTCTCTCTCTGCTTGTTCCATATATTCGGGAGAACATCGTTTGGGATAAAGGGGTGTGTTGCTGCGTCAAGAGCAAAAAGGAGTCACTTACGGAGCCAATAGCTTATAGGCTCCAACCCACGTGAGTGGTTTCAACCAATTGCTACTATTATTCATTTTTTATTTTTGTAAACCATCTGCACTATATTCTCTCTTTTTGTTGTTTTACTTATGTACATTTGGACGCATTGTATCACTATGTTAAAGGGGTGAGTATACCCCCTCATTATTTATATTAATATTTATTATAGCGCTCCACTCGCTGGTATATTGTTTATACCTTTTTATTCTTATATTTTGCACTTTATTGTGGATTAAGGTATTCCACTTTTTGTGTTGAGCTGCTTTTATTCAGGCACTTTAGTATATCACTCACTATCTCAGTAAGGGATAGTTATTGTTTTCTAAGGGTGTGTGGTAGACTAAGAGTTAGCAGTATGTCATCAGGAAAGAATATCTGCTTGTACTGCTTGTCCTACAATTGTATGCCATTGATATCTGGATTTCCCCATACAAGTGTGGTTAGTGCTGGTAGTGCCAGAACATACTGTAATGGGTATAGTGGACATCCTGGTCTGGTTGTATTTGAGATGTGGAACAAATTGCATATAAGTCCAGCATTGGATATCCTAGCCATTCGATTGCTGTAGAGTATTGTATTGTTAATAATATTTCAGAAGGTTAGCCAAATATTTGTAGGACAGCCTCTACAAATGACCAATTGAGGTGGTCAGATGATTTGTCAGCATCTAAGGAAAGGAAAACACGGTCTCTGCTCCAGTTATCAAGTTAATATAGGAGTTTAAGCACCTTCCTTGTTCCATCTGTCCCCAGCCTTCCCTGCACAAACCCGACCTGGTCCTTAATACACTATGGTTGGGATATAGTGATTAGTCTGTTTGTGAAAATATTGGCTAACATTTTTACATCTGTGTTTAGTAGTGAAATTAGCCTGAGGTTTTGGCCTTTGTTTGGGATTTTGTCTGGCTTAGGTAATGTAGTCACATGACCCATTCACATATCTGAAGGCACTGAAGGCAAATCAGCATATAACATGTTCAAATGTAAGTTCCAGCTTAGGTCCCAAGTTGGAAGAGAAGGTTTAATAATAAAAAACTATAAATCCATCTGGGCCTGGCGATTTCTTTGAATACTGTTAGAACATCTGGAGCATGAAGGGCATCTTTCTGATTAATGGTTAAGTGAGGTAGATGTACTGTTAATGAAAGGTTTTGTTATCTCAGCGGTAGATGGCTGATGTATCATCTCGTAAATTCCATAGTTTACAATTATAAAATTGTGCTAAGTCATTATAATTGTTTTGAGCTTTTATATGTTGTTTACTTTCATCTGTGAGGATGTGTGGCATTTTAGAGTGGTACTGTGTGTTGCAGAGCATGGCTGCTATGACTTTGCCTGTTCAGTTGATCATTACTTGAAGTAAGGGGCTTAATCTGCTGAAGCAATATGTCTATTTGCTGAAGGAAATGTACTCTGATGGCATCTCTCAGTCTTCTTAATAAACTGAGAAGTGTAGTTTGTTATTGTTTTTTAATGTATGATGCTCTGCTTATAAATAGACATCTTATTACTGTCTTGTTGGCTTGCCATAAAGACACTGGTGATATTTCTGGTGTATTGTTAACATAAAAGTATTCTCTTGATTCATCTGCAGGACAGAGTTTAATTTAAACTGATGCCAGGGTTATATGTCAGAGAGGATTCAATTATACTATAAAGAAAATACGACACAAGAAATCTCAAAGCAAATCTTATGGTGTGCCTTTAAGAGTGTAATAAGGGGTTATAATTAAATTGGGGTCTGAAAAAAAGGGAAGAAGGCCTATTTTTAAATCAACTATACCTTGAATTATATAATTTAAATAAAAAAAAAAAATCTCCCCTACAAAGGAGTTTGATCAACAAATGTCAGAAATATCCAAGAAGATCAATACTACTTTATTGGCAAAAGTGAATTTCGCTCTACAAAAGCTAAATCAGTATTGGTACCATAAAAGCAACAAAGCTGATAAAATGCTTTCCAATAGACTAAAAAATAGAAAAGCTAGATCATAGTAGATGGTCATGGTTATAATGACCCAAAATCAATAGGTAATGCCTTTAATAAATTCTATGCACAACTTTATAATGTCTCCTCCAGCCCCCAGAAATTAGATATAACTGAATATCTGGATGTGATTAAATTGCCAACTCTTACAGATGGCCAGCAGAAAGAGTTAAACTTACCTTTCTCTGAATCTGAGGTTAGTCTGGTAACAGGCTTAAGCTGAGTAAAGCCCCAGGTTCTGACGGGTATACTAATTGTTTTTTTTAAGAAATTTAAAAATGAGCTATTGCAACATCTGGTAGATACATTTAATAAGATTAGAGAATTATTGCAGGCTAATATCTCACCGATATTAAAATCTGATAAGGACCCAACTAATCTGGTTAATTACTGGCCTATATCTCTTATAAACTCAGATATTAAAATTTATTCTGCTGTCATTGCAAATAGACTGAAATCAATTATTCCATCTTTAATTCATCACGACCAAATAGGTTTTGTTCAGAATAGAGATCCAAGTAATAACACTTGAAGATTGACTGCCCTGATTGATTATGTAACAAGGAGCAAGATCCCTATGCTGGCTCTGTCACTAGATGCTGAGAAGGCGTTTGACAGGGTCAGCTGGAGTTTTATAAACCAGACTCTGGACAAATTTGGATTTGTTGGCTCCATTAAAACTGCAAGATTGGTTTACAATTTCTAACGGGACCAGGCAGGGATGTCCCCTGGCCCCGCTTTTATATATTTGGACTCTTGAACCGCTCGCAGTGAGCATAAGAAACAACTATCAAATTAAAGGAGTTATTCTGAATCATTCTGAATTTAAGATCAGCCTACATGCTGATGACATAATATTAACATTGTCTGATCCGGATATATCACTAGGGGCCTTGTTTCAGGAGTTTGAAGACTATGGTAGAGTTTCAAACTATAAATTAAATATTGGTAAATCCCAAGTTATGCCCATCAATTTAGATTTTACAACAATTAATAGATAATCAGTTAAATATCCCTTCACTTGGTCATCACAAGGTTTTAAATATCTTGGGATTCATTTCTCTTATAGCTTAAAAGAAATGATCGATAAAAAACATGCATAATCTTATAAAATATGCCAGTGATAAATTACTCAAACAGTGGAGAAACATAGGAATTTCCTGGTTGGGAAGAATAAATATCATCAAATCATATATTCTACCTCATTGGTCTTATCTGTTCAGAATGATCCCTTTATCTATAACAATAACTAAACTTAGGCAGATTCATAAATTATTTCTGAATTACATATGGGATTATAAAAGGTCAAGGATCTCGATCTTACATGTAATGAAAAAGTCCAGTAAGGGTGGCCTGGCTGTCCCAAATCTTATCAAATATTATGAAGCCTCTAGGCTGTACCATCTTTGGAGATGGCAGGGCCCAACCACAATAGAAGAGCCTTGGTATAAAACTGAATCCTTTCTGTGTAATTCAAAAGATCTTTCTAATATGTTATGGATTGACGTTGGGGCTAGTGCAAAATTCATCTCCAACATAGAAATTTCATACATAAAAGATATCTATGAAATTTGGGTAAAATACAGGAAAAGAAATCACATTTTAAATAAAAAAATGTAAGTATAGTCCAATTAAGACAATGGAATATAATATTAATGACTGAAATTTAGGTAATTGGATCAAATTTGGTTCAACTAAAATAGATGATTTATTAGAATTGAATAAAATAAGGTATTTTTCATGATTTCAGTTAAGTCTTGACCTTATTTCAAGAGAGTTATTCTCATACCTAAGAATCAAAAATTATTTGGATAACCATCTGCTTTATGACAACACTAGGATAAATAAAAAAATAAATGATCTATTTCAAAATAATACTAAATGTAAATCGATATCTAGTTGGTATGAAATATTGAGAAAGGAAGAAAAAGAGTCTAAACCAAAAGCCTGGAAAAACTGGGAGCAAGAAAGTGGGTCTCCAATCGAGTTAGAGCAGTGGTATAAATCAATTCAAGGAATTAAAAAAATTGTTGCATTGTTTAAATATCATAGAGCTCCATTATAAAATTATTTATCAATGGCATAGGGTACCAAAAATTCTAAATAGAATCAACCCTGATAATTCCAAACTTTGTTGGAGGTGTACTTGTGCTGAAGGTAGCTCTAAACATATCTGGTGGGGATGTAAGCTTATAAGACCTATATGGAATAAAGCATTTAGAGTTATATCAGATTTAGTGGGAGAAGATTTGGAAGATAACTCAATGGTTGCTCTTTTTCATTTTAATTTAAGAAGATTCTCAACTCAAAATAGATATCTAATAATCCAATTTATGATGGCCATAAAAATAGAAATATCAAGATATTGGCTACAGAAAAAGACTCCATCTTGGTCACAAGTGCTAACTCAGCTTAAATACCAACACGATTTGGAAAGGGGAATATCTTTTCAATATGATAGCCACTTAAAATTTGATGAGGAATGGTTACCTTGGCTAGATAATCTGATATAACTATATACCGTGTTGCGTTCTCTGTTATGAATATCCTTATATATAAAGATCACTCTAGTTCTTCCCTATGGTACTGTATTCAGGAAAGTTATGAAGTAACCTAATTATTATAGTTTAGGCCAGGCTTATCCGCTCAGTCCTTTTAAATTGTGATTTTTGTGTGTGAAGTTTACTCAACAGTTCATATAGCCTTCCATTGTAAATCAAAGTCTATGTCTAATTCTGAACTGTTTTTGTCTGTGATGTTACATATGTAAAATTTGCAAAAAGAATAATAAAAAAATAAAAAATAAACTGATGCCAGGGATTGCAACCTCTAAATTTGTATTGGCCTTTGAGTGTTACTAGTATTGGGGCGTGGTCTGACCACAGAATACAATCTAAGGAAGGTCCTGTTAGTAGAAAAAAAGTCTGGAGTGAGTGTGATAGCCTGAGGAATAACAAGTGTAGCTATGTTCTAAAGGATGTAATGTGTACCACACTTCATAAAAGCCAAACTTAATAAATAGTTTAGTCAGCACCCTACATTGGGACTTAAGCGCTATATGTCTAGGGGAGACAGGAGACAAAGAAGGTTCAAGTTTAGGGTCTCTGAATTGGTGCCCCAGATCTTTGTGGGAAGAGGCAGGCACATTCACATAGAGCTGATTGAGAGCCAGGGGGGTGTTCGATAGTTAATTTATAAAATCGGTACTCATAGAAATCAGCACTTTTATAAACTGGGGATAAACTAGCATACACCTCACCCAGACACCTCACTCATAATGCACTTCAGCAAACTGAAGTGCTTTTGGGGTGTAAAGTGGTCCTTTAAAATTAGGTATTGACCTGGACAATCTTGATTTTTATTTGGAATTCAAGTTTTACTAATTTATTTATAAATATGGAAACGCCTCTTGACTTAGATGTTTGCATTCAATGTTATTGGATGGATTAATCTCTAATGCCTAAGGTAGGTGCCTATTCTTTGTGAAGTGTTTTTCTCTCTGTCTCATTGGAGATATCTTTGCTATTGTAGTCCTTGCTGCCGGCCCAGTAGTAATGGGAGTGAGCGCAGGACTTCTCTTTTTGTATTTGTATTTACTTTGTTTCACACAGCCTGGTTACAATGCTGCCGCCCATCCCATGTGTTCCTTATTAAGGGTTAATAAGTATTTAGGGGTGTATATCTGAAACACCCCTCTCTGTCTCATTGGAGATATCTTTGCCAGAAGCTCAATGAAGCAGGTTGAAGGGTCAGTGTTAGGACACGCTTAGGGGGGTCTGCCTTGACGTTGGCAGGCGGGCATTCCCTCCAATGGCCATTGGAGCAACTAAATGACCTCCATTTGTCTAAATATACATAGAGATTAAGGAGAGAGCGCAGGTAACTTTTTCTTTTCTTTGGTATTTCTTGAATGCAGAGCATATCTGCACCAGCTATCAATAAAATATGGTGCTTGTGGGGTGCATCAATCCCCCTGACACTGTGAATATATTTTCATTATGTACTGTGGGTGTAAGCAGGTCCATATGTTCAGTATGGTAGTCAGCAGTTGCCATAAACTTTTAGAAAGTGAGGGAAATAGGTATTCTAAAGGGCAAGTCAAGCTGTGCCCTTGATATATATATTCATGCAACAATTGGGATACAGCTGTTAAAGAATAATAAACAATACATAGTGCAATATGCCCAAAAATTGCACTATGTATTGTTTATTTTTCTTTAACAGCTGTATCCCAGTTGTTGCATGAATATATGTGGTTGCATATGTGGTTGCCATCTGGGAGGTACATGTGGGAAGCTGTATACATCTTATTAAGTTAAGTTATTATACATTATTTTGTTTTTTCACTTCACTCTGGTTTAGGTGAAGGCAGTTATATTGGTGCCCTTGATTTGCCTGGTTTAATTTGGTCAGTGATTTAATATTAGTGCCAAATGGTTGGTACTATCCTTGCCTGCTTGTGCAGGGGTAGAGATAAGTGTAAATGAAAAAATGAGGACAAATAAATATAAGCATACTGTAAGCCAAAGTATGTACAAAAAAACCTAATGTGGGCCTGGTACTAAAGTATTGTGGCTCGTCCATTGGCATTCCCATGTTGGTGGCTACATGGACTCAATAACCTCAATTGAGCTGTAAGGAAATAATAGTAATAGTGATACAGTGGCATATTGTACATCTGTAAGAGACATATCGTTACAACTTAGTTTTAAATGAATGGTTTCCGTAAATGATTCATTCCGTGTTTATGAAAGAGTAAGAACTTACTCAGGACTCAGCTCATGTGTGTTAAAAATAGTAAAGTGTATAAACTCAAGTTTTTTAACATATTATCTGATACTGCTCTAAGTACAAGTTTCAAAGAGAAACTACAATTAGAGGGTCATGCCTAAAGGCAATATGCACTAACTTACAACATTCTGCATCTTATATAGTAAATGAAAGCAAAATCAATGAGCAGAATTATAAATGGTGGAGTAACAGAACATTAAGCTAGCATAGTTACTCATACTTGCTGGTGTGTCAACCATCAATTTGTGAGGTCTTCTTATTGTGGTTGAGATAGCTCATGCTTTCATGGTAGCGATGTGGGCGTTAATCTCTTTGAGGCCTTCAGATGTTCAGTTGCAAAGTCTTGAATCACCCCTCTTCTGTTTTTAAAAACAAGTATCATCATGGGGTAACCCTTCTATGGTATGTGGTTGTTTCTCAGGGTTGGGGTTACTTGCAGGAAGGCCTTCCTGTGGCATATGGTAGCCGCCGACAGTTCTGAATATACTCAAGAGGTGCTGCAATCCTTTAGTAAGTCTTTTTGATATGGTAATAATGCTCGCAAAACATAACAGCTCTTGATATGGTGTCCAGTAGAGGCTTTGGACTGGGAACATGGTTACTGACTGGTGTTACTGACTCTGGGATAACTTTTAAGTGGAGATTGTTTCTTCTCGCCCGGTCTTTCATGTACATAAGCTAAGATTCGTCAGTCTGCACTTGTGATTCTGTTAGGGCTTCTATATTTTTCCGGGGGAGACTTTTCTTTGTACTGCAGCCTTTACTTGTATTCCAGCGAGGTCCGGCCACACACTAGAGCACTTGGGGAGCAACACATTCAGACAGACATCAAGTAAGCTGAATAAGTACCCCAATTTATTAGAACAAAGCAAGGCTTTATGTAGGCTTGCTAACAGAAACTCAGAGAGATGTGCATAATTAAGCAATAAAGGGTGTATACAATTAAGCAAATGGTTTGAGACATTCTGTGCAATCATATTGCAGAAAAAAGACTTACTATCATAATGAGGGGGATTGCTTTTCTTACTACCAGAAAGATAATTTTCTCATCTTATCTACAAAGCTTACATAGATGGCAAACTTATCTACAAAGCTTACTGGCCAGAGCTGTCTTTAGCTTAGTGAATGACCACTAAATACATTAACCCTTTTAGATTTCAAATGCTAGGTAATGGGGCGCCTCTGCAAACTCCCTTCATTTTGTTTCCATGTAGATTCTGGTTCCCAGGTCATGTAAATCATTTTTAATGCTGTCAACACTGGTATTCTATGTGGAAATCAAATTGGATGACATTGCATTGTCAACATTCCCGTCGTCCCTCAAGGTGCCATGTGATCACAGAAATTGATGTCTCTTCTGTGATCTGATTCACATTCCCTAGCTTCCTGGTGCCTCTAATCACATCATATATGAAATGGAACCCTTCAACTTGTTTCCTTTTATAGTCAGCTCATGTTGAAATTTTTGATGAAATATACACACTTGTGACATCATGATCCTCTGTAACCAATCACAACTCAGTGAAAGTTACATATACTTCCTGGTTGTCCTTGTTTCTTTGCCCTGTCATGGTTCTTCTTACCTGAGAGTGTGTTTATACTGTGCATTGCATTTATTATTTTCTGACCTCGGTTTATTTGACTATTCTTGCCCTCTCTTATCCTGACTCTGGCCAGACTATCGAGTCTGTGTATCTTTGTTTTCCTAGCATTCGGCCTGTCTCTTGTTTATTCTCTGTCTGCTTGCAGACTTTTCATTTATCTGTCTCAGGCACTAGCCTGGCCAATATAAGGACTGGTACATGTTCCTATACTGTTTCCTTTAGGCTTGCGTGTTAGGTTATCTCCATTGCATTTAGAGAGTTCATCAGAATTTATTCAGTGAGTTGATCTTCCATTTATGGGTACTTTATATCTAAATATCCCTGGAAATACTCACATCAACTTGTGAAAGCATCTGCATGGTCATGTTCGTAGACAATGTTTTTCAGCCAAAAAAATTAAATATGTCGCGTTTTGCCTTGGTGTCTTTTAGATTTGCTGTGAGACATGATGTCTTACTTGGTAATTTCAATGATGCTTAAAGGGACACTATTGTCACCAGAACAACTACTGCTTAAAGTAGTGGTTCTGTTGTCTATAGCCCCCCCTATAGGCTTTTCAATGGAAATGCTGCATTTTCAGAAAAAAGGCAGTGTTGACATTGGTGCCTTGTAACACCTCTAGCGGCAGTAATTCAGACGGCCACTGGAGGTGCTTCCTATGTCAATGCATTTAGTGTATCCATGTTTTGCATGGGGGCACTGAATGTTACCTATAGACATGCATTGATTCAAAATCACCTTATCTCGGCTCTCGGGACTGGAAACCTAAACAGTGTATTTAACACTATAGTGTCAGGAACATGCTTGTGTTCCTGACACTATAGTATTCTTTTAACTGTTTTACTACAAGAATCGACTTTAAACATTTTTGTATATTTCTATTTTGCAGTTTAAATTGAGCCCATAAAGCCTTTACTCACCCTCATTTCTACACTACCCTTTCACTGTTAGCACTACATTAGCAGTCCAGAAATTGATAAAGGTTGCTTTAGTATAATATATTTTGAAATACCTTCATTTTAGAAATATACGATTTAACTGTATTTACTATATGTGGGCATTATACATAAATGTAGATATTCTTTTTCACATTCTGTTGCCATTTTCAGTAAGCTACACTTCTAGTAGTGCATCCAGGGTCCTTACAAATACCTATAGTCAAGGTATTTTACAATATATATATATTTTTTTTTTACAAATTGCGTTTCTGTTTATACTAACAATTCAAACACTGTATGACCGTGAAGTATTGCATAATGAAGGACGCAGTATACTGTTCAAAGCACTTTATTGACAAATATATTATAAAGGATGAACAAGTAAGTGAAAAATAAAAATTGTGTAAATTTACAGAATTTTTATTATTAAAGCAACTCTGTCACCCAAAACACTTTTCTCCAATTGTTTACTTATCTCTTCTCTCTCTGAATTTGTTCTTATTTTCTATCTGATAATTTTCTCGTGAAATAAATAAGACAAACCAAGGGCTACATTGTCTTATATATTTTTTATTCTGTGACAATTTTGACAGAGGGTGGAGCTTAAGGCAAGCTCCACTCCTTTTGTTAAAATTTGTCAAGACACAATATTCGCTTGCCCGTTCTGTTCCTTGTCTATAATTTTGATATCTGGGTGCTGGCATGTATGGTAAGCATTTGTGTCCCTTCCATAATAACAAGTAGTGTTCGCATGGCAGGGCGGAGAAGGGCAGAGTAGGAAAAAAGGTCAAATGGGATATAATGAAGAAAAACAAATAAATATGGCTGGGGCATTTAGGACTAGCATAGGTATCTCCGCTTGGTAGTCCTCGTAGCTAGAAGAAACAGTCTAACAATCCAGGACACCAATCCCCCAGTAACGGGACAACACACAGTTCTGGGAGTCAACTGAGTTTATTTGGCCGCACACGGCTTTTAATGCACTGACCCCTACATGGGGTCTCTCACACAAAATTACAGGGTTTTTCCTCCCAAGATCCTCTGTGCCGAGAGATAATTGCATGAGAAAAATCTATAACTTTATTATCTCTCAGGTATAGAAAAATCTACAATAATTTCAAACACCTCAAAAACACATTTTAATATTTCAGAACCTCACGAAAGTCACATCACTGAATAGTGAAGCTTTGGCCGGTCGGCCACGAGGTGATACCCCAAAACAGTTCCAGAGAAAATAAGTCAACGACAGGTCATCTTTTGGGGGTTCTCACACGAACACCAACGAATGCTCCCCCTGGCTATTAGCATTCAAATGTTCCCCCTATTTGGTAGTCTATGTATCCCGAACGCCGTTCTTATAATGGTTCAGGATCTTGGATGGGCAGCGGTATATGTTTACCGGGTGTTCGCGGGGTCGTGTAACTGAAAACAGTTCCATGCCGTCGACGACCATGTACCAATGCCTGCATTCGAGATACAAAATGCCCACCATTTGTTTGCACACATGCGTTCAGTTATACGAACGGCAGCCACACAGGGGAAATACTTTCCCTAACAAGCAATCTGCGGTTAAAAGCCAGGGGTGGTCGGTTGTTAAAAGGTGTGAATACATGGACCACACAGATGAAGGTTCGGTAAATGAAGGGGGGTACAGCCAGCTGAACAAAGGGAATAAAAAGTATATAAAAAGCGGCTGTTCCACTACAGTTTAAAGGGAATATGTACTGCTACCCTGGCCCTCCGCTCCCCAGTCGTGATCTCATTAAAGAGAAAGGAGCTTGCGCTGTGGTTGCCATGGGTGGAGATCAGAGGAACCTCCTGTGGGAGGTCTCTTCTGCTTTCTTTGTCTTTCTATTACTTGGCATTGAGTATCTGCCAAGGAATTGAAAGACAGATGGAAGGAAAACCAACCTAAAACAGTTTTTTCTCCAAATCTATATATTTGCTAGAAAAACGGCAAACAATTTGTAAAGATGGAATGCTAAGCCTTTTTAAAATAGCTGAAGATGATTATGTGATGACACATTCCCTTTAGGATTGTCTGCAAAGCAATCATAACACAAAATTGCTGTGTTATGATATGTTTATCTGCCAGCTATGCATCCCTTGCTTGCTAATATTTTGTTCAATGAAAAAGTGCTCGATAGTGAATGGGTTAAGGAGATGTTGTATGTCAAAGCGAACGTGAGAGCTGAAGATTCGAGTTGCCAAACGTCAGCCTCAAAATCTTAAAGGGACACTATAGTCACCCAGACCACTTCAGCACAATGAAGTGGTCTGGGTGCCAGGTCCCCCAGTTTTTAACCCTTCAGATGTAAACATAGCAGTTTTATAGAAATGTTTACATTGCAGGGTTAATCCAACCTCTAGTGGCTGTCTTCCTGACAGCCGCCAGAGGCGCTTCTGCGATGCTGGATGCGGAATTCGCATCCAATGTGCAGAACATCCATAGGAAAGCATTGAGAAATGCTTTCCTATGGACTGCTTGAATGCGCGCGCGGCTCTTGCCGCGCATGCGTATTCCGCTCCACTCGGAAGCTGACGTCGGTGGGAGAGGAGAGGTCACCAGCGCCAAGGAAGCCCGGCACTGGATAAAGGTTAGTGGCTGAAGGGGGTCCTAAGGATGCTATAGTCTCAGGAAAACGAGTTTGTTTTCCTGGCACTATAGAATCCCTTTAATGTCTTGAAGAGGATCTGCAAAGAGGAGTGGGACAAAATCCCTCCTGAGATGTGTGCAAACCTGATGGCCAACTAAAAGAAATGTCTGACCTTTGTGAGTGCCAACAAGGGTTTTGGCACCAAGTACGAAGTCGAAGGGGTCAAATACTTATTTCACTCATTGACATGAAAATCAATTTATAACTTTTTTGAGATGCATTTTTCTGGATTTTTTTTTGCTATCACTGTTAAAATACACCTACCATTAAAATTATAGACTGATAATTTCTTTGTCAGTGGGCAAACGTTTAAAATTAGCAGGGGACCAAATATTTTTTTCCCTCACTGTACAAACTTGGGCCTAACTTTTCTGAACCATATGATGAAACCTACCATGAGTTATGCATATAGGGTACATCTGCTTTGTATTCTTTCTTGTGAACTGTCACCTGCATACATGCACACATAGACTATAGAGAGCTACATCTATCTTTACAAGCAAGCACATGACGTCTGTAGACAAGAGATCACTTCAATAAAATGAACAGCACACTATGAAAAACCTGCACAGCAGGTGATTCCCTAAATACATTTCCATTGCACTAAAAACGTTAACGTTCATGTTAACAGGATGAATAATATAGTAAAAAAAAAGGGGTAAGGTTAGCGTTAATAATATAGTGAACAGGCAGCGACCTTTTAGAGGGTAACCCTCTAACCCTCTATATAAGAGATACACAGTAAAGAGAAAGAAAGGTTGCGCCAGAAATTAAAATAAATAAAAATAAAAATAATAAAAAATAAAAATAAAAATAAAAAATAAATTAAAATAAAATAGAATACAAAATAATAGGTAAGTTCAAATGAGTGTCAGGAGATAAGATGAGTATAGTCACTAATTCTGCTGTGGGAGTAAGTTCTCTTGTTGTAGTAGTTCACACCGTCTCGTGATATGGAAAACACAAAGAGAAAGGACCAATCGTGCGGAGTGTATACACTTAATGTAACAGTATTAAAAATATATATATTGCACTCACATTTGGATGAGCTATAGCCAGCTCAGGGTTTGTAGGCATATAGCGGTATAATCCCCGCTTACAGGATATATTGGTGCTTGTCCTCCAGGGGATTTGTCCAACTCTCAGGAGAAGAAAGAGATAAAAACAGCAGATAGTGCTCTCTGATGATATTTATAAGGTAGTGAATAAAATAAGATAAAATATACTCACAAGTAAAGTGCAGGTCACACTGCACTTTAGAAATAGCGTTAGTGGTATAATCCCTACTTCAGGATATGTAGTATAAAATGCCAGGAGAAAAATTAAAATAGTAATAATAGTGTGCAAAAAATGATAGTGGTACAAGTATCTAACCAAAAATCTTTTATTTTATAAATAACACAATATAAATAACCATTAACGCGTTTCACCGCTGGGGCTTTATCAAAAAGGGAATAACATATAACCTGGCACATAAAGAATATATATAGGTACACTAATACTTTAAAAAATGTTGCCAAGATGACATCATTACTTGGTAGCCAATCAAAATCATACCTTGTACATTTTAAAAAATCAAATAAAAACTTTGAACAAAAGTATGTTTCTTTAATATACTATATATCCTATCCTTGTAGGTTAAATTGTGCTTGAAAACGAGGTTCCAAACCATAAATATAATAGATTTAAAAATTGTGCGTCACGTGACTCGCACAGCACCTTGGGAAATGTAGTGCGCGAGTCACGTGATCGGCGTCTAGGAGTGGGTAGAGATGGGGAAGGATGGCTGATGAGGTAGTGCAGCCGTCCTATTGGTGGGCGGCATGCACTACTATGAAAACGGATCGAAGATCAACACGTGACCCGCGGCCAATAGGAGAGTGGTGTGCGGGTCACGTGGTCGGCAGATCGGCGAAAGGGCGCATGGGAGATGTAGTTTTGAGCGCCCTTTTGTCTGAAACTGAATATTGATTGGCATTCTATGTTTAAATGAATAAAAATAAGAGGATAAGTAAAAAAAGATATTGTGATTAAACCTGCTGACAAAGGTAGAGGCCTAGTTATCCAATCCAGCACAATGTATGTTAAAGAAGCTTATACACAATTGAATGACACTGCTGTATATGAGAAATTATCTATATATTTTTAATACTGTTACATTAAGTGTATACACTCCACACGATTGGTCCTTTCTCCTTGTGTTTTCCATATCACGAGACAGTGTGAACTACTACAACAAGAGAACTTACCCCCACAGCGGAATTAGTGACTATACTCATCTTATCTCCTGACACTCATTGGAACTTACCTATTATTTTGTATTTTATTTTAATTTATTTTTTATTTTTATTTTTATTTTCATTTTTTATTATTTTTATTTTTATTTATTTTAATTTCTGGCGCAACCTTTCTTTCTCTTTACTAGGATGAATAATATGCCTTTCTTATCACACACAACATTCTCATTATGCATTGTGTTCAAGTCACTTTCTGACATCTGTAAGCCCCATTATCCTACATCTGTTACTTTCTTGTCAATCTGTGATTCATTTTATCAGCTGTTAGCAAAAACCATGTGATGTTCAGGGAAACAATAAAGGGCAAGCTTGCAACCACACTTCTCACTTTTACAGTTAAAAAAAGATGGTTTGTTCACTGAACAGAACAAATTACTTTAACAACTGTCTGGCTAGTTAACATGTTCCATCAACTGAGGGTACACAGAAATTTTGTAACAATAAACAATCAATAATGCATTATCTTCATTATTTGTTTAACTCTAATATTGTTTTTTTTTCCTGTCATGTCTTTTAAAAATGTTCACACTGAAATAAAAGTGGAGCTGCATTATACAATTTTAAAGAGTTTTGGTTCTAATATGGATTAAACTTGCACAAATGAATGTCAGCTGCTACAAGCGAATCAAATGCCTTTTAATCTGTCTGACAGAATCAATTCATCAAGGATTTACCTATGGAGTCTTATTCAATGAATACGACTCCATTGTTAAATATTGGACAAATCATTTTGTTCGTAGCAGCTTAAACTCATTTATGGGAAAGTCTAGTGTACATGGTGGACCATTTTACGTGAGGTGGTATCCCCAAAATAAACATACAGATAATTATGACTTGGCTGACATCACTCTGGCTTCAGTGAGCAGTTATTTATATAAGGTCACCTCTGAAAACTTTTCTTTACTCATCCCCTATGTTTAAAGGGATTCTATAGTGTCAGCAAAACAAAGCCTTTTTTCCTGGCACTATAAGTTTCTAAGGTGCCCCTTCTCATGCGGCGCTGAGGGGTTAAAACCCCATTCAGTCACTTACCTGAATCCAGTGCCAATATCCCTCGGCGCTGGGTCAGGCTCTATCTACGCTCCTCCCCCGCTTACGGCAGACGGCGGGGCAGACCTAATACACATGTGTGGCAATGGCTGCGTTTGCATTAGGATTTCCCTGTAGGAGAGCTCCTATTGGAAAAAATCTGACGCTGGAGGCCCTTATTCAGAGCATGAGGACGCCTAGCGTAAGAAACCAGACCAAAGGTCCATTTCAATTCAGGGATCCATGATTGTTCTAAGTGTATTTTGATATCAAAATATATATATATATATATATATATATATATATGTTTTATCAAAATACAGTTAGAACGAAATTACACATATATATATATTTTAATTTTTTATTATTTTTTATTTTTCATTTTTAACGTATATATTTATTATATATATATAACTATATATATATATATATAAATAAATTTAATTAGTATAATTCTACATGTATTTTTTTTTAATTCTTTATTTTTAATATGCAGGTAGGTACAACAGTGCCTGTATCACCACAACAGCGTCAGCAGGCTTGTTTTTCATGGTCAGAACATAACAGTATTGTGGCATGTTGGGTTTGCATATAGTTTTTAAATAAAAGAGGTAACGATTCGAGAAATAAGCGTTTGAGTAGTAAGTATCATGCTTAGTTAGTACATTACTAAATAAGGCTTAACAGTTGAACTTAGAATACGCTGGAACAGTAAGTGACCCTGAGTGTTAGCTAATCATATCAGTCTAGATGTAGAAATGTAGGTGCACTTTCAAGCTGAACATACTATGTCTGAGTAGGCTGGCGTTGTGTGTGAATGGTGCAGAACCTGCTATGTACTTGCTAACGATAGTAGGATGTTTTTGCCTAGTTGTGTGTCAACCGCTGTAGGTAAATTGTGTATGTCTAAGCCGTAGTCGCGGCAGCTGATTACTGTGAATATTAGCTGGACAAGCATATAGGCTAGCAGTTCTAGTGTACTATCTTACAGGCTTGCTTATGGTTCTTACTTATTGTGGCTAAAAAGAGGACATAGCTGGCATGGTATGCAATCTAGACATAGACATTCAGGATAACAATTTAGTAGGGGGGGCGGAGCCTGACTGGCAAGAGGAGCAGACGTGTGTGTCTGGAGCTCCTGCTAGACAAACGAAAAAACAACCTTAACCCCGGCTAAACCGTGATTACACCCCACCGACGGGCAGCTAAGAGCCCAGAGGGGACTAAGCGTCTAACCCTCAGACTCTACTGAGCGGCTTAAGCACGGGAGACCGAAAATACACTGCTGCGGCCTACCACACCGAAACTGGGGAGGCAGACGACCTTTTCTGCTTCCTGGTATCCAGCTAGAGCCAGCAATCTCCTACCCCCCCCAACTGGACCGGAGGGGGTTATCCCGGTCCCTACTCGCCAGGCAAGAACTACGGCACCCAAAACCCGATAATGCCCTATTTACCTCTATCTTTACTACTAATGCTGTTTAATTTATAATTGTCTCAACCTTGATAGCTATACCTGTCACCATAATGTGAATAGAGGGGCCTCACTTAACATGTCCACAAAGTTATATTAGCAACGTTATATCTAGTGTTTTATGTTTATATTTGTTTTATGTTTTCTATTGTCTTAAAACCCACCGGGCAGCACGGCATTAGAGACGAAGATCTAAGACATGTAATTTTTAAGGTCAATCTTCATATGTTATAAAGCGCCTGCCTTCACATTGTCTAGCTACTACCTAGCAAATGACGGGCTCTGGGTACATAAATCTGTAGCCACCCCTCACCAGGTTTAGACTAGCCCGTTTCTGCAACAGTTCACATATGTTAACACTCTATGCAAGATGTCGCTTACTAACTTACTGCCTGTAGTTTTCTGTTTATAATTAAACACGTCACAGCATGTACCCTAGCTATGCCTTCACGAGCACAATTTCTACAAAGTACAGCCTAGAACAAACGATAACCCTATATGTCTTAGTACCTTATTGCAATATACTCTGTTGCACAAACGGCGAGAACCACTTAGAGATAACCCAAACCAATTGCGCAGTTTTATTGAAGAAGATGAGTATGCTACAGTTATCAGCGGAGTTTAACAATTTATTATTATTTTTACATTCACGAAATAGGATGCAACTTTCTGTTACTCGATTATAATATAAAAATGTGCAATGTTTTTCCCTGCCGAACCAATGTACAATATTGTCGACACTCTACACGCCCTAGCTGTTATGGCAGAGCGTGATGTTTGTGATTCTCCCTGCACAATAAAATAAAGAATTTAAAAAAAAACAAAAAACAATTTAGTAGGACACTGGTGTCCGAGTCCCATGTTAGCAGAGAAAATACTAAGGATAAGGTGAGGAAATGCAATAGGTCATAGGCTGGGTACACAAAATATGTTAAGACTCATAGTTAGCAAAAATCATGTGTCCGGATATAGTCAGGCATATCATAAGAACATGTTCTAACCTATTGGGGAGAAATTAAACACTAGCTAGGTTGTTTGAATAAAGAGAAGAACAGGGTAAACCATGGGGTAAGGCATTTAACAGTTGCACAATCAGGTTCTGTGGCTGCTATCGGTGTGTAGCTGGTCTGATAGCTGAGGCACGGAAGGGCATGTTAAGTCCACGTTTAACCGACTCCTGGCATCGGGAAGCGCAGGGAATCTGCTAGGTAGTCCTTCAGGGCCTTGAGCACACGTGGTTGCCAGTGAGGCCGAGTGGTCACAGGGGGTCCATTTGTGGTCAGTGTCGGTGCCCTCCTCTGTGTCAGTGTGCCTGTCATCGGGGGGGAGCAGTGCCCTGTCGTGGAGTTGAGATGTACCTCCTGCCCTGGTGCTGTAGGAGAGCTTGTACCTTCATGCCACTAGCCTGGGTACCTTTAAGGTCCAGGGTCGTCCCCGTCGGGGTGGTGCGGTGGGCCTTGCATGGATCGGGTATGCGTCGGCGTCGTGGGTGTCTGACGGCCCCCTGTGTGCGTGGCTGGTACTTGTGGGTCTGGGCCTGTAGTGCTCTCAGCCCAGGTGAGCGTCTCGATCGGGTTTTCGTTGTGTGGGACGTAGTTGCGCCCATGAGAGGTTTCCCAGGCCCCCACTTGCTGCGAACCTGGTCCCCTGTGGGTGGGTCAGGAGTAGCCATAGCTGGCCGCATGCGAGCCTGCAGTTGAGCCCAGAAACGATCAAAGATGTCCTCGAGGGTGTCTCTTGTTTTGTCATTGGGGCCTGGCACATCAGACTGTTGCAGCTGCTGGTCGTCTACATGTATTTTTTATATTAATATATATATATATATATATATATATATATATATATATATAAATATTAAAATACACTTAGACAGTGCATGTGCAAGTGTAAGTGTGTATATATATATATACTTAGATCATTTATATACTGTATATATGATCTAAGTATATATTATATTATTTTATTTTATTACATTTTTTTCAGGCAGCAGGGGGACTAACTGTCATTCCAGGCACTCCCCCTGCTGGCACTCCTGTGGCGGCTATTCCGTCCATGTGATTGTGAGGTTCTCGCAAGGACCTCACGATCACATGGCCCTGGAGGACCGTATCGGTAGCAGGGGGACTCCCTGGGATGTCAGGTAAGTCCCACCATCGCGTAAGTGGGAAGGGTGGCATGGACGTGCTATGCCACCTGCCGGCGTTTAGAGCCGGGTCCCCAAGGACTGCATAGCATGCCCGCCATACTTAAGGGGTTAAAGGGGCACTATAGTTATCAGAACAACTTCAGCTTAGTGTAGTTGTTCTAGTGTGTATAATTTGTCTCTGCAGACTTTTTAATGAAAAAAGACATTGTTTAGATTACCTAGTGACCGTCACTCAGACAGCTACACAAGGTGCACACAAGGTGCTTCCTGGGTCATTGTTGAAGAATGTGCCGCAGAATGTGCAGCACTGATGTTCAGTGTCTCCATGCTCTTTATCTGGAAATTATCTCTCATATCATAGGCAAGTGTGAGCCAAGAATCAGTCCATAAACCAAAGACATAGCGAGCCAGGGGATTTTATAGTAAGCAGTGTCCAGGTGAGCAAAGTCAAAACCAGATATCAGTCTAAAAACAAAGGTAGGAAACAATGTCCAGATAAGCAAAGTCAGAGCCTGGTATAGTCCAGAAATAGGTCTTTCACAAAAATGAACCTAATAGAAATATAGGGCCACCTTTAAATAGGGAGGGTTGGTACAGGATTGCCTTTGCTTTCTGGGATTGGATTACCAAAGAAAAGTAGCACCTGTGTTTCCCACAGGTGTCCTAGAAAACAGACAATGAATGTAACCCAGGCAGGTAATATCACAGTGCAATTTAAGATAGCTGTAATTCTCTTATGAACACAGTTTCCAGAGTGGAATAGTGAGTCAGCAAACATAAACCAGAAGTTTGACACTGGGGGTCAAGTCCCACCAGAGCCATTCAAGAATGATGCCTCCCCAACCTCTTTGTTTTTTTTTGTTTTTTTGCTTGACTGCTGACAGCTGGAGGACTGACACATTGGAAAGAAGTCTTTGCACACCTCTGTATATTTAGCAACAGTCTACAATGAATAGGTAACGCTAGTAAGTCATTAACCATTCCTTTGTTTGCTTACTTTTCTCCTTTTGAATCAAGTCTCTCTATTCTGGAGTGTGGTATGTAGTAGGTATAACAACTGCCAAAATATTTACATGTAAAAGAACAGTAAAACATTAACATAAATGAAATAAAGATGTGTGCATTTAATGATATTGATTGGATTTTAGTATAATGTGCAGGCTGCTACCTAGATCATCACTCACAATGAGATGAAGTGATCTGGGTGGCTATAGTGTCTCTTTAATATGTCTATAGAGTGGAAAATACTTCAATAAAACCCCTACACCTTCACCTCAAGCTTGTATAATACACGCATAAAAAAACAACAAGCGATGGTGGGATAGGAGAAATGACATGTTTATATTATAAGTAAAAACACATAGAAATATGTTGTGGAGTACAGAATCTCCCAAAATTAGGAGTATATTTTTATTTGATATTTGAAATTTTTTTTATAGCCTATTAAATTTTGTAAACATTATGATATATCCAAGTTACTCCTAATTTTTGGGAGATTCTGTAGTCCACAATATATTACTTTGTGTTTATAGATATTATATCAACATATCTACCTCAGTCCTATCTCTCCTACCCCACCATTGGTGGTTGTTCCCTATACGTATATGTAAAATACAGTATAATTTTCATTTGGAGGAATTAACTGCTAAGCATAATGACTGCATGAACACACACAAATATTTGGCAGCTATGGACACTAAACTGCACACTGCCAAATTCTTTTGGCATTACATCTAAAATAAATAACAATATTTACACTTTCGACATGTGGTCACTCTATAGTCACACTACTCCATTGCCTTACATAGGGACGCATATTAAGACTCCGTGCCAATTCCCTAGCTGTCAATAATTTATTTACAGTTGTCCCTGTCTGCTTAGTTCTTATGCGAAATTTCAGAAGATTCCACCCTTGGCTAGCTTTTTAACACCTCCCCACCCCCCCACCTACATACTCCTACTCACTGAAGAGTGTTAAGTTACACAGTGTTCTATGGTTGGCTTTTGTACACCTCTTGAGTTAGCATACACTTTTTCCCATTAGTACTTCGCATCCTAATGCTATTGCAGGGCATATCAGTGTCCTGTTAACTTCCCGGGGACATTAGTTTTATGTGTTTCTCGGAAGCTGTGTACCGTTGTCATTATCAATATACAAAATGTGCTGTCTTACTCTTGTTGTTGCCATACTGTCTTGACTAATTTGCTGCAATGTGTTTGCACTACAAAAATAAAGAATATAAAAAACAAAACAAAAAACCCCCATCTAAATAAAAACTGTCAAAAAAATTACTTGAAATGTTTACAGGTACTAATTAATAATACATTTATACTATCAAAAGACCCAAATGTAAATACTGCTCTTTTAAAAAATATAAATACTTTTATTTAGAAATTTGTGTTTGGAAAACCTTTTGCTTTGAAACATTAATGCACTCCTTCCAGTATATGACCTGTAACAGGGGAAAACGACGTGAACATCCTAGGCATATTAGGTATTCCCAATATTAGACCAAATGGCAAAATCTATTTTGACTCCACTGACTCCATTTAAAACCAGTGTATAAATATGTTTGGGCACTAAATGGGAAATTACTGATGACAAAGACTTAGCAAAAATGTTAAAATTGCTTTTGTCCTCTGTCTATGGAGAGGTGAACGAATACCACGTGACCAAACTTAATCTGAAGCATGAAAATTGCTTTTTGGCTCGCTTTTGAATGTTTCCATTTTAAGGAATATCTTCTCCAGCTGTATTGTGGTCGTTTAAAGGACTTCCCATAATTTCCACAATGGAGACCACACTACTGAGCAATTTCAAGAATAAATAAAAAATATGATATGTTTCTTTGAGGACAGAAGCTTATATTTAGCAAGGTAACATGTAAGAATAAAGAGCTTACCAATATGATTGAAAGACACAATTTATAAACCAGGTCAACACATAACAAGTAAGGTCACAGAAGGTGTATTAGCATGTTGACAGGACAATACTGATTGTGAAATCTCAAAGTATGTAAGTCTGTATTTGCATGTAAAGAATGTCATAATGAACACCACAATTAATGTAGTCTAAAACCTGTTATCAGGTTAACAGGTCAATAAGGTGAATAAGGGTCAAATTATATTCTGTTTACTCTTTTCCACCGAACTAATATCTATACATATTTTTATACGTGTGTGACTATTATTTTATTATTTCAAGGGGGGGGGGGGGGGTTGGGGGTTTGACTGTCATTATGAGTGCAAGGACCCTTAAAATCAGGGCAAGGTTGTGGACGTGCTGATAACAGGCAACAAAATAGTTATTGGAAACAGGATAAGGTGAGGGAGCTAGAGGGTTTCAGAATAAACAGTAACAAGCCACGTAAAAAGTACCAGCAGCAGATATTTGATCAACAGAGAAATGCCAGGTTACCACTGATTGAAATAAATACATAAATAAGCCAGGAAAATGGAACATTATAAAACTCTCAGAACTATGAGGGATATATTACATAATGATGTCAGAGCAGTATATACAGTTTAAACAGGCTTTTATTTGGCCCCTTAAAGGTAAAGTAAGTTTACATCTGGGCTCGCACTCAATTTATATCTGTTCAATTATTACCCTAATTGGTTCCCTAGCCTATCAGCTGACATTTAGCCCTATTTATATCTCTCTTTTACATCACTTCATTGTCCTGTTGTGGTCTTTGTAGCCGAAGAGTGCATTTCTTTAGTATAGCCTTGTCTGGTATCTGGCTTCGGCTTGTTTCTCGTTTTTCCGTTCTTCTGGTATCCTTGACCCTTGGCTTTGTTCTACGTTTATCCTTCCATCTCCTATCCTGACCTTGGCCTGTCTGACTATTCTATACTTCTCGCTTTACTTATATACACGTGAAGTCCGGCCACTCTAAGGCCTGGTAATACGCCTTGGTTTGTGCTTCGGTAAGAGCCCCTTAGTTTACGTGTTAGGGAGCTTGACCTTGACACTGTATTTGCCTTATTTAAATTTGAGAATTACAAATTTGGTTTGAACCCTGTATCTTAACAGAATTTTATTGATCCTTTGCATATTGTTAAAAATGGTAAAAAAGCACACACACACACACACGTGCGCGCCATGCAAATGTTTATAATAATATTAATAGTTAAAGTCATGCAAATCATGCACATAGCTAAACTTTTTTAAAATTCATATCTTGCCAAAGGTGTATAAACTCTGTTAATGCGTTGTTGTTCTTGATACATATAAACATGTTGTCTCTGCTTTGGAAACATTCCTCAGATCTATTTTTGATCGTGAATTACAACAGCACATTACCTATTGACCTAAATGTGACAAGCCAAAGGCAAATCTGTATCCTTGCATTTCTAAGCTATATACAGCAGTCTCACTCTCCTTTCCCACAATCTTTAGGGAGAAACACTTTTAATGCCAAGGCTGCAACTGAGTCATAACATTGCATTATGCAAATCTACGATGCACCATTAGTAAAATTAATAAAATAAAAAACAAGAACAAAAAAACAACATATCTAATTGATGGCATGTTTGAGCAGATGACGCAATAAGCTTGTGTATTGAAGAAATATTTGAAGCCCTTCTCAGCAGTCCTGTAACGTGTGACTGTGACACTGACTTCTGTATGAGTAACTGCTTAGAATACAAAGATAGCATTGGATCATGCTTCCTAGTTATATATCTTTACTTCATGAGAAACAAGCAGGGACAGCTGAAAAATGTTTATAAAGCAGGCCAGTGGTCTGTCTATTATAGCATCTGACATATTTTTTTTATAAAGCAAGATCATATTACACAGAGTGGTAGGCAGTAGACTGGGCAAATAAAACAAATCAAACACACAAACTGTAATATACAAATTAAAATACACAGAAACAAGAGATAAGACGCACCCTGCTCCAACATGTTTACAGTCCACAGAAAGTAGGGTATATTGAGATGTAAAGAGCAGTGTAACCAGAGGGAAGAGATATATGAAATAATGTTTGAGAGAAATAACAGAGACAAAAACAAATAAGAAAACGAGGGGTCCTAAACTGTGAATATCCTTTTTAGGTTATTTGTGGGTTCAGTGGTGTACACACAATCCAGGGAGCCCCGGTGCGAGCAAAGCAGGAAGGGAAATTGGATGTACTTGTCCATCTAGGGACAAATGACTTGGCTTGCTATGAGGTTTCAGAGGTTAAGGAAGTGTTTAGTGTTTTTGCCAATGATCTACGGCAGGTTGCTTCCACACTGTCATTCTCTGAAGTTCTGCCTGTGCATAACACTCAGAACGACAGGCGGATGCATATTAGGGACTTTAACTTGTGGCTTGGTGAATGGTGTCAGGAGTAAGGATTTGGCTTTATTTCTCATGGTAGCTCTGTTTGGAATGGAAGTAAACTGTACAAGAAGATGGTTTGCATCTTTCTCAAAAGGGAACAAATGTTCTCAGTGAGCAGTTCAGAGGTTTTGCTAGGATGTATTTAAACTAGGTGGGGGGGGCAAAAGGGTGATCAAACATCAATCCAATTGTCCCCCAAAACAAGGACAGAAGGTACCTGTAGCAAGTGTGTTAAAAAATGATAAGCTTAGAGTCATGTCTACAAATGCTTGCAGTTTAGGGAATAAGATCCATGAACTTGTCACAATAATGGCAACTGATAGTGTAGATTTAGTCGCTGTTACTGAGACATGGTATAATGAGAAAAATGACTGGGACATAGCAATACCAGGGTACTCTTTATATAGAAAAGACAGGGAAGGCAGGAAAGGGGAGGGGTGGCCCTGTATGTGAAGGATAGCATAACATCTAGCCTAATAAAAGTTAGTGAGGCGAACATAGAGTCCGTTTGGGTTACGTTAGAATTTGGTAATTCGTGTAGGTGTGATTTATAGGCCCCCAGGACAAATTGAAGAGTTAGATAATCTACTAGTTGAGGAAATAGCTAAAATTACATTGAAGGAGGAAGTTATCATCATGGGTGACTTTAATCTTCCTGATGTGAATTGTATTCTAAACTCCATACTGGGATTGTCTCTAAAACAAGTCGTTGAGGAGCCAACTCGTGAAAAGGCCATACTAGATTTAGTGTTAACAAATGGAGATTTGGTATCCGATATTACTATAGGTGAAAGTTTAGGATCCAGTGATCATCAGTCAGTGTGGTCACACCACACAAAAACAAAAGTTTTAGACTTTAGAAAAACAGACTTTTCTAAAATTAGAATATGTGTAAAGGAGTCATTATCAGACTGGAGCAATTTAAATGGAGTCCAAGAGAAATGGGATTATTTAAAAGTTGCACTACTGAAGGCAACAGAAAATTGAATTAGGCTTGTCAGTAAAGGCAAAAAATTCAAGAAACCACTGTGGTACTCCGCAGATGTGGCCAAAATAGTAAAAAACTAAAAGTTAGCATTTAGTAATTATAAAAAAAACAGAGTGAGAAAGACAGAATGATCTATAAGATTAGGCAGAAAGAGGCTAAGCAAGTTATAAGAGCTTCCAAATCACACACAGAAGAAAAAATATCACAGTCACTAAAAAAGGGGGACAAAACTTTTTTTAGATACATAAATGAGAAAAGTAAAGTAAAACAAGGATTAGTTAGATTAAAAACAAAAGAAGGAAGGTATGTAGAAGAGGATAAAGGTCTAGCTGACTGCCTCAATACATATTTTTGTTCAGTATTTACATATGAAAATGAAGGAAAGGGACCTCAGTTAAGAAAAAGGATAAATGAGTCATTTATTACATGTGAGTTTACAGAGGAAGAGGTTCTATTTCAACTGTCAAAAGTAAAGACAAATAAGTCAATGGGACCTGATGGTATACACCCAAAGCTATTAAAAGAGCTTAGTGGTGTACTAGAAAACAATTAACAGATTTATTTAACCAATCATTGATAACAGGAGTAGTCCCAGAAGATTGGAAGTTGGCGAATGTTGTGCCCATTCACAAGAAAGGTAATAGGGAGGAGTCGGGCAACTATAGGCCAGTAAGCCTTACTTCAGTAGTGGGGAAAGTGATGGAAACCATGTTAAAGGATAGGATTGTCGAACATCTAAAAATACATGGATTTCAAGATCAGAGACAACATGGGTTTACTTCAGGGAGATCATGCCAAACTAATCTTATTGATTTTTTTGATTGGGTAACTAAAATTATAGATCAGGGTGGTGCAGTAGACATTGCTTACCTAGATTTCAGTAAGGCTTTTGACACTGTTGCACATAGAAGGCTTATCAATAAACTGCAATCTTTAAGTTTGGATTCCAATATTGTTAAATGGGTAAGGCAGTGGCTGAGTGACAGGCAACAGAGGGTTGTAGTTAATGGAGTATATTTGAAGCTTGGGCTTGTCACCAGTGGGGTACCTCAGGGATCTGTACTTGGACCCATTCTCTTTAATATTTTTATTAGTGATATTGCAGAAGGTCTTGATGGTAAGGTATGTCTGTTTGCTTGTCACATCATGCCGTGTTCTGCGGAGATGTCTGGCTTTGGCTTCTGGTATCCAGTACTCTTTTTATATTTCTTGCTTAGTTTTCCTTGGGTTTTTTGGTTTTCTAGTCTGTGTCTGGTTTTCTTTATGCTGGGATTTCTGGGTTCATTCCTATAGTTCGTCCCTGGATTTCCCAGTCTCCAGGTTTCCTTTAAATGTTTGTTTTATTTGCCACACCCGTGTGTTTCCATCTTTTATTATGTTTCAGTATTCCTTCAGGCAGCTGCTCACTGCTGCTGTCCTTTCTTGCAGGTAAGTGCTATATATGTGTTCTGAATCTGTGGTTGTTTTAGCATACATTAGGCAGTGTAGGACCTGCCAGATATGGGGTACATTGGCGTTGTTGGAAGGCTTATGCAATGTATGATCATATAGTGTGACTAAATCCCCATAATTTCCATATGTAGTACTTAGTTATTTCTCCTCTTGTTTTGCCTATGTTATCTTGTCTTGTTTTAGTTTGTATACCCAGTCCATGTCCAGTCCTGTCCAGTCATGCCCAGTCATGCCCATGTTATGTTCATGTTTTCCTCATGTCTTGTGTATATGTTCTGGGTTTAGCTTACTATCCTTCTCTGGTTCTGGGTTCTATTAGTTCTGTCTTGTTTTCATGTTTGGTGTCTATCCTAGCCTTGTTTCTAGTACTGGATACAATCTTGCTGCAGAGCCTCCCTATTCAGATCCTGGGAGGTCTGCTAATTTCCATGTTCCTGGTATCCGCTTAAGCTGATTCAGGGTTCTGGTATGTGGCCGCGCAAATGCTGGTGCTCAACACCAGAGGGCGTGTGGTTACCCTGCACCAGACCCTGCTAATCCACCTCCACGCTGTGACTCCTACTCTGAACATCAGGTATACTGGGTCCCGGTCCTGCACCGCTGCCCGGACAGTGTCTGGGTCCCAGGCATCGGACCGCCACCCTGACAGATGGCCATAGGCACTTGGAGTTCGTGGAGTGGACGTTTGCTGCTTTCCTGTTCTGTCTGTTGTGTCATACCTGGTTCTTCTGCTTGCAAGGGATCCTGTATCAGGACCAGTCTGCTGGAGATGGCTTCCTTATTTTTGGCGTGGAGGAGGTCGATCTGCTAAGCGGTACGGTGGTCGCTTCAGGTGTTCCCTTGTGATGCTTGTTTCCTGTTTCCTGCTCCTTCTCTGGCGGTGATCACCATTCAATGCTGGTGGTTCCTATGCAGGAGGCCTTTCCGGTGGGGGATCCGTGTCTCCGTGGAAGTCAAGAGGTCTTCGTTGCAGGATCCGCTTACCATTCCTGGTCTCTGCCTGGGAGCTGTTTTGATCGTCCGGAGTTCGCTCCTTAGGAGGGGAATAATGTCATGTCCTGCTCATGTTCCTGTTATTCGGCATGCAAGAGTTTCTGTATCTGGACCAGTCTGCTGGAGATGGCTTCCTTATTTTTGTCGTGGAGGAGGTCAATCTGCTAAGCTGTATGGTGGTCGCTTCAGGTGTTCTCTTGTGATGCTTGGTTCCTGTTTCGTGGTAGTGCTCCTATTCTGGAGTGGATCTCGGTCCTGGCTGGTGGTTCCTTTGCAGGAGACCTTTCCAAAGGAAATAAAGTAGTTTGGAATGGCATTGTGAGCCGTATACTACTTTCCTGCTGTGTCGGGGAATCCTTGCCTCTGGTAAGTCTTGAGGACTTAGTTGCTGGATCCTTGCTTCTTTCCTGGTCTCTGCCTGAGAGCTGCTTGTCGCGCCCAGAGGTCGCTCATTAAGAGGGGAGTTATGTCACATCATGCCATGTTCTGCGGAGATGTCTGGCTTTGGCTTCTGGTATCCAGTACTCTTTTTATATTTCTTGCTTAGTTTTCCTTGGGTTTTTTGGTTTTCTAGTCTGTGTCTGGTTTTCTTTATGCTGGGATTTCTGGGTTCATTCCTATAGTTGGTCTCTGGATTTCCCAGTCTCCAGGTTTCCTTTAAATGTTTGTTTTATTTGCCACACCCGTATGTTTCCATCTTTTATTATGTTTCAGTGTTCCTGCAGGCAGCTGCTCACTGCTGCTGTCCTTTCTTGCAGGTAAGTGCTATATATGTGTTCTGAATCTGTGGTTGTTTTAGCCTACATTAGGCAGTGTAGGACCTGCCAGATATGGGGTACATTGGCGTTGTTGGCAGGCTTATGCAATGTATGATCATATAGTGTGACTAAATCCCCATAATTTCCATATGTAGTACTTAGTTATTTCTCCTCTTGTTTTGCCTATGTTATCTTGTCTTGTTTTAGTTTGTATACCCAGTCCTGTCCAGTCATGCCCATGTTATGTTCATGTTTTCCTCATGTCTTGTGTATATGTTCTGGGTTTAGCTTACTATCCTTCTCTGGTTCTGGGTTCTATTAGTTCTGTCTTGTTTTCATGTTTGGTGTCTATCCTAGCCTTGTCTTGTTTCTAGTACTGGATACAATCTTGCTGCAGAGCCTCCCTATTCAGCTCCTGGGAGGTCTGCTAATTTCCATGTTCCTGTATCCGCTTAAGCTGATTCAGGGTTCTGGTATGTTGCCGCGCAAATGCTGGTGCTCAACACCAGAGGGCGTGTGGTTACCCTGCACCAGGCCCTGATAGTCCATTTCCACGCTGAAGACTCCCACTTATAATCAGGCACTCAGGGGTCCCGGTTTCCGTACCGCCACCCGTGACATTGCTGTTGATACTAAGCTATGTAACAGGGTTGATGTTCCAGGAGGGATAAGCCAAATGGCTAATGATTTAGGTAAACTATAAAAATGGTCAGAGTTGTGGCAACTGACATTTAATGTGGATAAATGCAAGATAATGCATCTTGGACGTAAAAACCCAAGGGCAGAGTACAGAATATTTGATAGACTCCTAACCTCAACATCTCAGGAAAGGGATTTAGGGGTGATTATTTCTGATGACTTAAAGGTAGACAGACAATGTAATAGAGAAGCAGGAAATGCTAGCAGAATGCTTGGTTGTATAGGGAGAGGTATTAGCAGTAGAAAGAGGGAAGTGCTCATGCCATTGTACAGAACACTGGTGAGACCTCACTTGGAGTATTGTACGCAGTACTGGAGACCATATCTTCAGAAGGATATTGATACCTTAGAGAGAGTTCAGAGAAGGGCTACTAAACTGGTTCATGGATTGCAGGATAAAACTTACCAGGAAAGGTTAAAGGATCTTAACATGTATAGCTTGTAGGAAAGACGAGACAGGGGGGATATGATAGAAACATTTAAATACATAAAGGGAATCAACACAGTAAAGGAGGAGACCATATTTAAAAGAAGAAAAACTACCACAACAAGAGGACATAGTCTTAAATTAGAGGATCAAATGTTTAAAAATAATATCAGGAAGTATTACTTTACTGAGAGGGTAGTGGATGCATGGAATAGCCTTCCAGCTGAAGTGGTAGAGGTTAACACAGTAAAGGAGTTTAAGCATGCGTGGGATAGGCATAAGGCTAACTATAACTATAAGATAAGGCCAGGGACTAATGAAAGTATTTAGAAAATTGGGCAGACTAGATGGGCCGTCACATTCTATGTTTCTATGTTTCTAAGTCACCCTCCTGTTTCCTACCTTTTAGCTGCAGGAGGGTGACTTTCCACAGGGTCTAGTTGTGGCGCAGGTGGATGGGAGTCAGAGTTCCCACTCTGACTCCCTGTTCTTCCTCCTGCGCGGGCTCTGTATGTTAGCTGGGAGGAGTGACGTGCAGTAACTTCCTCCCAGCTTTTGATGTCATCACAGGGGGCCCTGTCGCGCTGTTAAAGCACCCAGCGTTGACCGGGCCCCCTGACAATCCATATCCATCTGGTGGCCCTGACAGACACACACTCACTGACATACATACACTCACTCACTGACACACACTTACTGACAGACATACACTGGCTCACTGACACACATACAATCACTCACTGACAGACAGACACATACACACACAGACAGACAGACAGACAGAGACATACACTCACTCACTGACAGACATACACTGACAGACACTCGCTGAGAAACATACACTCACTCACTGAAAGACACACAGACAGGCAGACACTCACTGACATACATACACTCACTCACTGACAGACACACACACAGGCAGACACTCACTGACATACATACACTCACTGCCTTTCTGTGAGAGGCAGCTGGAGAGTCGGGTGAGGAACAGTCTGTGCCACCCTCTGCCAGCCGAGCCACCCATACCACCCTCTGCAAGCCCAGCCACCCCTATCACCCTCTGCCATCCACCCTCTGCCAGTCCTATCACTCTCTGCCAGAAAAGCCTTCCACGCCTCCTGCCTGCTCTGCCAAAAAATGCAGGTGAAGAGGAGGAGAGGGGGACAGAGCGGGCAGGAGGCGAGGAAGGCTGTTCTGGCAGAGAGTGATAGGACTGGCAAAGGGTGGATGGCAGAGGTTTGGGTGCCCTGAGGATCGGCCCGGTGCTGGGGGCGGCTCAAGAGCCGCTCACCCAGCGCTGAGGCCCCAGACAGGAGCAGGCAGCCCACCAGGAAACATACCGGTGGGTGAGCCCAGCAGGCCCGCACCCTAGGCGAATGCCTAGTTCGCCTAACGGTTGCGCCGGCCCTGATCTCTTATATGGTTTGGTTGGTTATGGCCTTCTAAACAATATCAACATGTAAACATACCAGGGGATGATGCACACTGCCAAATAGGACCTTAGCCACTCCAATGCGGTAGTGGTTATTGGGCTTAGATGGCTCAAATATTTATGTTTATGTATAAACAAAAGAAACAAGCTGTATGTTACAGGACTTATCACCATCATTTTGCAACTAGAATAATAGTAAGTTGTTACATGATGACTATTTGAAGAACAGTCACATAGGTCTTTCTTGAGGAACAGGAACTTCTGGTAGCCCTCCTGAGATTAGCCCATCTATGCATAACTCATTAGCTGAGAGTGTCATCTGATCAATCTTGGCCAATGAGCCAAGCCTTGCATTGCTAAGGAACTATCAGCTCTTGAGAGATCGTATTGGGGTAAGGGAGCAGGGCCCGCTGGACCCCAGATAAAAAGGCAAACATTTCAAAAATTGTTTGACTCCTTACAATGGGGAGGGGCCCCCAGTAGTGATTATGGAGATTGGAGTGTTCCTTTAATGTTGCTTACTACAGGTAGTGAAAATAGGTTTCTCAGAAATTACATTTCATTCAAATTCTATTTTAAATACAAGCATTTCTTGTTTGATTAGGATAGGGAATCTATTTTGATGCAAGGTGACTCATAAAAAGGAAAGATTCTTGATTTACTTAGTAACACTTCCCACTAGGTAATTGAGAAATAATTAGCATGTAGGATATAGGAAAAAAAGTATGTAACAAACAATGCATTGAAATAAATTCCATTTAACCCCTTACTTCATAATAATGTGTATACACCAGAGTTTATGAGAAATAGCTTATCCTTGAGTGTGTCACCGTTCAGGTCTCATAAATGTACAGCGCACAGAATGTGATGGCGCTATATAAATAATAAAATAATAATAATAATAAAGATTTTAGTTTACATGTGCCGTCGCAGAGAGAACTTTTGCCTGTCACATATCAGACTGATTCCACCCACCAGAGAAGAATGCTTGAGTTGGAGGGGCCACATTCCAACAACAAGCAATAGAAGTTTAACAGCAACCTTCAATGGAACTGGGAATCATTTCAAATACATACGTGATTTGTATATTATAGTAGCAATTTTCTATAATTTATAGCTATAACTTTACATTTTATATTTATCTTGCTTCTGTAAAGTTTTGCTAACATGTATGTTGCATGCAAACATTAAAGGAACAGTTTAGACACCATAACAATTTCATGGGAATTAAGTTGTTATTGTGCAATGAAGTCTCTGACATTGGCTCACCTTAAAAAAATTGGTTTGAAAAGAAACAGACCTTTTTCATGCCTGTTTTTTTTTTTTTTAATGTGGATCAATGAGTGGCTGAGAGCATCAGGTGACTACACTCAGCCAATTAGCGATGCCGCTGCACGGTTTCTCGATTTAAAACAAAAATGGAAAGACAGAGATGCAGGGAGATTTGGTGCTGGAACACAGACTTTGGGGTTAACCAGGTTTAAAATTGACCATAGTGAGTCACCATTTCCTTCCAAAACAGGGTTCACCAAACTCTGGTCCTCTAAATATTGCTGAACTACAGCTCCCATAATTCATTGAATGAAATAGATAGCCAGAGAATCATGGGAGTTGTAGTTTTTTTTTTTTTTTTTTTGAGAACCCTGTTCTAAAACAAGGTTCACTCTCTTCCTGCATGGTCTTTCTGTTTTAGTTAATTTATCTAGTCCTAAGTATAATGTAACTACAGATATTAATGATACTCTTGCGACTCAAACATCTACAGGTTTCTTTTCATCCGATGTTTCCAACTATGATCACACAATCTAAAATTGAAAGTCACAAAAGAGTTAAAAGTCAGGCAGTATTTGCTGTAAAACAGTTTCTGCAGAACCGTCCCATTAATAGGTTTTGTTTACTTTTTTCAGTGCCTCTCCCATTCTGTTCAGATTGAAAATCACTATCAATATAAAGAGAGAAAGAATGACTGATTAAGTACTGAACCATTAAAAAAATTAAAAAATTTTATTCACTCCTACATATTTCTAAATATGCAGCACATTAGCCATCTAAATGAAATGTGCTCATGCTGGACACAATTTACTATCATTTGAAGGGTGTAAATAAATTGACAGGGAGGGTGGGGGTAATAAATTGACAGGCAGGGTGGGGGGAATAAATTGACAGGCGGGGGGGGGGTGGGGGAATAAATTGACAGGGAGGGTGGGGGAATAAATTGAAAGGGGGGATACATTGAAAGGGAGGGGAAAGAAATTGACAGGGTGGGGGGGAAGAAATTGGACAGGGGAGAGGGGAATTGACAAGGTTGGGAGGGGGAATGAGAGTGGGGAGGGGAGAAGAGAGTGACAACGGGGGAGACAAGAGTGACAAGGGGGGGGAGACAAGAGTGACAAGGGGGGGGGGGAGAAGAGAGGAACAAGGGGGGGAAGAAGTGAGTGACACACACACAATGCACCCCTTACACACAAAGACAATGTACCCCTTGCACACAGAAAAACACACAATGCATTACACACACAGACACACACACACACAAGCAATGCAACCCTTACACACAATGCATTCCTTACACACACTCAATGCACCCCTTACAGACGCACACACTGCATCCATACATACACAGAAACACACCTTGCAGCCCTTACACATACAAACACAGATTCACACAATGCATTCCTTACACACATATCAGGACATCCCCTACTCCACCTCCTGTGAACAAACTCATTGGTGGAACATGAAGGTGGACCCGGAGATGTGTAAAGGGCGTTAAAAAAATGGAGCTGCTTCCCATTCTCCCAGAACATTGATTTTTGTGACCACAGTTACAAACAGCCTCCAAAGAGCCTGTTCTACACCAGACTAGTGGAGCCAGACTACAGCTAGAGCCCATCATCATCCTCATCTGGTTGTAAGTAGGCAATCTAGTATATTATTCGTGGCACTAATCTCTAATTTACCTCACATTAAAGAAACACTACAGTCCCCAGAACCACTTCAGCTTAATGTAGTGGTTCTGGTGTCTATAGCCTGTCCCTGCAGGCCTTTTAATGTAAACACGGCGGCACTGCAGCACTTGCGTTAGTTAACGGCAGATCATATGGGTGGGGCATTGTGATGTCATATGGGGGGGGGGGGCGGCAAACTTTACTTTTGCCTAGGGCGGCAAAAATCCTTGCACCAGCCCTGTATCAGCCTCAGCCAATACCTAGTGCAGCCAGATCGGCCCAAAAATGTAATGCACAAGAACGCTCTATACATTAGTTCTGCCACTGTCGATAGAATCCAGGTTGTAGCTCTGTACACCAAAAACCCACCGGGAAATAAGATCATATTACTGTAACCTTTCTCGGTCCAGTGACTGTTAGTGTCTCCAGCATTTTAAGTGAGACCCCTAATTTGATTGAAAAAAGTCCCAATCTTTAAATGTTGGTGTTTTTACTCTCATCCTCATCACATTCCTTCTGAAACTCCCCTGCCACATAATTCAGAATTTCCTGTCACATTTATTTACTACATTGAGGTAGTTCTAATTCTAGGCCAAAATACGCAATTTGGAAAAAATCCTCCAACTTGGATTTTTTCCATTTCTACCTAAAGATTTACAATGCCTGATGATTCCCAATTTATTTAATAAGCAAAACAATTTAAAAAAGTAAGGTACAATCACCAAACCTATAAGTTCTTTTACAGAGGTAAATGACAGCAAATAAAATCCATTAACTTTTATTGCAACTTATAAAATCATAACATCTCACAGCAGAAAAAATTCTGATTGCCGGAGGGTGTCAGGTAAATCATAGTCTATGCATTTGAGACAGAGAAGTGTTTATTCATTCTGCTTAACTGAAAGCATTCACGTGATATTTTGCAAGCCAACCAATCATAGTGAAGTGATAGCACTTCAAGCTGACAGGAGCATATGCAAGGGTTGTTCATTTTTTTAAACATCCCCCAGTTTACGGGCATTAGGGTCTGAATTAAAGCTGTAATGTAATGCTTTTTAATGTGCATTTTTTTCAGGTTTTTTTTTCTCTTTGCACAGAGTTATTGATTTTTATTATTTGTGTTTAAGTAAGTCATAATTCCTGGCTGATTATTTATTTTCTTGTCTAACATATAGAATATTAAAATATGATAAGTTACCAATTTAGTTCATAGTAGTTGCTAAATTTACAAGCTGCTGCTATCTCACCAAATTTTTTATTTTTTTTGTAAATATATAATTTTTATTGTTGTTTTATCAATGTGTGTGTATAATAAGAAGTCTCGAGACAGAAACAACGTGGAACACGTAGGTCCCGAGCAAAACATGCAAGTCAGGGTAGTATTCATATACGTTAAGTATGCATGTGGGTTTGCAGGCCTCAAACATCAGAGGACTCGCAGGTCCCGTATCTTAACACATTACAAGTTATTGCAGTTACAAAGCCTTCCTTGGGTCTCGGGGTTCTCCCATTTAGTTTTTCCATAATTTACCATTCTATAGGAGTCCTCACAAAGGAGCCTCCAAACGGGTCCTAGCGGCCCACCTATATCCTTGCTCTAGAATTAGTAGCAACGAATAGAGGGGAAGACAAGGAAAATGGTGGGTCGCTAGGACCCGTTATTGTCTGTCGTGCAATATTGTGGGTAAGTCGTGTCTTAATTTGTCAATGTCGCTCAGTACTGTAGTTTGTCCACAAAGTCTGCACTCATACAAAAGGAGCCATTGTGACCATGTATTTATATATGATTTGTGTGTTCCCCTAGTATGAAGGTTCACCATAGATCTTAACTCCTCCATATAGGAGAACTACAAAGTCAGTGGAGGAGTAACAAACTGTTTCCAGTATTGTGGGACTACCAATTTAGCTATGTTCAGGATATGGATCGTGAGAGATATTTTATCTAAGGATCTTGTGACCTTGGTGGGGTGTAGCAGTATATTTGTGGGTTTGAAGGGGGGGGGGTGAGCATTCTGAAAATAACTCTAGCATGGTATATATCCCCTTAAGTGGAGTAGCGTGCTCCTCTCTTCACCGCTTCTCCAGCATAGTTGGGAGTGCTCCTGAGTGATCGTGTATAGCATTGAGAGAGTGCGGTACCAAAAGGTTAACATCATGTAGGCTGTTTCCTACATTTTGCTAAAGCTTGAGCAGTGATGTGTAAAGTAGCATATTTTCTCCCACTCCGCGTCCCCCAAGGATAGTCTCCCACTTCACCACAAAACTTGGTTTTTCAGTAGGGGTTTGTGTTTGTAGCATGGAGTATAGAAAGGAGATCCCATGTGCCAGAGGGTAAGGGTCTAATCAAGTACTTTCAAACAGATAATACGCCACCCTCTGTTGGAGTGTTGCAATTAAACTCTGTAGTTGTTAGTATTTTAGGCACATGAGGAAAGTTAAAAGTGTACAGAAGGATCAGTGCTTAAAAACTTAAATAAAGACAGCACACCTAAAGGATATTGCTCCCTCACAGGCTCTATAGTTATATTGGTATAAAGAAATAGAAAAAGGTGGCGCCAGAGAGATAATATGTACACAATTAAAAATAAGCAAGTAATAATATAGAAATAAACAATGATATATAATACAGATAGAGAACAATAAAAAAGAATAGGTGTGTATATATATATTTTATATATATATATATATATATATATATATATATATATATGTGTGTGTGTGTATATATCTATATCTATCTATCTATCTATCTATCTATCTATCTATATATATATATATATATATATATATATATATATATATATATATATATATATATATATATATATATATATATATATATATATATATATATAATAGAAGAAAAATACCGGCACTCTAGAATTTTCATATAGTTAAATCTTCATTTATTGCGAAGAGAAGATCGACGTTTCACTGATGTGTCCTGATGAAAGCTCCCTAGAGGAGCTGAAATGTCGATCTACTCTTCGCAATAAATGAAGATTTAACTATATGAAAATCCTAGAGTGCCGGTAGTTTTCTTCTATTATGGTTCAGCCACCAGAGCACCAGGTATTTTTTCTTTTTGTTATAGTTGGAGTGCAGGGGTTCTCTACATTATTATATTTGTGTATTGTTTATTATATATATACACATATATAATAATGTAGAGAACCCCTGCACTCCAACTATAACAAAAATAAAAAATACCTGGTGCTCTGGTGGCTGAACCATAATAGAAGAAAACTACCGGCACTCTAGGATTTTCATATAGTTAAATCTTCATTTATTGCGAAGAGTAGATTTACTGGACTCTTTTTGGACTGTTCTATATCTATATCTATATCTATATCTATATCTATATCTATATATATATATATATAAAGAGTCCAGTAAAGTCTTGGGATGAGAGATAGTGATGTTGCGAACATGAAATTTTCCATTCGCGAATGGCGAACGCAAACTTCCGCAAATGTTCGCGAACGGGCGAACCGCCATAGACTTCAATAGGCAGGCGAATTTTAAAACCCACATGGACTCTTTCTGGCCACAATAGTGATGGAAAAGTTGTTTCAAGGGGACTAACACCTGGACTGTGGCATGCCGGAGGGGGATCCATGGCAAAACGCCCATGGAAAATTACACAGTTGATGCAGAGTCTGGTTTTAATCCATAAAGGGCATAAATCACCAACATTGCTAAATCTCAATGGATATGGATTGACACCTTGACATATGGATTGACACCTGTCCTCAGAGACCCTGATACACACTGACACAGAGCAGAATAGGGACTGTTCCCCCTACATAGGGTCACTTGGCAGATATGGATTGACACCTGTCCTCAGGGACCCTGATACACACTGACACAGAGCAGAATAGGGACTGTTCCCCCTACATAGGGTCACTTGGCAGATATGGATTGACACCTATCCTAATGATCCCTGATACACACTGACACAGAGCAGAATAGGGACTGTTCCCCCTACATAGGTTCACTTGGCAGATATGGATTGACACCTGTCCTCAGAGACCCTGATACACACTGACACAGAGCAGAATAGGGACTGTTCCCCCTACATAGGGTCACTTGGCAGATATGGATTGACACCTATCCTAATGATCCCTGATACACATGGACACAGAGCAGAATAGGGACTGTTCCCCCTACATAGGGTCACTTGGCAGATATGGATTGACACCTGTCCTCAGGGACCCTGATACACACTGACACAGAGCAGAATAGGGACTGTTCCCCCTACATAGGGTCACTTGGCAGATATGGATTGACACCTATCCTAATGATCCCTGATACACACTGACACAGAGCAGAATAGGGACTGTTCCCACTACATAGGGTCACTTGGCAGATATGGATTGACACCTGTCCTCAGGGACCCTGATACACACTGACACAGAGCAGAATAGGGACTGTTCCCCCCACATAGGGTCACTTGGCAGATATGGATTGACACCTGTCCTCAGGGACCCTGATACACACTGACACAGAGCAGAATAGGGACTGTTCCCCCTACATAGGGTCACTTGGCAGATATGGATTGACACCTATCCTAATGATCCCTGATACACACTGACACAGAGCAGAATAGGGACTGTTCCCACTACATAGGGTCACTTGGCAGATATGGATTGACACCTGTCCTCAGGGACCCTGATACACACTGACACAGAGCAGAATAGGGACTGTTCCCCCTACATAGGGTCACTTGGCAGATATGGATTGACACCTGTCCTCAGGGACCCTGATACACACTGACACAGAGCAGAATAGGGACTGTTCCTCCTACATAGGGTCACCATTTTTAGCCCAAGGCAGCTCATCTCATCGGGCCTTTTTTAGTCGAATGTATCACCCACTGTCAGGCCCTTTGGGATCCATCCCTCATTCATCTTAATAAAGGTGAGGTAATCTAGACTTTTTTGACCTAGGCAACTTCTCTTCTCAGTGACAATACCTCCTGCTGCACTGAAGGTCCTTTCTGACAGGACACTTGAAGCGGGGCAGGCCAGAAGTTCTATCGCAAATTGGGATAGCTCAGGCCACAGGTCAAGCCTGCAGACCCAGTAGTCAAGGGGTTCATCGCTCCTCAGAGTGTCGATATCTGCAGTTAAGGCGAGGTAGTCAGCTACCTGTCGGTCGAGTCGTTCTCTGAGGGTGGATCCCGAAGGGCTGTGGCGATGCGTAGGACTTAAAAAGCTCCGCATGTCCTCCATCAACAACACGTCTTTAAAGCATCCTGTCCTTGCCGGCGGAGGAGGATTACTTTCACCTCTTCCCCTGTTAGATTCCCGTTGTGCTGTGACATCACCCTTATATGCTGTGTAAAGCATACTTTTTAATTTATTTAGCAAATGCTGCATCCTTTCCGACTTGTTGTAATTTGGTAACATTTTAGCCACTTTCTGCTTATACCGGGGGTCTAGTAGCGTGGACACCCAGTACAGGTCGTTCTCCTTCAGCCTTTTTATACGAGGGTCCATCAACAGGCACGACAGCATGAAGACCCCATTTGCACAAGGTTGGATGCCGAGCTACTCATTTCCCGTTTCTCCTTCTCAGTGATCTCAATGAAGGTATGTTCTTCCCCCCCAGCCACGTACAACACCACGGGTACCAGATAGGTGACAACGAGCACCCTGGGATGCCTGTTGTGGTTGGTCTTCCTCCTCCTCCTCAAAGCCACATTACTCCTCTAACTCCTCTTCCTCACAATCCTCTTCCAGAGTTGCCGCAGGTCCAGCAAGCGATGCTGATAAGGCTGTTTCTGGTGGTGATGGTGACCACAACTCTTCCTCTTCACGCTCATCTACGGCCTGATCCAGCACTCCTTGCAGGGCACGCTCCAGGAAGAAAACAAATAGTATGATGTCGCTGATGGTGCCTTCGGTGCGACTGACTAGGTTTGTCACCTCCTCAAAAGGACGCATGAGCCTACAGGCATTGCGCATGAGCGTCCAGTAACGTGGCAAAAAAAATCCCAGCTCCCCAGAGGCTGTCCTAGCACCCAGGTCATACAAATATTAATTAACGGCTTTTTCTTGTTGGAGCAGGCGGCCGAATATTAGGAGTGTTGGATTCCAACGTGTCGGGCTGTCGCAAATCAAGCGCCTCACTGGCATGTTGTTTCACCACTGGATATCTGCAAAGTGCGCCATGGCCGTGTAGGAACGCCTGAAATGGCCACACACCTCCCTGGCCTGCTTCAGGACGTCCTGTAAGCCTGTGTACTTATGCACAAAGCGTTGTACGATCAGATTACACACATGTGCCATGCACGGCACATGTGTCAACTTGCCCAACTTCAATGCCGCCAACAATTTTTTTCCATTGTCACACACCACTTTGCCGATATCCAGTTGCTGCGGAGTCAGCCACTTTTCCACCTATGCGTTCAGGGCGGACAGGAGGGCTTGTCCGGTGTGAATCTCTGCTTTCAAGCAAGCCAAACCCAAGACGGCGTGACACTGCCATATCCGGGATGTGGAATAGTACCTGGGGAGCTGGGAGGTGCCGTTGATGTGAAGTAAGACACAGCAGCAGAAGAGGACTCAGCCGAGGAGGTTATGGAAGAGGATGGAGTAGGAGGAGTAGAGGAGGTGGTAGGCAGGCCTGCCTGCAAGTCGAGGCGGTGTCACCAACTTCTCTGCAGAGCTACGCATTCCATGCTTGGCAGCCATCAGCAGGTTTACCCAATGCGCAGTGTAGGTGAGATGGACCCTTGGCCCAACACTGTGTGCCAGACATGCCATTACTTCCTTTTGCACAATCGAGTACAGGTTGGGGATTGCCTTTTGTGAAAATAAATTTAGTCCGGGTACCTTCCACTGCGGTATCCCAATAGCTACAAATTTTTTGAACACCTCAGACTCCACCAGCTTGTATGGTAAAAGCTGGTGGGCTAATAGTTCAGACAAGCCAGCTGTCAGACGCTGGGCAAGGGGGTGACTTTCTGACATTGGCTTCTTACGCTCAAACATGTCCTTGACAGACACCTGACTGTGGGCAGATGAGCGGGAACTGCTCAAGGCGAGAGACGGAGTGGCGGATGGTTGAGAGGGGGCAAGGAGGTCAGCAGTGGTTGACGTGGATGAAGATGCTGGACCAGGAGGAGGATGGCGGCTTAGAGTAGGCGTGCTGCTTGTACTCATGTGTTGATCCCATAGGCGTTTGTGATGTGCGATCATGTGCCTACGCAAAGCAGTTGTACCTAGGTGGGTGTTCCCACGACTCAGTTTCTTTTGGCACAGGTTGCAAATGGCATCACTGTTGTCAGAGGCAGACACACAAAAAAAACTCCACACTGCTGAGCTCTGCAATTACGGCATTCTGGTGGTGGACACAGCATGCGTTGATTGGCGTGCTGTCGGGCTAACCCCGGGTGCCGATGCATGCTGTCTGACTGTGCCACTAGCTCCTTGCGACGACCTCCCCCTGCTTCCAACTCGTCTCCTCCTCCTCCTCCTCTCTGTCTCCCCATCTGAACTTTCGCCTGTTCTTCTTCTTGCCGAGCGGGCACCCACGTGACATCCATGGACGCATCATCATCATCAACCGCTTCACTTGTATCTGACAACTCAGCAAAGGAAGCAGCAGCGGGTACAACATCATCATCACACCGTACGTCCATGTGTGTAATGCTGCCTGCCTGAGACATATCCCTGTTATCTACATCCTCTGGCAATATTGGTTGCGCATCACTCATTTCTTCAAACGGATGTGTAAATTACTCCTCTGACATACCAAGTGAAGCGGCTGTGGTGCTAGTGTTGGTGGTGGCGGCAGGCGGGTGAGTGGTATCTTGAGAGGTGCCCGAAGCTAAGCTGGAGGAGGATGGTGCGTCAAGGTTCCGAGCGGAAGCTGTAGAAGATTGGGTGTCCTGTGTTAGCCAGTCAACTATGTCCTCAGAACTTTTCAAGTTCAGGGTACGTAGCCTCTGAAAACTGGTATTCAATCTATAACAGTGAAAAAAATTTTTTGTTTTTAAATGCACGCTATTGTGACACCAGATATGAGTGGCAATGTGCACTTGCAGAGGTTGGCAGAGTACACGCTGTAGGCCTGACACACAGACACTTGCAGACAACTAACTGCTAATTAATCTATTACAGTGAAAAACATTTTTTTGTTTTTAAATGCGAGCTATTGTGACACCAGATATGAGTGGTGGCACTGGGCAAGTGGGCACAGTATCCACTGTGAGCCTGACACACAGACGCTTGCAGACAACTAACTGCTATTCAATCTATTACAGTGAAAAAAACGTTTTTGGGTTTTTATATGCACGCTATTGTGCCACCAGATATTAGTGGCACGGTGCACTGGCAGAGTACACGCTGTTGGCCTGACACAGACGCTTGCAGACAACTAACTGCTAATTAATCTATTACAGTGAAAAAAAAATGCGTTTTTATATGCAAGCTATTGTGACACCAGATATGAGTGGTGGCACTGGGCAAGTGGGGACAGTATCCACTGTGAGCCTGACACAGAAGCTGGCAGGCAGGCAGGCAACTGCAATTAGATTACACAAAAAAAAGCAGACTGATGTTCTAGCCCTAAAAAGGGCTTTTTGGGGTGCTGTCCTTACAGCAGAGATCAGATGAGTCCTTCAGGACTGTAGTGGACACTGAATACACTAGCCTAGCTATACATTTCCCTATCAAATGAGCAGCAGCTACACTTTCCCTCCTCTATCCAAGAATGCAGCTTCAGAATTAATCTAAAAAGAATGATGCTGTACAGGAGGTGGGAGGGTCTGGAAGGAAAGGTCTGCTGCTGATTGGTTGGAATGTGTCTGCTGACTGTGAGGCACAGGGTCAAAATTTAGTCAATGATGACGAATAGGGGGCGGATCGAACCGCGCATGTGTTCGCCCGCCGTGGCGAATGCGAACACGCGATGTTCACCGGGAACTATTCGCCAGCGAACAGTTCGGTACATCACTAGTGACAGACCAAACTCCCCGTTTAACGCACCGCAAACAGTCCATTTGCACAACCGCAAACTCCCCATTTGCACAATGTTCGATACCAAGCTAGCCATGTCCCGTTCCTTGTCCTCACTGATGTCATTGAAGGTCTCTTCCTCCACCCAGCCACGTACAACACCAAGGGTCCCCGAAAGGTGACAACTAGTGATGTACCGAACTGTTCGCCGGCGAATAGTTCCCGGCGAACATAGCATGTTCGCGTCCGCCATCGCGGGCGAACACATGCGGTGTTCGGTCCGCCCCCTATTCGTCATCATTGAGTAAACTTTGACCCTGTACCTCACAGTCAGCAGACACATTACAGCCAATCAGCAGCAGACCCTCCCACCTACTGGACAGCATCCATTTTAGATTAATTCGGAAGCTGCAACCATTTTTTTTTTTCAATTTATTATTTTTTTTTTGTGCATTTAAATGTTACAAGTAGATACTCCCTCCAGACACCCTGTGTTACTGCAGATACTCCCTCCAGACACCCTGTGTTACTGCAGATACTCCCCCCAGACACTCTGTGTTACTGCAGATACTCCCCCCAGACACTCTGTGTTACTGCAGATACTCCCTCCAGACACTGACACAGAGCAGAATAGGGACTGTTCCCCCTACATAGGGTCACTTGGCAGATATGGATTGACACCTATCCTAAGGATCCCTGATAAACACTGACACGGAGCCCTCCATGGGTGAAGATGGATTAATTTTTTTTTGTGCTCGGGTTTTTTATTTTATTTTTAAGTTCGACGGGTATGATGGCTTTTTATTTGGCCTTTTTTGGGGCTAAAAAAATGAAGATTTTAGAAGAAGACGTTGAATAGTAAGTTGAATTTTACTTTACACGGTAGTAATTTTATTCCCCCTTCACTATTTTTTAGGGTGAGGGGGGTAGGTAGGGGCTTTTTTATTTGGTTGTGTGACTAGGGGCTTGGGGACACACACTGCATACACACTATACACACACTGCACACACTATACACACACTACACACAATATATACACACACTGTACACACTATGCGCACACACACTACACACACTGCATACACACTGCACACACTATACACTATGCACACACTATACACACACACTACACACTCTATACACACACTATGCACACACTGCATACACTATACACACTCTACACACACTGCATACACACTGCATACACTATACACACACTGCACTAACTATACACACACTGCACTAACTATACACACACTGCACTAACTATACACACACTGCACTAACTATACACACACTGCACACACTATACACACACTGCACACACTATACACACACTGCACACACTATACACACACTGCACACACTATACACACACTGCACACACTATACACACACTGCACACACTATACACACACTGCACACACTATACACACAGTGCACACACTATACACACACTGCACACACTGCACACACTATACACACACTGCACACACTATACACACACTGCACACACTATACACACACTGCACACACTATACACACACTGCACTAACTATACACACACTGCACTAACTATACACACACTGCACTAACTATACACACACTGCACTAACTATACACACACTGCACACACTATACACACACTGCACACACTATACACACACTGCACACACTATACACACACTGCACACACTATACACACACTGCACACACTATACACACAGTGCACACACTATACACACACTGCACACACTATACACACACTGCACACACTATACACACACTGCACACACTATACACACACTGCACACACTATACACACACTGCACACACTATACACACACTGCACACACACTATACACACACTGCATACACACTATACACACACACTATACACACTCTACACACTCACTATACACACTATACACACTCACTATACACACAATATACACACACTTTACACACTATACACACACTGCATAAACATACATTTAAAAAAAATTGCAGCTGTTTTTTTACATTTCAAAGTTGGGGAGGGGGGTGCCAAATAAAGGATCCGCCCCGGGTGCCAGATGCTCCAGGTACGCCCCTGTATAGAGGGGAGCCATGTTACTCTGTATATAGAGAGGAGCCATGTTTACACTGTGTATAGAGGGGAGCCATGTTTACACGGTATATAGAGGGAAGCCATGTTACTCTGTATATAGAGAGGAGCCATGTTTACACTGTATATAGAGGGAACCATGTTTACACTGTATATAGAGGGGAGCCATGTTACTCTGTATATAGAGGGGAGCCATGTTACTCTGTATATAGAGAGGAGCCATGTTACTCTGTATATAGAGAGGAGCCATGTTACTCTGTATATAGAGAGGAGCCATGTTACTCTGTATATAGAGGGGAGCCATGTTACACTGTATATAGAGGGAGCCATGTTACTCTGTATATAGAGGGAGCCATGTTTACACTGTATATAGAGGGAGCCATGTTTACACTGTATATAGAGGGAGCCATGTTTACACTGTATATAGAGGGAGCCATGTTTACACTGTATATAGAGGGAGCCATGTTTACACTGTATATAGAGGGGAGCCATGTTTACACAGTATATAGAGGGAGCCATGTTACTCTGTATATAGAGGGAGCCATGTTACTCTGTATATAGAGGGAGCCATGTTTACGCTGTATATAGAGGACTGTTTGTGGTGCGTTAAACGGGGAGTTTGGTCTGTCACTGTGAAGCGGGCGTAACCCCTTACACTACCTGATCGATACAACATCATACCTGATGTTTTAAAGCACGTTATTCCAAACAAGTTAGGAATGTTAGGTGATTTATGCCCTTTATGGATTAAAACCAGACTCTGCATCAACTATGTAATTTTCCATGGGAGTTTTGCCATGGATCCCCCTCCGCCATGCCACAGTCCAGGTGTTAGTCCCCTTAAAACAACTTTTCCATCACTATTGTGGCCAGAAAGAGTCCCTGTGTGTTTTAAAATTCGCCTGTCCATTGAAGTCTATGGCGGTTCGCACGGTTCGCCCGTTCGCGAACATTTGCGGAAGTTCGCGTTCGCCGTTCGCGAATAGAAAATTTCGGGTTCGCGACAACACTAGTGACAACAAGCCCTGTGTATTTTTTTTTTTTTAAATGTACACTACTGTTACACCAGATATAAGTTGCACTGGTGTGACACTGTGCCCTGGCAGGCCCTGAAACGCACACGTGTGAAGGAAACTGACTGCTATTATATTACAGTCAAAAAAGTTTTTTTTTTTTTTTTTTTTTTTTTTTTTTTTTTAATGCAAGCTATTGTGACACCAGATATGAGTGGTGGCATTGGGACCACCTTAAAAATATTGGATATCGCTAAAAATCATGATCACTATATACTTTCTCTACAAACCTCTAAAACGAACCAAACTTCTCATCCATCCGCAATACCACTTTATCCCACCTAGAACTAGTGCCCAGTTAAAATACTTGACTCTTACTTACCCACACTCAGTCATGCCACACACATTTCACCACTACTCTCACTGAATCCCTCTGACTATGGCTAAATTCATCTTCTACATCAGAACACTATTCCTAAGATTGGGTTGTATCCATGTCTCGGGTCTTTCATTTAGAATAGGGGCAGCTTCGGTCTCCTTCAACACTGACACTCCAGTGCATATTATTAAAAGATTGGGCAGATGGAAATCCTCAGTCTACAACCGATATATTCCTCATCACGAGAAAGAAATGAGGAAAGCTTTTAAAAGTTTGGCTTTGTAAATTTAATGCAATAAGTGTTTTTCTTTAATACCTTTTCACCCTCTTTGCATGAACCCGATTTAAATATATTACTAATATGTTTCTGAACATATGTTATATTATTCACTCACTCACTCACTCTCTGGGCCGGCCTAAGACATCATGCTGCCTAGGTCCAACGATGAATGACTATGGGGGATAATGTATAATACACACAGGTTACCATCTATAGGAGCGATAATGTAGATTACACACAGGTTACTGGCTATGAGGGGATAATGTATAATAAACACAGTGAAAAAGAGGAGTGGGTGTAGTTGGACTCACCAGCTCCCACACACTCCAAATAGGTTACTAGAGGTATATACAAGGGGCTTAACCCCAGAGAAGTCAGAAAGAGGAGAAAATAATGAAAACTGAATATGGGGAACACTCACATACAATGAGTGTAGACCAGATCCGTCTTCATGGATTATATACCTCAAAATAGTGGAAGTCACATATAAAGGAAGGGGGGAAGGGAAAAAGAAAAAGAAAAGAAAAAAACGGGTAAACCTTTATTAAGAAGACAGATGCAATTAAAAGTTAAAAAAGGCCGTAAAAAATGGCCACAAGTAGGTGCCAATGCACACTGGAACCTAAATGGTGGGCAAATAAATTGTCCTAGAGTAGATACTCATAAGGGGCCAGAAGCTCCAAGGTATAGGTATCTAGACAAAGAGGAGGTCAAGAGAGCAAAAAATATATTATATCCTTGTGGGTACTCAGTGCCCCTGTCTCCAGGGTATATTAACTCAATATAGCACTATTATACATGAAAGTGCAAAAACTTGTGGTAAGGGGTATAGAGGGCTATTATTACTGCAAAAGGAGGGTATGTAGAGGGTGGGATACACAGGAGCGAGGGAGGTACTCCAACAAAAGGAGATACAATGCTGCCCGTGTCCATACCTATCCCATAAACCCCACAAAACGTCTCAAGCTTGCCCTAGGATAGCTGTCTAGCTCACATCAGTGAGTGTCAGGACTAACTGCTACTTCAAGGCAGCCTCAAGATATCCCTATATCCCCAAACCAAAACGATATGAACAAATGTACCACAATCTCTCCCACCCCTTAGTAGATGAGCCACATAGTGGAAGCTTCAAACATACAGAGCATTTGCCCATCCGGATAGGAAATGAAAAAAAGTTAAATACAGTTATAGACTCAGTCTAAGGAGTAAGCATCGGCTTAAATCATTCCAGGTATCAGGTAGAGAGTCTAAGTGTGAGCATTGGCTCAATGTTTAAACGCTCAACGCGCGTTTCGGCGTATCTACACGCCTTTGTCAAGAGCTGAGAAGTCGGCAGTCCAGTTGCCGGTTTTAAAGGGGGAAACTGTGCTTCTATTGGCGGAAAAGCCGCCAATCACTGTGCAGGGGGCGTTCCCAAAGCGCCCCACGTGGGTTCCCTCACACCTGCCCTCCTATTGGTGGAAGCTTCACCAATCAGTATGTAGGGGGCGTTGCCAGGTGGCACCACGGTGTGCTGGTCCCCTCCTCCATTAGATGTCAGCCACTCCGAGGAAAAAAGGGGAGGGGCAGGGGAGGAGAGATCAGGAGCTCCGTTTGGATCCAAAGTTGGAATAAGTTAATCAGTAAGTCCCAATGCATTATATATATTCAGCATTGTATCTAAAGTTAGGATACATTTACCAGTAAATCCCCATATATTATACACATTTTGGATTGAAATCGCATTAGATGCGTATTGGACTCGGTATGAGCAGCCATAACGAAGGTCTCAGTGTATAAATAGTGATTCAAAGTAAAACGGACCAAAGATGTGCATAGGGGACACCAGTAAAGATCTCCTAAACAGTGCTGATCAAGCCAATCCTCAGATGTTGTATTAATTCCCCCTTAATGGGGTTAATCTTTTCTGGTAAGGAAAACTGGCTCAGTATAATGCCTGATGCCATCACATAGATGGTATAATACAGTACAAATAAGTACCCCGGTGGTTATATAGTATATAATGTAAGCGGGATTTAATAGACTTGGAAAATGTTCATAAACGGTGCATAAATATGACTTTATTAAAACGCACAATGTGGATGTGCCAAACCCATAAGCGACAAATGGATGCTGTTATTCCCATATTTACTGTTATTTGTACTTTCAATAGAGGGTAACAGTAATGCTCAAAGGAAAGAAAGTAGGAAATAAACAGAGGTTTGAATATTATGTCGCTAAAAAATATATATGTATATGGGAGACGGGAACCAAACGACTCCCACTAATTATAGTGAGAGAAGACAAAAATCCCCCCACAAGAGAAAGAGAAATATGATGTCATTATATACTATATAACCACCGGGGTACTTATTTGTACTGTATTATACCATCTATGTGATGGCATCAGGCATTATACTGAGCCAGTTTTCCTTACCAGAAAAGATTAACCCCATTAAGGGGGAATTAATACAACATCTGAGGATTGGCTTGATCAGCACTGTTTAGGAGATCTTTACTGGTGTCCCCTATGCACATCTTTGGTCCGTTTTACTTTGAATCACTATTTATACACTGAGACCTTCGTTATGGCTGCTCATACCGAGTCCAATACGCATCTAATGCGATTTCAATCCAAAATGTGTATAATATATGGGGATTTACTGGTAAATGTATCCTAACTTTAGATACAATGCTGAATATATATAATGCATTGGGACTTACTGATTAACTTATTCCAACTTTGGATCCAAACGGAGCTCCTGATCTCTCCTCCCCTGCCCCTCCCCTTTTTTCCTCGGAGTGGCTGACATCTAATGGAGGAGGGGACCAGCACACCGTGGTGCCACCTGGCAACGCCCCCTACATACTGATTGGTGAAGCTTCCACCAATAGGAGGGCAGGTGTGAGGGAACCCACGTGGGGCGCTTTGGGAACGCCCCCTGCACAGTGATTGGCGGCTTTTCCGCCAATAGAAGCACAGTTTCCCCCTTTAAAACCGGCAACTGGACTGCCGACTTCTCAGCTCTTGACAAAGGCGTGTAGATACGCCGAAACGCGCGTTGAGCGTTTAAACATTGAGCCAATGCTCACACTTAGACTCTCTACCTGATACCTGGAATGATTTAAGCCGATGCTTACTCCTTAGACTGAGTCTATAACTGTATTTAACTTTTTTTCATTTCCTATCCGGATGGGCAAATGCTCTGTATGTTTGAAGCTTCCACTATGTGGCTCATCTACTAAGGGGTGGGAGAGATTGTGGTACATTTGTTCATATCGTTTTGGTTTGGGGATATAGGGATATCTTGAGGCTGCCTTGAAGTAGCAGTTAGTCCTGACACTCACTGATGTGAGCTAGACAGCTATCCTAGGGCAAGCTTGAGACGTTTTGTGGGGTTTATGGGATAGGTATGGACACGGGCAGCATTGTGTAGCAGCAAGATTGTATCTCCTTTTGTTGGAGTACCTCCCTCGCTCCTGTGTATCCCACCCTCTACATACCCTCCTTTTGCAGTAATAATAGCCCTCTATACCCCTTACCACAAGTTTTTGCACTTTCATGTATAATAGTGCTATATTGAGTTAATATACCCTGGAGACAGGGGCACTGAGTACCCACAAGGATATAATATATTTTTTGCTCTCTTGACCTCCTCTTTGTCTAGATACCTATACCTTGGAGCTTCTGGCCCCTTATGAGTATCTACTCTAGGACAATTTATTTGCCCACCATTTAGGTTCCAGTGTGCATTGGCACCTACTTGTGGCCATTTTTTACGGCCTTTTTTAACTTTTAATTGCATCTGTCTTCTTAATAAAGGTTTACCCGGTTTTTTCTTCTTTTTCTTTTTCCCTTCCCCCCTTCCTTTATATGTGACTTCCACTATTTTGAGGTATATAATCCATGAAGACGGATCTGGTCTACACTCATTGTATGTGAGTGTTCCCCATATTCAGTTTTCATTATTTTCTCCTCTTTCTATAATAAACACAGGTTACTGGCTATGGAGGGATAATGTATAATAAACACAGGTTACTGGCTATGGGAGGATAATGCATAATAAACACAGTTTACTGGCTATGGGAGGATAACGTATAATAAACACAGGTTACTGGCTATGGGGAGGATAATGTATAATAAACACAGGTTACTGGCTATGGGGAGGATAATGTATAATAAACACAGGTTACTGGCTATGGGAGGATAATGTATAATAAACACAGGTTACTGGCTATGGAGGATAATGTATAAGAAACAAAAAAAATAAAAAAATAAAAAATAATGCAGCTTCAGAATTAATCTAAATTGTATGCTGTCTAGGAGGTGGGAGGGTCTGGGAGGGAGGGGCTGCTGATTGGCTGGAATGTGTCTGCTGACTGTGAGGTACAGGGTCAAAGTTTACTCAATGATGACGAATAGGGGGCGGACCGAACATCGCATATGTTCGCCGTCCGTGGCGAATGCGAACATGCGATGTTCGCCAGGAACTATTCGCCAGCGAACCGTTCGGGACATCACTAATGAGAGAACAATCACAGTTCTAGCTGAGGTAGAGACGTCTATGGAGTAGTGGGATCAAGGGGTTCGTGGGATCCGTATGGAAGAGAAAAGAAAATCTAATAGTGCAATAAAACCCAAATAGGTAGCAGCCAATAAAAAACATCTATATGGTCCTACTAGTTTTTTTGAGAGATAAAAACTAGCTCTAGTATAAACAGCATACAGTGGTATAATCCACACTTATGGGATACATGAGGGAGTGTTGTAAGTAGATATCTCGTCAGATGGGGATCATATGTAACATAAAAAGCAACAATAGTGCTCACTGTGATAAAACCAGGAGAGTATAAAAATACCAAATGGTTACTCACATTTGATTGGGCAGACGCACTGCTTAATGATAGGGCGTAAGTGGTATAATTCCCACCAAGGATGCTTTGGAGTAGTATCTCTCTGGAACAAGTAAAACTCATATGCCCGGTAGTAAAACAATAAAAATGGTAAAGATAAAATGGCTAATTCACAACAAAGAAAGTGGCCAAAATACCTTTATTAAAATACAGTTAGTTAAAATTTACACAATGCGTTTCTCCCCTTAGGGCTTTCTCAAGTGGACGAACCCCTTGATCCCACTACTCCATAGACGTTTTTACCTCAGACAGAACTGTAATTGTTCTCTCATCAGGTTTTGCTGGACTCTTTTTGGACTGTTCTGTATATATATATATATATATATATATATATATATATATATATACCTATTATTTTTTTATTCTTCTCTCTCTGTATTATATATCAATGTTTATTTCTATATGGTCTGCATGTACCAGTGAGGGTATATGAGTTTGTAACCTTGAGGTTAGGATTTTGCCCATTAATTTAAGATCACATTTTATTAACAATATAGGTCGATAGTTCCCACAGTGCTCTCCGTCCTTCCCCTCCTTAGGGAGAATGGTGATGTGTTGTGCCAGGGATTGCTTAGGAAAGAAATGCCTGTCCCTTATGGCGTTGTACGTAGCTAATAGCAGTGTGTAAACTATATCCGGCTCGCTCCTAAACAGGTCATTATGCACCCCTGACGGGGGGTGACTGCTGAGGCCAGTCGGCCAGTCCCGGATCTCTCCCCACCCCACTTTCCTAACCCCCCAACTGCAATCGTATATTTCCCGGTCCATATCTAGACATGCCTAGGGTTGAGGTGGAATAAAGTGTGAGAGAGAGTGAGAATTTGCCTCCTGAGCAGGCCCAAACACCGTGCCTCTGCCCAGTATCTGTGACACAACAATGTACAAGGGTGTTATCTATGCGTTATAGGTGTTTATGGCTATGGCCCCTTCTAGAATTAACCCCATAGAAACCATTACGGGCACCTTTGCCTCCCGCAGTGCACTCATCTATCTACTGGCAAGGTATATAGGTCTCACAATGTGGGCATGCTGGAAAAGAGGGGGACTAAGAGCAGAAGTCCATGGGACATAAAGCCTTCATAGGGTGGATACTTGCGGTTCAGAGCTTTTGGAAAACGGCATCATAGTTCATTAGCCAAAGGGTAGGTACAGTCCGTTATTGCAGTCAATAGTGTCCCTGTTACGCAGGGTTCCCAGAAGGTCGGGTCGTCTGTAGACATGATCTTCTCAGCTGTGGGGGCCTAGCAGCCTGGCCCATGGGGCTCTGGCTTGAGGATATAAAATGCCATAGGATCCAGCCAATATTGTCGTGCGGGGGTGATCTGTAATTCAGTTACTAGGGCATCCAAGTCTTCTTTCTCCCTGATCATGAAGGGGCCTTTCGGTGTGTTGACCTGCAGGCCTGTGGGGATGCACCAGCGGTACCTGATCTTATTGGTTTGCAATTGTCTAGTGAAAGGGTGCATGGCCCGGTGGTACGCTAGCGTGGCAGGAGATAGGTCGGGATACAGTTGTATTTCGGTCCCCTCGAGTAGTACTTTTTCTGTATCTCTTGCCTTCCTGAGGATGTCTTACTTTTATTGGAAATTCGCCATGCAGCAAATAATGTCTTGAGGCAGGCTCCTTGGTGGTCCTTTAGGCCTGAGGGCTCTCACAAATTCAATTGGGGTCATTGTAGAGTGGCCCAATAGCTTGTTAGAAAGTTCGGTGAGGATAACCTGTACGGGTGTTGCGTTGTCAATTTTCCCTGGCACCTCTCGAATTCTGATATTCTGTTTTCTGCCAGTCCGCGTTGAGCTGGGATACCTTTTGGTGTAGGCCACATGTATCTTCCCTTATGGCATGGAGCTCCGCCATTATAGAAGTGCGGAGTTCGGTGTTTCCTGCTTTCAGGTCTGATTTGGTTGGCAGGTCTTGCAATAGGGCCACCCAGTCAGGCTGTCCCACAGTGGGTGAAGGAGCAGGTAAATCCACTTGAGTTTTCTCTCCTCATGGAGAGGGCAGGATCGGGCCACCTGAGGCCATGGAGTCATTTGAGGCTTGTGTGTCCAGGTCAGCTGGGGTGATTAGGTATTGCCGCAGGGAGGAATGCGGAGACCCCCGAGCACTCTGCACTCATCTGATGCTCGATGAGTTTTGTCCATTTTTGTACCAGAAAGGCGCTTTTGGTGAGAATACGTGCAGAACCTTTAGGGAGCACGAGAATTATGCCGCCATCTTCCCAGGCATCCAAGCCGTGCCCCCTCACCAAATTTTTAAATCCATGTTATCTTGGTGCAAAGCAACAGAATTAAGTTAAGGATCTCCCCATTGCACAATTTGTTGGCGCTATATAAATAATAAAATAATAATAATAATAATTGGTCCTCTCACCAGTCATGTCTTTCTCTATAGGATATATTTTATAATTAATAGCCTCTCTCTATTAATAAAACAAAAATTAAATAAATGTGGGATCCCCAGGGACCCAATAATACTAGGTAGGGGCCTGACGAGCGGCCCCTATCGTAGATACCCCCATCAGAAGTAAGAGTCATTACTTGGTGGCAAAGAGATATCCAGTCCCTTACCCCATAACATTATTGATGGAGTTTGGAAATTTTAAAGTGAGCTGTTCTAATACCCAAGAAGGGCCAGGAGATGCTGATTAATGCTGGAGCAATAGACATTTAAGTGTGCATATTTTAATCTTGATATATTACAAATATATCCATGCAATACTCCCATATGAGTATTTTTTCCCTCTACCATTTACTGTTTTGTTACTGTTTTGTGTTCTAAGTAAAACTTGTGACTCCTAGGAAGAAACACTACAGTCTGCCAACCACGAAACATCAAGATTCAGCCAACAGAATTTCAGTGCCAGGCAAATGCATGTATCAGACTGCGAATAATCATGTTCCAAAGAAGAAAATTAATTTTCATTTAAACAGTATATTAATGAGGGTTTAGACAATACAATAAGTATTTTCTTTTTATATTACGAGAAAGTGTTTACTAATAGTAAAGGAGAAATACATATTTTGGAAATAACAAAAAGGGTAAAGTGAGGGGAAATTATTACTGAATATATTCTAAAGGGCATGTCATTTAAAATCTGTTAATAAATCAAAAACTAGTCATGAAATAGAGGTTACCACTTTTTTCAAATTTTAATTGGTATTATGTGTAACTACGGGAAATAATTACTCGTTATTTAAAATGAATAGAATCTGAAATGAAATTGCAATTTGATTGTTTAAAAGCCATTTTAAACAAAGCTTTGAATATTTATTTACTGGGAATTGTACTTCTTGTTTTGTGGATATATTGAATAATACTGCTATCTTGGATGAGATAGAAGCAAGCTCCAGGTAAATATATCCTTGAACATATAATGCATGTGAATGCTTTAGAGAAATGGACCATCCATTTACACCTCTTCTGGATTATACATCTTTAAAATAAAATATACAAATGACCTATGATTGCTTCATTAATGTAATTCCTTGGTCATTATATGGTGAGCTCCATATATCCAGTAGTGTCATGAAGTTTTGCTATCACGTTACAAATTGAACAATTCTAATTAGACTATATACATTTTACAAGCTATGCTACTGTCAAGCAAACATCAATTTATACATATTATTATACATCTTGCAAAGGAAATTGACTTGATACATAATGAAGCTAAAATGAGGCAGTATAAACTGTTTATTAACGTGACTCAGAGGTGACTCAGGCCTAAGAGTGTGGCACATCTCTTTAATGAACCCTTCTATTGACACACTATCAAATCATGTTTCCTAATAAATACCTTTATAGTAACATAAAGCAGTTTGAAATTCCTTAACTGTATCTTACAATTCTACGGATATTGTAACTTAATTACTAAGCCTTCTTTATTATTTGTCATATCATACTGTACGGATTATATAAAACAATTATGCAGATTTTTCAAAGTTTAAAAAATGATGTCAACAAACTTAATCTTAAAACCAATCAAATTTACTGTGGATCAGGCACTCAGAGATGCCGAACATGATAGGGTTCCATTTTGTTCTGCTCAAAATTATATCTATATATATTGGCTAACAAATGTACTTTTTAATAAATATATTTATTAATATACATGGCTTCTAATGTATGGATTCTGGAAATTATTCTATTTAATCCATCAAACTTTTGTCGAGCCTTCAACCAGTAACACTTTTTAATTTTCTGATGGTAATGGGATCTGTATGGGACCGGCACAAGGACTTTTAGCTACACAGACAAAAATGTATGTTGCCCCCAACACTCCCGGCAAAAAAAAAAACATCTTCACCTGTGTTTATTTATTTATTTTTATTTTGTATTTTTGTCGTGCAAAGAGTATAACAAACATGCTTGAGGTACCCCAAAGGCATTCCTCAGGCTTAGCATCGCATTGTGTAGTGGGGAATAGATAGTACTTGCACATTTTATAGTATTATATTAGACTGAAGCGTGAGAATAAAGCGTGAGAGTGACGGTAAAAGCGGGAGAGATAGACATATCATTTACACAGACTAAGGCATGTCTCCTCGTTAATATTTGAGTGAGTCCTTGTTGTTGCTTTTTGGACCCAGGTTATGGGTTGCAATGCCAGCCCCTTGATACGGTGAGTGAGCAGTCATCCGACACCCCTGCAAGGGTTATTTCTTTTTCTTGGGCTCAGTCCAGTTGGGGGGAAAGTGCAGCATCATAGAGGTGAGACACCACTCTGGCCCCAGTGCTGTTGAGAGCCGGCACCCTTTTGCCATTAACCTGGGGTCCAGTGAGGTCCTGGGTCTTCCCTGTTGGGACGGTACGGTGGGTCTTTTGGTCGGTCACTGGGTGTCATCGCTTATGCCTTGTGGTCCTGCACCTGTGTGGCTGGTACCTGTGGGTTGTAGCCCTTTTGCTCTCAGCCCGGGTGGGCATCTTGTGGGAATGGCTGAGGTGGGGGATCGCTTTGCGCCCTGTAGTGGTTTCCCAGACCTCCTCTCGGTGCGCACGTGGTCCCGTTCAGTAGGGATGGTGTAGTCATAGCTGGTCCAATACGATTCAGCAGCTTGAGCCAGAATCGGTCGAAAATATCATCAAGAGTGTCTCTTACTTTGTTGCTGGGGTCGTTTTGGAGACCTCCATACCCGTGTAGCTTGTGTGGCCTGCGGGGTTCTCTGAGAGGTATGGGGCACAGAGTGCTCGATCTGGCGGGGACAAGGATATCCCCCACCGGTCCCCGGGGGGGGGGGGGGGAGGAGGAGTCTATCTTGCTCTCTCATGGCTTGTAGCAGCAGGAAGAAAGCGGCTGCCTTTCCCCTCCACCGTCTCCAGTACGCCTCAACTTGCTGCAGCAGTTCCCAGTCATTCCAGGTGTCGAGTTTTGTGTCTACAGGTATAGCTATATAGCTCCGTTGCAGGAGATTTCCAGCACTGCAGCCCGAGTGATCAGTGAGAGTTTATCCCGTGCGGCAGCATGCGAGGCCTGACTTGTCAGCTTGTGGGCTTGGCTCCGCCCCTCACCTGTCTTTCTTAACCCCTATTTTGAATGTCTTACCCACATTAGTGTTTCTTATCCCCACTTTTGATTGTCTTACTTGCTTTAGTGTTTATCTCCCATTTTCCTCTTTGTGTGTCTTTCACCCCCCTTTGTGTCCATTACAACACCCCCTTGTATGTCTCTTACTCCTCCCCTTTGTGTATCTTTTACTTCCTCCCAGCCCCTTTGTGTGTCTCCTTCCCCCAGCCCCTTTGTTTGTCTCTTTCTGTCCAAGCTTTTTTTCTGTGGTTTTTAACCTCCAGCCCCTCTGTGTGTCTCTTTCCCTACAGGCTCTCTGTGTGTGTCTCCCCACCAGCCACTCCGTGTGTCTTTCTACCCACAGAACCTCTGTGTGTCTCCTTCTCCCAATCCTCTCTGTGTGTCTTCTTCTCCACCTGCCCCTCAGTGTGTCTCTACACTCTCTCACAGCCCCTCTCTGTGTCTATTTCCTCCAGCCCCCTTCTGTGTCTTTTCCCCCACCTCCTTTTGTGTGTGTCTCTTGCACTCCCCCTTTGTAATCGCTTCCACTCCCCTGTTTCAGGCCTTCTGTATGTCTCTTTCCCCACAGTTCCTCTGTGTATATCTTTCCCCACAGTTCCTCTGTGTATATCTTTCTCCACAGTGCCTCTGTGTGTCTTTCTCCCCCACTCCCTCTGTGTCTCTTTCTCCCCAACCCCTTTGTGTGTCTCCTTCTCCCCAAATCCTATGTGTGTCTTTTTCTCCCACCCATCTCCTTTAGGTGTCTTTCCCTCCTCTGTGTGTCTCTTTCTCCCTCCAGTCTCTCTGCATCTCTTTCTCTCCCTAGCCATCTGTGTGTCTCTCCCCCACTGCCTCTGTGCATCTTTTTCTCCCCCATTTCCTCTGTTCATAAATGGGATTTTCTGGTGGTTCCGTGTTCGGGAGGTGAATGGAGTCTCGTTTGTAGCGGTACTCCCGAATGGTGATCAGGTAGTTCTACAAACACAGCCAATGAAACACATGGTCAAGATAGGGAAAACACACGAAAGGGATGTCAAGACAGAAACACACATTGCAGGGTAACCAGGGTAGTTCACAGTTTAGCGGCTGTCCCACTACAAGTCACATCCCCAGATAACCTAGATCTGGGTGAACAATATATCCAAAAATCACCCAGATCAGTTCGGTAGTTCGGAATCGCCATCGCGGGGAAGTTCTGACTGGTCTGCCATGAGGTCGAAGCCAAAAATAGTCCCAGGGAAATTGTCACAAGAGCCAGTCTCCATTCGTGGGGTTTTGTATGAAAACCACATAAGGTCGATGCATGCTGATTCATGCAGAATGCTGACCGTGTTTGGAAGTATAAAACTCCAGAACGCCGTTCATATAGGTGTAGTAGAAATGGAACGGGCAGCAGGTCGAGCATTTCATCAGCAGGTAGGTCTTTCATGACCCCAACATTTATGGTACCAGCTCCCGTGCCCCAATCCAAATGGACCTGTGCTGTAGGAAGTCTGTAAATTGCTCCCCTGGCCACTCGAACTGCGACCAACTTTTTGGGTTGCTCAATGTTGCTGAGCAAGTGCCTTTGGAGCAAAGTGATGATGGCCCCAGTGTCTCAGAGCCCCAGAGTAGTCTTGCCATTAATCATTACCAACTGGTGGTGATGCTGCCGGTTGTCGATATTGGTCACTTGTACAGGGTTGACCTCATGTAGGAACCCCAGGGGTTCTTCTTGAATCAGCTCCCGGCCTCCCCAGACGTTGAAGACAGGATAGTCCACGCAATGTGTGGCCGCTTGCTGGTTGGGGACTCCTGGCTGGGTCCAGTTGGATCTGGGTGAGTCCAGGGGACAATCTTTGCGGCAGTGTCCCAACTTGTTTGCACCTGAGGCAGCGGGGACCGGTTGTCTGCGGTGGTCTATACACTGCGGGAGCAGGTCGGGGAGGAGGTTGATAGCTCCCTCCTGTGATTGGTGCCTGGGACTCAATGCGGGGAGGTTGAGCTCTGGGGCGAGACTGCTCCAGCCTACGAGCATCGGTGTACTCGTCTGCGAGCCTGGATGCTTCGGGGAGAGTAAGGGGTCGACGGTCTCTCACCCAGTCTCAGATGGGAGCAGGTTGAAAACCTGCTCCAGCAACATCATTGGCAACAACTCTTCCAAGGTGGTAGCCTGACAGCCATTAACCCTGTGGGTGGCTGATCGGTGCATCCGGCAACCCCACTCGGTGTAAGAGTCAGTGTCTCTTTTTTGTGAGTCTCTGAACTTTCGCCAGTACGCTTCTTTCACCCTCTCGTAACTGTATACATCCTGATCTGGATTGGCCCTAAAGGCATCCGCCACCTTGCCAGACAACTTTTTAAAATAGGGACCCATTCCTCCCCTGCTACCTTGTGATGGACAAAATGTCTCTTGAAATCGGCTAGATAGACGCCGATTTCGCCTGTGGTTTCATCAAATGCTTTAAATGTGCTAAACACTACTTTCCGCAGTTCTGGGTTAAATCCGGAGCTGTTCAGTGAAGTGTACTCGCAATTCGCCCCGTTCTCGTTCGTTGGCATTTGCATTATCACTAATCTGCATGGTGATTTTGGGAGAAGGGTTTGGCCCGAACAGTGCCAACCGTTCCCTTATCTCCCTCATCGCTTTGGTTTTGTTTGCATGAACGTTTGGGGTCACCTTTTTAAACCCTTCTCTGCTAACATTGTCATTACTTATCGTCCCCCCTGGTTCCCCTCTCCCCTTTCTTGACCACTTTGCTGCCTGGCTACCCTATTTCTTCTATTCTAATATTCAATCCCTAATTCTCGTGGACTTTAATATTCCTATTAACCCATTGACCTCAGCAGCCTCTAAACTACTTTCAATTACTTCCTCACTTGGGCTATCGCAGTGGGCTAATTCTCCCACCCATGTAGCTGGCAATACCCTTGACCTCATCTTCAACACTCCATTTCCTCTCTCTGATCACCACCTCTTATCATTTGCTCTCAAGTACCCCCTCACCCAACAACCTCAGCCTAATCCCCCTCAACTCAGGAGGAACCTTAATTCTATTGACCTAAATTCCAGCAGCTGCCAGCTGATATTGATTCACAACTGCTATCCATCCCTTCCCTCTCCTGTCCCTCACTGGCCATCTCCACTTATAACACTACCCTCACCTCTGCCTTGAACACTGCAGCCCCACTCTAAACATGAACCTCGAGTAGGACATGCCCCCAACCATGGCATACTAAATCAACACGCTACCTGCAAGGATGCTCCCACTGTGCTGAACGCTCCTGGAGGAAGTCTCGCATCCTGTCATACTTTCTCCATTATAGATTCATATTGTGTTCATACAGTACAGCCCTTGCCCTCGCCAAACAGTCATACTTTTCCTGTCTCATTAGTTCATGCTCCCACAATCCCAGGCGTCTCTTTGACACCTTTAATTCTCTTATTCGCCCTGCTGTGGCCACCCCCCAAACTAACCTTACAGTCGATAGCTTTGCATGTTACTTTACCTACGAGATTGAACAGCTAAGGAAATAATTCTCCCCACCTTGCCATTCTCTTAACCACACGTAGATCATGCCTTTCCTACCCTTCAGACTTTCTCCCCGGCTACTGAACAAGAGGTGGCTGCGCTTCTCCTTTCCTCTCGCCCCACCACTTGCCCACTCAATCCTGTCCCATCTCACCTTACCAGATCTCTCTTCACTTGTCTTGTGCCTTCCTTAACACACATCTTCAACTGCTCTCTCTCTTTTCTGGCATTGTCCCTGCAGACCTTAAACATGCCACTGTAGTACCTATCCTAAAAAAAATCTCTTGACTCGTCCTCCCCCTCTAACTATCGTTACCATATCCCTGCTCCCTTTTTCCTCAAAGCTCCTGGAAAGACTCGTCTTTACCCGTATTTCTCACTTTCTCAATTCCACTTTCTCAATTCTCTGCTGCCTTTGACACAGGTAATCATGCTCTCCTTCTTCAAACTCTCCTTCTTCAAACTCATTCTCTGTGACTCTATCCTCGTGGTTATCCTCTTATCTTTCCCAATGCTCAGTCAGTGTCTCCCTTTTCTAATGATTCCTCCTCCCCTTGTGCTGTCTCAATTGGAGCTCCCCAAGGCTCTGTCCCCTACTATTTTCTCTTTATACTGCCTATCTTGGCAAACTTATTACCTCTTTTGGATTCCACTGTCACCTGTACGCTGATGACACCCAGATATATCTCTCCTCCCCGGACCTCTCCCCTACCTTCCTGCAACGTGTCACTGCTTGCCTTTCTTCCATCTCTGATTGGATTTGCAATTCGTTTAGTTCTGAATGTAAATTCGCACGAATATTGGCAATTCGGACATTCGGATGCTTCCGAATTGTCGAAGTCCCAAATTGCTGAATTTTGGAAGTGCTGAACTGCTTTGAATTTCTGAACAAGAGAGGGAGGGAAAATTACGTGAATGATGACAGGAATATAGACCAATAAGCTGATTCCTGGCATTGGGATCCCTATTAGATGTGTAAGTGTTTGTGGTGGCAGTTCGGGCACTTAAACCTACCCCTAACCCTACGCCTAACCCTACCCTAACCCTAACCTTACCCTAACCCTACTCCTAATCATAACCCTATTGCTAACTCTACCCCTAACCCTACCCTACCCTTAAACTTACCCATAACACTAACCCTACACTTACTCTAACCCTCTTCCTAACCCTGCCCCTAACCCTACCCCTACCCCTAACCGTACCCTACCCTAACCCATTCCCCCATTCCTAACCCTACCCCTAACCCTAGGAGTAGAGTTAGGGTTAGTGGTTAGGGAGCACTACAGCTTTGAAAGTGGTTGTGGTGGCAATAGAGGGATACTTACAAATGTCCGTATTGCCGAAGTCCCGAATTTCGGAAGTGCCAAACTGAAATAAGTTTTTGCCCATGCACATCCCTACTGGATGTTCTCCTGCTTTATGAAACGCAATCTCTCTAAAACTTAGCTCCTTGTCTTTCCTCCTCCTAATACTGATCCTCCTCTTTCACTCTCCCTTCAAGTTAGTGGTATCTACATAAGCCCCTTTCTTAAGCAAGATGCTACCAAGGAGCTTGTTCATGCTCTAGTAATTTACTGCATGGATTATTGTAACCCTCTCCTAATTGGTCTTCCCAAAAGCCGTATTGGCCCGCTACAGTCTGTAATGAATGCTGCTGCCAGATTGATTTTCCTCTCTATTCAGTTATCTCACACCTCAGCCCTCTGTCAGTCCTCACATTGGCTTCCTGTATCCTATAGGAGTCAATTCAACGTGCTAACCCATACTTTTAGCCCCTCTTATATCTCCTCACAGATCCAAAGGTATGCCCCTTCTTGGTCTCTCCGCTCTGCCCATGACCTACTCCTGTCAGCTGCTCGGACGCTTGCATGACTTCTCGTGGGCGGCTCCCTTTCTATGGAATAGCCTGCCTACCACAATCAGACTCTCCTCTAGTCTTCTCTTTAGGAAGGCTTATGGCCTCCCAGTGCAACCTCTACCTTACATACCTGTCTCTTGCTCTCTCCTAATGCGTAGCACTTTACTCAAGCTCTGCTTCACTCCCACCTTATTTAATTGCTATTTCCTAATGTGTTTTATACCCCACCTCATATAGACTTGAGCAGGGTTCTTCTCAACCTATCGTTTCTGTAAGTTTTCTTGTAATTGTCCTATTTATAGTTAAATCTCCCCTCTCATAATATTGTAAAGCGCTATGGAATCTGTTGGCGCTATATAAATGGCAATAATAATAATAGGTCTTGACTTAGACTTTGACCTCACCTTCACCCTTCATATCCATTCAATTGCCAAATTCTGCTACTTCCATCTCAATATTAGCAAAATACCAAAAACGGCAATCTACAATACAATAATAGAGACAGACATAGGGCAATAATGTGGGTTTATAAATAGAAATGATTGCACTCACAAACCCAATTTGATTGTAGGCACATCATGAATACTGATGTAATAACTTCAGGACTTTGGAACATCAATAGCATGCATAGGAAAAAATAAATAATAATAACAAAGAATAATTAAAAAACATTGGGGGGGGCGTGGCCTGGCTGCTGATGGAGTAGGACGCACGCTTTCGGAGCTCCCAGGCCCTAACCCGCTAAAGCCCCTATAACAAAGCGTTAAACTCCCATACAACCACGCTGATGGTGAGAACTAAGAAGGGGGCCACTCCCGGCCCGGCGTTGCCCTCCTCGGGACACCCGACGGGACCTATGGACGACTTTCTTGCTACACCGCAACCGCTGGCCGGCGCACGAGGCCCAAACAATATGGCGCCGGCGTCCCCGGGTATGAGCAGCCACGATCCCTCCCCGCGGGGATCCCCCGCAAGAGACACACAAACAGATACTCTCACCCAGCTGTCCGCGGACATGGCGGCTATTGCGGCGAACATGCTCACGAGGGGAGACAAGGCTGAACTCATTGCGGAGCTTCGAGCAGCGGTACGTGAGGAAATCACGGCAGTGAGGCGGGACCTGGCGGTGCTGGAACAGAGAGTGGACGATTTGGAGGTACACAGCCTGCAGGCCACCCAACACCACCGGGCATCAGAGCTGGCAGCCACAAGGCAAGGCAATATCCTACTAGAGTTGAGACGCCAAGTAGAGGACCTTGATAACCGAGGCAGACGTAATAATATCCGCATCAGGGGCATGCCGGAATCTGAAGGTGAATCGCCACGTGAGCTGCTCGAAGGCCTATTTACCCAGATCCTGGGCGAGGCCGCACCGCCAGACTTTGGACTTGAGAGAGCTCACAGGGCGCTTAGGGCACCGCGCAGGGATGGTCAGCCGAGAGACCTGATCTGCTGTCTCCGGTCATTTCAGCTAAAGGAGGCCATTATGAGGTCGGCCCGCTCACAACGCTCAATCCGATACATGGACTCACCTATTGCACTGTACCAAGACCTATCCAACATCACCCTGGATGCGAGACGAGCCCTAAAGCCAATTACAAATGCGTTACAAGAGAAGAGGATTCACTATAAATGGGGATACCCGTTCAGCTTACAAGCGAGGATTGGAAATATATGGCACGTCTTGAGGTGGCCCACAGAAGTCCCACGCTTCCTGCACGCGTTGGGCCTACCGGACTTGCCTGTACCTAACTGGATTTTGGACTATCCGCCCGCAAGGCCTACGGGTCCGACTACACCAGCCGACATGCTCAGAAGGGGACCCATGCCGAGTACACCCCCCCAACGTAGAGGTGGCCCGGACGCGCCGGAGGAATAAGCTGCGATTGGGCCCCCGGGGACGCAGAACCCGCATCGACGAATGACCTGCACACCGTTTTCTTTTTTCCTACCGGCCAGGCCCGAGCAGTGGACAGCCCCTGACCTCCCACCGCATAGAGTGAAATGCAGAGGCCCAGAGACACCAGGACTGTACGCCAGGGGTATGTACTGTCTTTGTGCCCCCCCCCCCCTTCCCCCCCCTCCCTCACTGGGACCCTGAGATTCCCCGGGATCTTCCTAACCCGGGGGGGGCCGATGTTTTGGGGAGGGGTATGGGATGGGTAAGATAAGCATTCCGACATGTTTTAGCGGGTGGCTAGCAAGGGGTCTTGCAAACCCACAACAGGGGATACATTATCAGGTGGGGTGGGGGGTGTGAGACGATCAATGGGGGGATAGCCATGCCGGCCAAGGGGCCCCACCCCGACGGGGGGATGGGATGTTTGCTGGACATTGCACCACCACCGGCCATGAGATAAGGGAAAGGGGGCCGAATATCACCCAGACTATGCCTATAAATTGACAGATGTGATCAGGCCTCGAGCCGCTGTTGGGGCCGGGGGTGGGAGGGGGGGGTGCGGGCGGGTGGAGGGGGAGGCCTGGCCACGCACCCGTGACGCGCCCGCGGCCGACCGGGCTCCAGCTGGGGGTCATACCCTGGCGGGCGCGGAGCCAGACGCGGTGCGGAACGATTGCGTCTCCGGGGGGACCATGTTGATTTGGCGGGCGGAGGAGATTTTTAGCCCATGCAACTGAATGTTATGTACATGTTTTACTTGGTTTTAGCCTAAGTTGATGTTTTTGTTCATTAGTCCTGTACGTAAGCTATCCAGTAGGGCAGGGAGACCCCCCCCGACTCTGTATGTTATATATCCACTCCAGGACACAGGGAGGTGGGCCCGGAAGTGCTTTAGCCCTCACAATCACGAAATTGGGGGATGCAGGGATCCCGGCAATTCCCACACAGGCTAGGCTCGGGACACCAAGGGTCCCCACCCGTTCTCAGCATATTACATGGCCGACACGGGGGTCCCGAGAGGGGGATTAGGGCCGCCATGGGTACCCCGCGATAGCTTAGATAGGGAGACTCGCCGGGCACTGACCCGACGGAAGACACACTCGGCGGGTTGGGAGCTGAGGGAGTCCACTACTGACTTCACCTACCAGAGAGGGCGACCGACACCGTAGGTAGCCTCCCACGCACCCCACGCAACTGACCTATACTGTACATACTGGTCCGGGACTGGAAGGGGCTTCACCTTAGTACCCCCGACAATCTACACCCGACCAAGGTTCATTGTTGCCTTTTGTTCCCCGACTGACATACTTACCTAGACGGTTGACCACACCTTCACCACATACCTCCCCACCCACCTTTCCCTCTCCCCGAATAGACCCGACTAGACCGACGAAGCTTTCCCTTACGATACCCCGCTGAGCCCGGGCGGGGGACTCTCGCGAAGAGACTATGGAGTCCTTTAAACCGGCGCTGCTTAAGCTCTGGTCCCACAATGTTAGGGGTCTTAACCTCCCTGAGAAACGAGCTCAATTGCTGCGCAGGTTATGGGCCGACAAGGTGTCCATAGCGTTCCTGCAGGAGACGCATTTCCGCGGTTCTTCCGCGCCAAAACTGGAAAATAGACGCTTTCCACAGGGTTACTTTGCCAACCACCCAGACATGAAGAAGGTGGGTGTGGCGATTTTATTCGCCCACTCGGTACATTTCCAACACAAGGCTACTCTCATTGATCCGGGGGGTCGATACATCTTCCTTAAAGGCTCCATTGGAGACGTTCCCCACACGTTCGCGTGCATCTATAGCCCCAACAGGCAACAACACACATTCATAGCCAAGACACTGATTAAACTGGACAGGTTCAAGGAAGGCCTCGTGGTGCTGGCAGGGGACCTTAATGTCCCTCTTGACCCGCGCATGGACTCCTCTCGGGGAGCTAGTACGGTCCCGGAACACTGCCTTAGATCGATCAGACGTTCCCTGACCAAAGCTGGGTTAGTGGACTGCTGGAGGGCGGCGCACCCGGAGGACAAAGATTTTTCTTACTATTCCCCGATGCACAAACAATACAGCAGGATAGATTACATATTCATGCCCCAGGGTAGCCTGCCTCTTCTCCGGGAGGCTAATATAGGACTTATTTATCAGTCAGACCACGCACCAGTCGCGGTGGAAATGAAATCTCCACTGCTCAAACCCATGGAACGCCAATGGAGGCTCAATGAGTCCCTGCTGGACGACCTAGGGACCTGTACCATAGCCCGTCAGACTATCAGGAACTACTTTGAGGAAAATGACACAGTAGACATGTCCCCCCTGACACTGTGGGAGGCCCATAAATGCGTAGTCCGAGGGCACTTCATTTCCGTGTGCACACAGCGCAGGAAAGACAGGGCACGCGAGCTCACAGACCTCACGAAACAGATAGCAGACTTAGAAAACTCACATAAGCACACACTAGACGACAACATACATTTACGGCTCACAGAAGCCCGCAGAGCACTCACGAACCACCTTTCCCAGGGCCTGCTGCACACCATGCGAAAATCCGCCAGGTTCTTCTATGAGCACTCCAACAAAAGCGGCAAACTCCTGGCGAAGATGCTCCAGGAAAAGCGTAGATCCCAACACATACACAAAATCCATACACCAAATGGGCGAACTACGGGGATGCCTGAGGGCATTCTGGACGCTTTCAGGTCCTATTATGCGGACCTGTACAACCAATCCCAGACCCAACAGGGAGCTGCTGCACAGACCCATTACCGACGAGTAACGGACTATCTAGCTCACCATGTAACACGTAAACTCACACCGGCACTCGCGGAGGAGCTGGACAACCCCCTCACCCTTGAAGAACTAGCGACTGCAATGAAACGTTCGAAATCACACCGAGCACCGGGTCCAGACGGCCTCCCCCTGACTTACTTACGGACGTTCCAAGAGGAGCTCCTACCGAGACTTCTGACTGGCCTAAACGCCCTGCGGGAAGGGGGTGCGTTCCCCACGGACACCCTAGCGGCTGTAGTCACGGTGATCCCCAAGGAAGGGAAAGACCCGAGCAATTGTGCCAGCTATAGGCCGATCTCACTGCTTAACGCAGATCTAAAATTGTTCACGAAGGCCCTTTCCCTGAGGATATCCCGGTTACTGCCCGACCTGATCCACCCGGATCAGGTCGGCTTCATTCCAGGCAGGGAAGCACGAGACGACACCATCCGAGCGCTAAACATAATTCATAACGCACGGGCCGGAAAGCGAGACGTCGTCCTCCTCTCGACGGACGCCGAAAAGGCGTTTGATCGGGTGGATTGGACATACCTGAAGGAAACGCTGCATCACATGGGCTTTGGTCCATATATGCGCATGTGGATCTCGGCCCTGTACACCACTCCGACTGCCCGGATACGGATAAACGGAGCCCTCACGCGGTCTTTCCCGATATGTAATGGAACGCGACAAGGCTGTCCCCTGTCCCCCCTCCTGTTTGCCCTCACCCTGGAACCATTCCTGGAGGCGGTCAGACGGGACGGGGGTATAACGGGGGTTCGCATGGGCACAGAGGAACATCGGGTAGCGGCATACGCCGACGACATGTTGTTCTTTTTGGAACAACCTCTGGTCTCCGTGCCCAACCTACTAAAGGCTTTTGACGAATACCGCCAGGTGTCAAACCTGAAATTGAACCTTGACAAGTCGGAGGCGATGCCGATAATGAAGGACGAAGGCGAAGCCCACAGACTAGGCAACCAGTTTGCCTTCTCGTGGTGCACGGAGAAGATACGGTACCTCGGTACCTGGCTACCGAAAGACCTTTCACAAACGTACCAACTGAATTTCCTGCCCCTCCTCCGGAACATACAATCAGACCTCCACCGCTGGACGGCTTACTATATCACCTGGTTCGGGAGGATTAACGCGATCAAGATGAACGTGTTGCCACGGTTGCTGTATCTCTTTGCCACCCTGCCACTTTTAATCCCACAATCATTCTTTAAATCGCTGGATACAGCGATCCGTGGGTTCATCTGGAATCATAGACCCTCGCGGGTCCGCAAGTCGACGATGGAGAGACCTAAACAATCCGGGGGACTGGGACTGCCCTCGGCGTCAACTTACTATAAAGCCACACACTTGCACAGGCTCACAGACTGGCATGTAGACAAGAGCCCAAAGCGCTGGGTGGCTATGGAACTGCAGCAAACAGGAGGTACAATCCCCTCGAGACTGTGGTTGGGGGGCACCACGTTCGCAGAACTGCGGACGGGCAACCCCATGATAGACGCGACGCTCAATGTCTGGTGCAAGGTTCGTTACACCCATCGGCTCACTACATCACCGAACCCGTTGACCCCGATCGCATGCAACCCAAATCTAGCAGGGGGACTCCACCCGACGGCACTGCGGAACTTTCATCAGGCGAACTGGATATACCTAGATCAGTGGTGCTCGAGGGGGCGACTCCGTCCCCTCGAGGACCTGCTCGGAGACACACGGCCCACACAATTAGACATCTTTCGGTACCACCAGGTGCAATCGTATGTCACCAGCTTAGCTGGAAAAGACCACCTTCATAGGCAACTGACGGATTTTGAAAAAATATGCACAAAAAGAGGTCACATAGACCATGGGGTGTCGCGCATGTGCGACTCTCTGAGAGAGGCCCAAGACTCCTACCCACTGGGATACAAGAGCAAGTGGGAAAGAGAGACAGGTACACAACTCTCGGACCAGGAATGGGACAAAATAGTCCGCTTAACCCACAAGTGCTCGATCAGCTCAAAGATCCAAGAGACTGGATATAAGCTATTATCGCACTGGTATCGGACTCCGGACACCCTTAGGCACTTCGGTGGAGCTGGTGCGGGTGACTGCTGGAGGTGCGGCACGGCCCTGGGAACGAATCTGCACATCTGGTGGTCTTGTCCACGCATAGTAACATACTGGCAGATGATAAACACGAAAATTAGAGAAGTCACAGGCGACCCCATCCCTCTACAACCCATGACAATGCTTCTACATCACACTCCCATACCCACGCAGAAATATAAACACTCTCTCACCATACATCTGTTGAATGCAGCGAAAGCATTGATTCCCCTACATTGGAAACGCACAACGACACCCTCGTTTAGACAATGGGTGGACAAGGTGGAGAGCGTCTATGATATGGAGATACTGACAGCCTCTCTGCAGGGACGCTCAGATAAGTGCGCATTGCAATGGTACCCCTGGCGACTTTACATCTCCAGGGGAATCGCGTAAAATCCCCGGGATAGGCAGAGAGCCGGAATGGCTACCCGAACTGCGCAGTTTGGTCGGAATACACCCAGCGCTAAGGAAATAAAGTAGCTAAATAGCCGGAGGAGACCTCACCCGGGTTCTAGACTTCCCCCCCCCCTTCTTTTCTCCCCCCTGTACCGACTATGCTCGCCCCCTCCCCCCTCTTCCCCTCCACCAACCCTTAACTTGACGGACCTTTCATACTACTAGACGCCAGAGGAATCTGGCCCCCTAACTGACTGTACTTCACTCTGACGGACAGGTAACTTTATTCGCACTTAGGTGTTCAAAACCGAGATCCGGACCACACGACATGATACGGAACAAAACCTCTTTGAGGGGACCTAGAAGTCAAGGGAAGCTAGCCAGACGGACATAGACGTGATAGTAGGCCACCACCTAGACACAAACCCATGGACAGCCATGGCCCACCAGACATGACCGATACCCCTGAAAGGACACTCCACCGAGCAGGGTAACACATGGGGCTGCTCAAACCATAAGTAAGACGCCCAGGGGACACACTGTTCCAATAACTACACACAGCAACGGAATCTGGTCCCGTTTGGACCACCCGTGCACACAAAGAGTACACATACCCTGACACGACGTAGGTTCTGGGGTAGTAAGGAGTTAACCCCGAAATGGAAACACTAGAAATCTGTTGTTAATAAGTGGGGATCTGGGAATGGGAACTGCCGACCACAGAGTCGCCCGAATAAACCCAAGCAAACCCAGGGGGAAGCAAACGAGTGTTCTGGCCAAAGCCAATTCTGTTACCTAAGCTTCCCAGAAATCGGCATCCTATTTCGGCACCTCAAAAGTTTAAATGTTATTATGTTGTAAAAGGATCAATCTACATTTCCGTGTGACTTAGGTGAAATTGCTGTTTTTGTTACCGGTGAAACCTTACCGATAAAATATGATTGACACAAAAAAAAAAAAAAAAAAAAAAGAAGCTATCGCTCAAAGGAGCTGTGACAACTTGTTAGCATGTTCCCAGCCTGTAAACATACTGTATGTCCCTTCTTCTTTATTCTGTACCCATTTCAATGCTTGCTTCAATAAAGAAAGATTGACATAAAAAACATTGGGGTTTACTCGTTGAGGACAAATTTTTAAGTAAACAAATTCCACAGGCTCCTAAAGTTATCTTTAGAAATTGAAACAGCAAGAGACTGAACAGGGATTATAGAGAAATCCTCCCAATTCTCAGTCTCTATACCCCAAAGAGAAATTGTTCATAATTTTATGGCAGCAAATTGTCAATATAGAACTTGAACGAAATATATGAAAAATAATACATTTTATTAATCCCTCTTAAGGAGAAAAAATAATAATGAGAAACAGTGAAGAAGTGTATATACAGTGAAAGAATAAAACATATATAAAGGAAGCATCTGTTGTGTGCTATATGTTCAATACACCCTTTTAATAAAGCTCCTAAATTGACTGCTGAGATAGACAGTATCAAATGTTATTGGTAATGTAATTTGTAACAATGTCTCAGTAGCTAATGTAACTATTGGTGTGTAAAAGAGAGGAGCTGAGTCACTGCACTAAAAAACGCCTCAAAGATAAATGGTGAATATTAATAGATATCCCCCTTACAATCATACTAAGTATAGCAAATATGTGTCAAGATCGAGGGTAAACTGGGGGTATAAGCAAAAAAGAAAGCGGTGATATGCTCTTGACTACAAACAAAATCGTCAAGATAATAGTCAATGGAGTAATACTATAGCATCAGTGGGCTAATGCATCATCAGCAGAATCTGTTCAAGCCTTGGGTTGCAGGTTCAAATCCCGGCAGGTTTGACTCAGCCCTTCATCCTTCCGAGGTAGATAAAATGAGTACCATTAAATTGGGTGATAGTAACAACCCCTGGATGTTGGGCTAGGTAACATCCCCAGGACGTACTTGGAAACCAGAGTAATCTGAATGTACCTTTCCTGATTAAATACTTTGTTATTATTATTATTATATCAAGGAAACCCCTCAGTAAATGTGTAATAGTTACATAGGGTCTATAAGGTATAATCTAAATCACCCATATTACGAATAGTAGGGTGTAAGTACAGGAAGAGGAAGTGGTAGGAGGTGGAAGAGGACATTGAACTAGGAAGGGAGGGGGGGGAGGATTGAGATGCTCTACTTTGCACATACTTCAGATATTGGTTTTCGTCACCTCGTTGTCACAACCATCTACCATTTGGACCAAGTGCGGTTATATTTCAGTAGGGTACCGCTGATCGTGTGTGACATTTTCTCATACTGTTGAGTGAGACTCACTTTGGCAATTACCGACTGTATATCTGGTGCTAGGGTGGATTTCCATAGGGCAGCTATGCGTTGCTTTGCAGCTAGTGTGATGTGGGTGATCAGTGATGCCTCGTGAGCCGTAATACCGTGCGGTAGCATATGGAGCAGGTAATGTTCAGGGGTAGGTGGCAGGGTTATCCCTACCTTGGATTTTATCAGGTCTTGGATTTGTTGCCAGTATTGGCTGAGTGCAGGGCAGTACCAGAATATGTGGCTTAGGGTGCCTTCCTGTTGGTTGCATCGCCAGCACGTTGCCTGGGTGCCGGGTATATTTGGGCCAACCTTTGGGGCGTATAGTACCACTTTAGCCACAACTTGTAGGCTGCTTCTATATGGTCTATACAGTGTGTAGCCTTTTTTACCATTGTCATGGCCCCCACCCACCTGTGCGGCTCAAAGGTACCATTCAGCTCTCTTTCCCATTGTAACATATAGGATTGTTTTGTCGGTCTGTCTAAGTCTAGTAGGCGGTGGTAACATAGGGATAGTTTCTAGTTTCTTCTCCGACACAGAGAGGTCACCTGTGGAGGATTGTCTTTACTCATTGTCAGATCCTGCCTCAGATGTGTGCGTTGGTGAGCGGGAGCCGCCGCCATCTTGGTCGGAACGGAGCCAGTCTTTTTTCCCTTGTCGGAAAAAATACGATGATCGTTGGGCTTTTGGAGGTGCCATGTTGGGGTGGGGGGGTGTTCCCCTTACCTCTAGTGTCTTTTGTGGAGTTGTGTAGGCTGTTTGCCACTTTTTATGCCACTGTTTAGGCCGATCCGGTCACGGAGCTCTCACAGCATGCGACCGCTCAGTTGGACCGAAGTTTGGGATATTTTGAGAATTAATTTATGTATATTTGTTGTTTTTCTTTATAATCATGTATTATGGATTTTTATGCTCGAATTGCGAGCATTGGAACGCAAGTGGAACGCATTCTCTGCCGTCTATTCAAATGAAAATCAAAGCGAGGCTTGGTCAGCAGCCCCGGAATGCAATATGGGCGTAACCGGAAGTGCACCGGAGTTTGAACCCGGAAGTATGTCGTCCAGCTGATCGCTTTGCGCCAAAGACGGATTTATAAAGGAGAAGACCGGCACTTCACTTCATGCCTGCATATTTATAGTATCTCATTAGATGCCCCTGAAGAAGTTCCACATTGAACGAAATGCGTAGGGTGTGTTAGTGTACAGAGTATTTGTATTTTTTATTGTTATTTATTTATTCATTTTATTTATTTTTATTTATATTTTATTTGGCTTTCCTGCTCCTTTGGATCCTGAGATAAGGAGACACTTCCACTTGAGTATGATGTGCCTATTTGACACTTCTATTTTGTAAGTGTGACAATTAATAAAGTGTTATTTTTATTAAGCTACTCTGCACTATTACTTTTTCTTTTTTCCTATGCATGCTATTGATGTTCCAAAACCCTGAAGTTATTACATCAGTATTCATGATATGCCTACAATCAAATTGGGTTTGTGAGTGCAATCATTTTTATTTATAAACCCACATTTTTGCAACATTATTGCCCTATGTCTGTCTCTATTATTGTATTGTAGATTGCCGTTTTTGGTATTTTGCTAATATTGTACTGAGGATATAAGAGGAGTCCTTTCATCTACAATACTATAAATTAAGGGTAATTTTTGTGTTTTTTCACTTATTACCCACTAAGTGTGTTTTATCTGCACACGTGTATTTGTATCTATTGCTGTTTTTCATACTTCCATCTCAAAAACACCATTTAACGCCTGATACAGCTTATGTGCTTGTCCATGCCGCTGTCCTCTCTCGCCTTGACTATTGTAATCCACTACTCAGTGGTCTTTCGTGTTTTAAACTTGTCCTATTACAGTCTATAAGGAATGTGGTAGCAAGGCTCATCTTTCTGTCCTCCCACACCTCCCTCCCCTCTGTCAGTTGGTACATTGGTTTACCGTAAGATATAGGGCTCAATTTAAGATCCTAGCACTTGCATACAAACCTACCTATCCTGACCTATACACAAATATGTCCCATCTAGGCCCCAGTCGCTCTGCCGCAGACCTTTGTCTAGCCTCTGTTCGTACTCCTACCTCTGATGCTCACCTTAAAGACTTCTCTATGAGTACACCATTCCTATGGAACACCCTTCCCCTCTCTGTTAGACTTTCACCCAGTCTCAATTACTTCAAAAAATCTTTGAAAACGTACTTCTTCAGGAAAGCATATCAATTAAAATGTGAACTGCTTTCCCTCTCCGCACCCTGATTCCTCTCCTGCAACTGTCATCAAAACAAAACACTGAGCCCTCAGTGACTACTATCCTAGCAACCTACTTTCTACCCTACCCTTGCCTTTTGTGTCACTATACCCTACTCCTTCTAGCATGTACGCTCATTGAGCAGGGCCCTCTGTCCTTGTGTGTCTAACTTGTCTGGTTACAAATACTTGTCCATTGGTCCACCCATTGCACAGCACTGCAGAATATTTTGGCGCTTTATAAATAATAGGACACAAGTGAGAGGTATAGGAAGGGATGAGTTGGAGTGATGGGAGTACATAAAGGGATGGTTATATGGGAAGAGAGAAGGGAGGGATTGGACTAATGGGAGGACTGGGATCACTGTGAGTGATGGGAAAATAGAATGGGAATGGTTGATGGGAGGGATAGTGAGGGATAGATTGGAATGATAGGAGGACAAATAGGGAGGGATGGAATGGAAAAAGAAGGAATTGGAGTAATGGAAAATTGGAGTGGCTGGGAGTATATGAAATTCTGCGCAGCCATGCATTTACATTGAATTAGTAGAAAAAACAACAGCTCCATAAAGGCATGTCCATGTCTCACACCATGCTTCTCAAGCAGATTATGGATATTTATAATGCCATCATAAGAAAGAAAATCTGGTTTTATTTATTTTTTATCAGAAACCAGGGTCATATCATACAACATGGGCCTGGAGCTGCAGCCCCACTAGCTCCTATATTGAATTATCCCCTCACCTCTAAAAATTCTAGAAATATTATGGATATTTCTAGAACCTTGCTAACTGAATAAGGCACAATGCTGTATAGTCTCCCGCTAAATTATTGATTATGCAACAGAAAATGTTAAAATCTATGAAAAGAAATTTAGACACCATAACCACAACAGCGTGATTAGAGGCAGTGACTGACACCCAGTTAAGCCTAGATAAGAGGTCAACTCTTTAGCAAACTTCAGTGGCTATGATTCTTGGTGTGTTAATTTTAGAATCAGCAATGCTATAATTACTTTACTACTCTCCTTTTACTGCTTTTGAAACATTGAGGTTCAATTACAGACAACAGTGTGTGCAACCCTAGGCTGTAAAACAAGGTTGATACTTCAGGGGATATTTTGTCCATAATGAGAGCCGTAACTAACTTTGCAAACTCATTACCAATAATCACCATATCTAATATTGCTTTTATAACTTTAGTGGATTGGATAACTCCCCATGATGGCAGTAAAAGTGTACATTGCTTGCTTGGATCTGCTTTACATTTCTTAAATACTTATGATATTTGATCATATCTCTGTATTCAGTTATTTGAATTAAATGGGTAGTTTGTTCAGTAATTAAGTGATTCTCATCACTGTCCTCAGGTCACCTTACCTAGCAATGTTAATGATATCCCTGTCTCACCACACGTGCTATAATCATTATCTCAGTTAATTCGAATCATTCACACGAGGACAAGGTTGAGAAATACTGCACCAGACAATCATCACTTCACAAACATCACAAACACTGGTAGGTGATGACTCTATATTATAAAACTGTAAACAGATATTAAAAGGTGATCAGCACAGAAGGTGGCTTGCACTTAGATAACAGGAACTAAAACATTAGTAAATATGTAAATGGTAGTAAAGCACTTACAGGGTTATTCACTACAGTGTCAAATATCTGAAATTCGAACCAGCAACAACAATGTCCAACTGGCATAAAATCTATCTTGCAGAATTTTTATAAATCAGCTATTGTGACCTAAAATAGGAAATTCGCTTTAGATTCCTTACAATTTTCACTTTAGTGAACCCCATCATGGAACTTTAAAAAAATACCCAGCCCACTTCATCTCAATGAAGGCTTCTGGGTGCAGTGTCCCTGTCCTCTTAACCTTGCAATGTAAAATAGTTTTTTTTTTTAGAATGTAATGTTAACATTACTGGGTTAAAACCACCTCAAAATACATGAAGTACTTAGTCACATGACACGTTAGCGCTTGCTTTCCTATGAGGAAGCTTGGAGGAACTTGCAGCACTCGCTGCACACGCACATCATGTCCTTAATGCTCCTCTATGAAGATAATTGGATGAGTGAGAACTTAATTAATTTTATTATTTTTATTGCACACGGGTGGAGGGACCTGTATCTAACTAAGGACAGGGGCATTATTAGAAATCTAAGTTTGTATTTCGTACGTTTTCGTGTTCCTTGAATAATGTGATTTTAGCACAGGTGCAGTAATGTAATATAATACTAATGCTAAAATTAACACATGTAAGATGATCAATAAAACAAAGTACACAAATATAATATAAATAATAGAAGTGAACAAGTTAAATAGCAAGAGGTTGTTTCACTGCTTGACCCAGGAATAGGAGATAAATGGTATTAAAGGAATAAATCCACCTAGTAAAGGCTAACTAAGAAGAAAAACAATTGCATATTTAAAATGCATACATGTTATATCAAATCTTAAATAAGACTAGACGATCAAAGAATAAAGGAAAAGGGTAAAACACATTGCATTTTTCTCAGTCCTCCTCTAAGCGGTTTCTCTCGAGGTAGTCAATTTGTTATCATATATATCGTTAATCGTAGAAGTGAATGCTTATTTTAAAGGAAAGAGAGATTACCTGCCCAGATGGCACCATGGTGCATTGCCCATTATTGTAAAGCTGTTCCAACTGCAGGTCAAGAGATATGTATCACGGATCCACCCAGCTTTACCGTTCAGAGCTGACCAAAAAAAGGACAAAACGATCTCTCTCTTTTTTAAATATATTTTTCACTTGTGTGTGAATAGTATTAAATATAGTCTAGGACTGCACAAAGTGGCATTATTAGACTTTTGTTGGGCATCATATATTTGCACCTTGTTGCATGTACACATTGTCACACATTTTGTGCAGTATTTTGTTTTCCTTTTGCTAATTTTTAAAGTATTTGGTAGGTTTTTTGCTGTCTCTTTTTTTCTGTAGCATTTTTTCTGTTTTGATACACACATACTGGTTTGACACTCATTATCTTCTTAAGTGACAAGTCCTTGGCCTAGTTTTCCTTGTTATAAATATTAAAAGTTGCCAGTGTGTTTTTGTTGTTCGCATGTATCATAGGTGATGTTTTTAATGACATTGTTTTCAAAGCATCCAGGCATGTTTGAGAAGTGAATATGAAACTGCTTACCTTGTGTTTGTATTAAACAATATATGTTAAAGATAATTTGCCTTTACAATGCTTTCATTTGTATTTGCACTTTTAATTGCTTACCTCAAAAGTTTATGATAACATTGAAAGCCCATTTAACCCATTCAGGATCAATGACATGTCAGCAGGGCTGCCATCAGAAATTTTGGTGGCCCCTGAATCTGTTCACAGTGCCCACCCCGAGTCTGCCCATAGAGTGACTGACTGCACAAGGTTTGATTTCCTGTTGGTAATTATAAGGCATTTGATTGGATTAGGTAGCTACTTGCTATTGATTGCTATTTAAATTAGCTATTGTTTGCTAATAAGCAGAGGCCTACCCAGGTGTTAAACATTCCTAGTGGGAGGTGATTTTAGGAGTATATAAGGGTAGTTGTCATTAGCTTGGCTAATAGAGCTTGGTTGCTTCATCTAAGTGTTGCTTCTAAGTGTGTGTGTGGTTGGAGATATTCTGGAGAGTTTTACAGAAGCTTCAACTGTCTAAGAGCTGTGCTAAGAGTTCTTTTTTACTGTTACAGGTAAGATTCATCTGTAGGAAAAGGTTACTGACTGCACAAGGTTTGATTTCCTGTTGGTAATTATAAGGCATTTGATTGGATTAGGTAGCTACTTGCTATTGATTGCTATTTAAATTAGCTATTGTTTGCTAATAAGCAGAGGCCTACCCAGGTGTTAAACATTCCTAGTGGGAGGTGATTTTAGGAGTATATAAGGGTAGTTGTCATTAGCTTGGCTAATAGAGCTTGGTTGCTTCATCTAAGTGTTGCTTCTAAGTGTGTGTGTGGTTGGAGATATTCTGGAGAGTTTTACAGAAGCTTCAACTGTCTAAGAGCTGTGCTAAGAGTTCTTTTTTACTGTTACAGGTAAGATTCATCTGTAGGAAAAGGTTACTGACTGCACAAGGTTTGATTTCCTGTTGGTAATTATAAGGCATTTGATTGGATTAGGTAGCTACTTGCTATTGATTGCTTATTATTAAGCAATTAGCTTGGCTAATAGAGCTTGGTTGCTTCATCTAAGTGTTGCTTCTAAGTGTGTGTGTGGTTGGAGATATTCTGGAGATAAGCTGGAGGTAATCCGAGGTATTCAGGAGGATAAATAAAAAGTTAAGGGTTGTTTGATTTCAATTATTCACCTGGCAGGAATGGCAGACTTAGTTCAGTGTAATAGTTGCTTTGCATTTGTTTCACGTTCCACTTTTTGGAGATTTGGTTGTTGTCTAATCTGTAGACAGTTCTCTATTTTGCGGCAGGAGATTGTATTTTTGAAGTCTGAGATTTGTAAATTATCTGGTAAACAAACTCAGGCTGGAACTGCTGCAAAGCCACTGCCGCAGAGTAATACTAGGAATGGCAGATGGATTACTGTAGGATCTGGTAGACTTGGAGTTGTGGATAAAAGGCATATTGCACAGTCTGTTGCTCTACATAATTCATTTTCTGCACTTTCAGAGTGTAGTGGTGTTGTGCAGAGAGACACTGAGGCTAGTGGTGTTGTGCAGAGAGGCACTGAGGCTAGTGGTGTTGTGCAGAGAGGCACTGAGGCTAGTGGTGTTGTGCAGAGAGGCACTGAGGCTAGTGGTGTTGTGCAGAGAGGCACTGAGGCTAGTGGTGTTGTGCAGAGAGGCACTGAGGCTAGTGGTGTTGCGCAGAGAGGCACTGAGGCTAGTGGTGTTGTGCAGAGAGGCACTGAGGCTAGTGGTGTTGTGCAGAGAGGCACTGAGGCTAGTGGTGTTGTGCAGAGAGGCACTGAGGCTAGTGGTGTTGTGCAGAGAGGCACTGAGGCTAGTGGTGTTGTGAAGAGAGGCACTGAGGCTAGTGGTGTTGTGAAGAGAGGCACTGAGGCTAGTGGTGTTGTGAAGAGAGGCATTGAGGCTAGTGGTGTTGTGCAGAGAGGCACTGAGGCTAGTGGTGTTGTGCAGAGAGGCTTGGTGAGGCCTAATAGAAAGCAGTTGTTGGTGGGGGATTCCATCATAAGAGGTGTGGAGATGGACAATGGTGGTCTTGTGAGGTGTCTTCCCGGAGCTACTGCTCACAGAGACAGGAGACGTATCGGTAATATTGTTAAGCAAGCAAAGCAGGAAGGGGAATTGGATGTACTTGTCCATTTAGGGACAAATGACTTGGCTTGCAATGAGGTTTCAGAGGTTAAGGAAGTTTTTAGTGTTTTTGCCAATGATATACGGCAGGTTGCTTCCACATTGTCATTCTCTGAAGTTCTGCCTGTGCATAACACTCAGAATGACAGGCGGATGCGTATTAGGGACTTTAACTTGTGGCTTGGTGAATGGTGTCGGGAGCAAGGATTTGGCTTTATTGCTCATGGTAGCTCTGTTTGGAATGGAAATAAACTGTACAAAAAAGATGGTTTGCATCTTTCTCAAAAGGGAACAAATGTTCTCAGTGAGCAGTTCAGAGGTTTTGCTAGGATGTATTTAAACTAGGAGGGGGGGGCAAAAGGGTGATAAAACATCAATCCAATTGTCCCCCAAAACAAGGACAGAAGGTGCCTGTAGCAAGTGTGTTAAAAAATGATAAGCTTAGAGTCATGTCTACAAATGCTCGCAGTTTAGGGAATAAGATCCATGAACTTGTGGCAATAATGGCAACTGATAGTGTAGATTTAGTCGCTGTTACTGAGACATGGTATAATGAGAAAAATGACTGGGACATAGCAATACCAGGGTACTCTTTATATAGAAAAGACAGGGAAGGCAAGAAAGGGGGAGGGGTGGCCCTGTATGTAAAGAATAGCATAAAATCTAGTCTAATAAAGGTTAGTGAGGCGAACATAGAGTCAGTTTGGGTTACGTTAGAATTTGGTAATCACACAGTAACTCGTGTAGGTGTGATTTATAGGCCCCCAGGACAAATTGAAGAGTTAGATAATCTACTAGTTGAAGAAATAGCTAAAATGACAATGAAGGGGGAAGTTATCATCATGGGTGACTTTAATCTTCCTGATATAAATTGGAAAACAAAAATAGCTACTTGTGCCAGGAGCACACATATTCTAAACTCCCTACTGGGATTGTCTCTAAAACAAGTCGTTGAGGAGCCAACTCGTAAAGAGGCCATACTAGATTTAGTGTTAACAAATGGAGATTTGGTATCAGATATTACTGTAGGTGAAAGTTTAGGATCCAGTGATCATCAGTCAGTGTGGTTTAATATAAGAACAGTGACTGAGTCACACCACACAAAAACAAAAGTTTTAGACTTTAGAAAAACAGACTTTTCCAAAATTAGAATATGTGTAAAGGAGTCATTATCAGACTGGAGCAATTTAAATGGAGTCCAAAAGAAATGGGATTATTTAAAAGTTGCACTACTGAAGGCAACAGAAAATTGCATTAGGCTTGTCAGTAAAAGCAAAAAATTCAAGAAACCACTGTGGTACTCCACAGATGTAGCCAAGATAGTAAAAAACAAAAAGTTAGCATTTAGTAATTATAAAAAAACCAGAGTGAGGAAGACAGAATGACCTATAAGATTAGGCAGAAAGAGGCTAAGCAAGTTATAAGAGCTTCCAAATCACACACAGAAGAGAAAATAGCACAGTCAGTAAAAAAGGGGGACAAAACCTTTTTTAGATACATAAATGAGAAAAGAAAAGTAAAACAAGGATTAGTTAGATTAAAAACAAAAGAAGGAAGGTATGTAGATGAGGATAAAGGTCTAGCTGACTGCCTCAATGAATATTTTTGTTCGGTATTTACAGATGAAAATGAAGGAAAGGGACCTCAGTTAAGAAAAAGGATAAATGAGTCATTTATTACACGTGAGTTTACAGAGGAAGAGGTTCTATTTCAACTGTCAAAAGTAAAGACAAATAAGTCAATGGGACCTGATGGAATACACCCAAAGCTATTAAAAGAGCTTAGTGGTGTACTAGCAAAACCATTAACAGATTTATTTAACCAATCATTGATAACAGGAGTAGTCCCAGAAGATTGGAAGTTAGCGAATGTTGTGCCCATTCACAAGAAAGGTAATAGGGAGGAGTCGGGCAACTATAGGCCAGTAAGCCTAACTTCAGTAGTGGGGAAAGTGATGGAAACCATGTTAAAGGATAGGATTGTTGAACATCTAAAAACACACGGATTTCAAGATCAGAGACAACATGGGTTTACTTCAGGGAGATCATGCCAAACTAATCTTATTGATTTTTTTGATTGGGTAACTAAAATTATAGATCAGGGTGGTGCAGTAGACATTGCTTACCTCGATTTCAGTAAGGCTTTTGACACTGTTGCACATAGAAGGCTTATCAACAAACTACAATCTTTGAGTTTGGATTCCAATATTGTTGAATGGGTAAGGCAGTGGCTGAGTGACAGGAAACAGAGGGTTGTAGTCAATGGAGTATATTCAAAGCTTGGGCTTGTCACCAGTGGGGTACCTCAGGGATCTGTACTTGGACCCATTCTCTTTAATATTTTTATTAGTGATATTGCAGAAGGTCTTGATGGTAAGGTGTGTCTTTTTGCGGATGATACTAAGATATGTAACAGGGTTGATGTTCCAGGAGGGATAAGCCAAATGGAAAATGATTTAGGTAGACTAGAAAAATGGTCAGAGTTGTGGCAACTGACATTTAATGTGGATAAGTGCAAGATAATGCATCTTGGACGTAAAAACCCAAGGGCAGAGTACAGAATATTTGATAGAGTCCTAACCTCAACATCTGAGGAAAGGGATTTAGGGGTGATTATTTCTGATGACTTAAAGGTAGGCAGACAATGTAATAGAGCAGCAGGAAATGCTAGCAGAATGCTTGGTTGTATAGGGAGAGGTATTAGCAGTAGAAAGAGGGAAGTGCTCATGCCATTGTACAGAACACTGGTGAGACCTCACTTGGAGTACTGTACACAGTACTGGAGACCCTATCTTCAGAAGGATATTGATACCTTAGAGAGAGTTCAAAGAAGGGCTACTAAACTGGTTCATGGATTGCAGGATAAAACTTACCAAGAAAGGTTAAAGGATCTTAACATGTATAGCATGGAGGAAAGACGAGACAGGGGGGATATGATAGAAACATTTAAATACATAAAGGGAATCAACACAGTAAAGGAGGAGACTATATTTAAAAGAAGAAAAACTACCACAACAAGAGGACATAGTCTTAAATTAGAGGGACAAAGGTTTAAAAATAATATCAGGAAGTATTACTTTACTGAGAGGGTAGTGGATGCATGGAATAGCCTTCCAGCTGAAGTGGTAGAGGTTAACACAGTAAAGGAGTTTAAGCATGCGTGGGATAGGCATAAGGCTATCCTAACTATAAGATAAGGCCAGGGACTAATGAAAGTATTTAGAAAACTGGGCAGACTAGATGGGCCGAATGGTTCTTATCTGCCGTCACATTCTATGTTTCTATGTTTCTAGAGACGCAGCGTGTTTGTGTATTGGATGCAGTGTATGTGTTCATATAGTGGATGAAGTGTGTGTAAAGTGGATGCACTATGTGTGTGTAGTGCGTGTGGAGTGGATGCAGTGTGTGTAAAGTAGATACGGTATGTACATTTAATGCATGTGAAGTGGATGTAGTGTGTGTAGTGGATGCAGTATGTGTGTGTAGTGCATGGATGTATTTAGCCCAAGGCAAACTAGGCATTTGACTTGGGTGGCTCTATTTAGGGGGCGGAAAAAAATGCCACCCCCAAATGCCCACTGAGGCGTCTCCTGTGATTCCCCTGTCATGGGGGGAGGGGGCAAGAGCTGACCTGCTGGCCTGATAATAGAGACCCGCCCCCCTCCGTCCCTCTGGCTGGGGGCTTACCATCCAAGGTGGCGAGGGAGCTGTGATCTCTGCTCTGCTCCCTCGTGCACCGTTTACTGATGCCGGGAGCCGGAATATGATGTCATCCTGGCTCCCAGCATCAGTAGACAGCACGTGCAGCATGAGGGAGCTGAGCAGTGAGATCACAGCTCCCTCCCCACCTCAGATGGTAAGCTGCCCAACTCACAGCAGCCACACTGGACCCCAGGGACGGATCCATGCCAGCTCTCCAGGTAGGGAGGCTGGGTGGAAAGTTTTTAATTACATTTATAAGTTGTGAATGTATGTGTGTGTCTGTGAGTGTGTACCTGTATGTGTATGTGTGTGTGTGTATGTGTCTGAGTGTGTGTGTATGTCTGTGAGTTTATGTGTGTGTGTGTGTGTCTGTGAGTGTCTGTTAGTGCATGTGTATGTATTTGTCAAATCAGTGAGAGTCTGTGATTGTGTTCAGTTTGTCTGACAATGAATGTCAGTGTGCGTGTGTGTCTGGCAAAGAATGTGTGTCAGTGAATGTGTGTGTGTCAAATCAGTGAGTCTGTGTTTGTCATTGAATGTATGTGTGCGACTGTAAGTGTGTATCTGCCAATGTGTGCCTGTCAATAAATGTGTGTCAAATCACTGTGTCAGTGACGTCTGTGTGTCTGTCATTGTGTGTGTGTGTCAGAGTGTGTGCTTAAAGGTACACTATAGGAGCCCAGCCAACTTCAGCTCATTGAAGTGGTATGGGTGCAGTGTCCCAATCTCTTTAAGCCTGCAAGTGTAATTATTGCAGTTTCTCCGAAAATGCAATAATTACCTTGAGGGGTTAACTCCACCTCTAGTGACTGTCTACCAGACAGCCAGTAGAGATACTTCAGGGTAGTTAACGGATGCTGGACGTTCTCACGCTGTACAAGAGGACATCAGGCGTCTGCTAAATCCCCATAGGAAAGAATTGATACAATGCTTTCCTAGGGGTAAGCCTAATGCAAGCGCAGAGGTGGAGCTTGACCCAGCGCCAAGGGACATTGGAGCTGGATTCAGGTAAGTGACCAAAGGGTTTTTAACCCCTTCAGTGCCGAGGGGACACTATAGGGAACTTTAGTGCCAAGGAAACAGTTTTGTTTCCCTGGCACTATAGTTTCCCTTTGAAAGTAGTAGGAAAAGGTGTAGTTTAAAGAGGAAGAGGTGCAGCCTTGACAGGAAAGGGTGAGGCAATTTAAGATTAGGGAGGTGCCCAGGTGTAGTCATGCCTAGGGCAGTGCAAAACTAAAATACACCGCTGGTGTAGTGGATGATGTGTGTAGTGGCTCTTGATAGAGCTGAATCTGAAGCTCACATGTGCTGGGTCCATGCTTCACTATACAGGCTGCTGGAAGCCCACAGGGGCAGTGATGGAACTAGTGTAGTGAGGGCCCTTGTTAAAGAAATTATTTTGAGCCCTCTTCTAGCACTAGGGTGGCCAAAATGTAGATCCCCAGCTGTCGCACAAGTCCCAGAATGCTTTGCCAGCTTTTCCACAGATACACATACACACAGATACAAACAGATGCACTCAGGTACACACTGACACACAGATAAATACACAAACAACCTGACACACACATGTTGGTGATTTAGCCATCCTCCTGTTTTTTACTTTTTGGATGGCCTCTGCTGACTAGGACTGTTGTGAGTCATGGTCTGGCTCTCCCCACCAATCTGCTTTCCTTGTGATTCCTAACTCCGGCACAGGTGTTAGCTGGAATGAAGTGTTCGATGCACACTTCCTCCCAGCACTGCCATGATTATTAAAAGGACCCAGTCCTGCTATTAGAAAGCTGCAGCGCACAACCGGAAGACTTATGCCCATAGGGTGGCCAGAACTGCATGGGCCGTCTGATAGGTCCCCTTGGTGTGAGGGCCCCAGTGCAGCCAGCAAGTGCTAGACGCATGTCAAAGGGCCTGAGGACAAACACCACCAGTATTCCACAAGGGAGTTCCTTTTCGTATCGCTGTTTATGTTACAATAAAGGGCTTATTTGTATCCATGTGCCATCCTGCTTGTTACATCTAATCACGTCATCCTGTTTGTTACATCGTGGTCCAGAATATAGGACACCAAAGCTGTCAAAGTTAGAGCAGACTCTCACTGCTCCACTCTTGTGAGTTGACTGATTGTCTTATTTTTTTTAAAAAATTTATGTCAGAGTTACACTATATTTCTTTTTTTCTTTTTAATTTTGTTATGAACTGCACTACCCATATTTGGAAAGATATATTATCTAGTCCCTTTACTCAAGTTACAATAGAGTAAGTGATCTCTTTTGTTCTTACCACAGAGTGCACATTGGTTGGATAATACACAATGTACTTGTGATAAAATTATATATTTTGTACTTTTTTTAGCACTTTATAGTGAACTTGAAATTGCACTTTCACTATATTTTGCACTTTATGTATATGCATACATATACACATATGTATGTGTTATTAAGTATCTAAAAGTCTTCTTCTAAATAATCATTATATATATGTGCACATTTGGAACATGGAGCCCAGGCATCTGGGTCTCCCAGGACTGCCGTTTCCATTACAACTGTCATGGTTGTCACCCGCTAATGGCAGCCCTGCATGCCAGACTGTCACAATAACAAAGGATTTGGCTAACCTTGGAGAGTTGTTCATTTTGCTTACATAGATGTTAATGCTGATGGAGTGGAAGTCACTATATTAAAGGTACACTCTCTTCAAATCCACTTAAGCTTAATAAAGACATTAGATGAAAATTAAACTGTTCCATTAATGATATTGGTGGGCAGGAAATGGAGAGTCATGACCAATAGGAGGAAAAGTGAGAACTATGACTGTATGGCAGAACAGTGGAACTATGGCTGTGCATAGAAAAGGGGATGCAGAGGCATAGCACAATCACTCCACAATAAAATAAAATCAAGAGTTCCCAACATCACCTAGATATAACTTCACAAAAATTAGTTATCTGTGTGAAAGGATAGAGATCCCAGCAGAAGTTATCATCAGGCCCCAAGGATGAATATATTGCCACCTCGGCAGACCTGAAGCCTTTTGGCAATATGGTGTGACATTCTTCTGCTTTCTCTGATGATTTACAGGGCCAGAGAGTCCAGAGTGTTGTCAATAAGTATTTGTGTAGCTGTCAGCTGACTTCCACCTTCTAATTTACTCAACTGAGAATTTATCTCACTGAGATCCAGCAGTTGATGCTCACATAGAAAGACTTAACGCACCTGGTCATTGATATTACCTCAACCATGAAGGCAGCTTTGCAAAATATGCTTATTGGAGTCTAGGGTCTCAGAAACATTGCTGCTCTTAGCTGGTTTCAACCCTCCAAGGAAATTTACACCTGGAGATGACATTTGGAGGACATGAATTACCAGAGGTGCAGATACAATATTAGGGTCCACAATTTCAAAAAGTCTAGGGGGAAGAGAACTTGCCAGCTACACAGGAGGCCTTATTCCACACCATTTTAGCTGAGCAAGATGCAACTTGAGTGAAGTTTGATGGGGCCCATAGGGTTCTATGCTTTTCCTGGTGCCCCATGAGACATAGTATGGTGTCTCCACTCCTTCTTACTTAAGGACTGGATTATGTCCAAGGCTAGAAGAAGACTATCTTGGAATTCTGAGGGTCTGAGATTTGTTCACTTGAACATTGGGTGTCAGAAGGGCTCTGCCATAGGAGAGTTGGATGGCATATTCCCTTTTAGCCTTAAACAACTGACAGTCACTTCACTGGCCAGTGAAGGATATCTTGAGGGCCTTAGGGCTCCTCACAGTGATCCTCAACTGGTTGATGTGGCCTTTCCCACTAGGAGACCCATATGTGTGACTCTTTCAACAAGTCTGCGAGGTCATGCATCATCTATTCCTTATAATGGCTTTCCAGGCTAGATACATGAGGAGTGATTAATAAGCTTTTTTGCACCCATGAGGTGTCTAGATATCATAGATAAAGTTTGCTTACCGGACCTTACTTAATACTCATACCTTCAAGTATGAGGTGTTTTGTGCCCACCATGGGCCTAGTCTTCAGTGGACGTTTCCTTCCCTAGAGGAAATGTAAAAAAACAAACAAACAAACAATTGTTGCTTTTACTTTTATATTATTATGACTATTCACCTACTACCACCTGTATGTTTTCATACTACCTCTTGATGTTGTGGACAATATAGTTGGGCTGGATTGTGATGCTCTGCTGTGTTCTAATTCTGTTCATGAGCAGTTGCGGCTGACAATCCATGATAATAGGGGCCTGAATAAAGAAGAACATGAATCCTTCGGGAGATTAAATGATCTGGAGTTTCAATAGTTCTTTTTTAAAGAAGTGCAGTTTGGGTACAATGCTGCCTCTGTTTTGTTTTGTTTTTTTATCCACAAGGCTTTTTCATTTACACTAATCTGGCAAAATTGGCAGGTGTGCCTGTTCTTATTTCTAGACACGTCCTCTTTCAGGTTACCATGGTTAAAGAAGATCCCAGGGGACATTATTTATTTAGTAAGGGCACAATCCAATCACTTTCCAGACTTACATCATTGTCTCCTTTGACTATGTGCTTGTTCGGGAGATTCAAGACTTCTTTAACTGTTTCAGAGAGGGATACTTTATTTTTGTGGGGAGCTTGCATATCCCTTTCCATTCATCTCTGGATTCATCCACTGAGATCTGTTCCATCCCTGCAGGTTGTCGATTGTCGGCTCCTGAAGGGTTGCTAATCCATGCCTATAGTTACTTTTCCCAAGTACATTTGTCATACTCTTGGATAGATTCAATTTTGTTGTCATAGGACCTCCTCCCATATTTGATTATTGTGTCCATATCCAGTGCACCATGCACTGACTTCTCCCTGGAAATGGCCAAGGTATCTGCCTCACTTCTATGTCCTTGGGTGTTTTAATGTTTAATAAGTCTTTGCTCTCTGACCAAGGAGCTGTTCAGGCAACTTCAGAGGCTTCGCCCTGTTTTTTCTTGGAAAAAAACTGGCATGAGGCTCTTAACCTAGTGCTCTTAACCTATATATATATATGGGAATGTAGTAATTGCTGGGCACAGAATGTGGAACAGTGGTTGTGTAGTAGACAACAGTGGCTGGTTGGTTAGAGAGAAATATTCATTTTATTTTAAAATAATTTTAAAGTAAAGAAAATGATGTGCCCCATATGTATAATGCTTCAGCTTTGCAATGTAAACTTAGCATCATAAAAGCATCAGAGATGTAGCCCACAATCAACATTGCAGCATACTATGTCAAAAAAATTACGTTAACAATTAGCTTTTATTGAAGTAAGAATATAGTCCATATTCATGAACATTACAATGGTGGTTTAAAGGCAAAGAGCAACATGATGAAACCAGTTCAAAGCATTTCATTGATTAACAAACAAACAATGCAGTCACAATGTTATGTTGCAGAATATATGTTTTCTTCTCACTACAATAAAAGCTATATTAATAATATTAGCTTTTTAAAAATGTATAATTTTAGAATTTTAACTGGGTTGCTTACCTGGTGCAATAAATGACATTGTTAGATACTAAGAGATCTAATAAGCTCAGACATACACATGCTTTCCAATGACAGTTGCGAGGTCAGAGACTCACTCCAGAGTTCTGGCACAATCACATTGTTGCCAGCAATGGAAACTCTCTCTAACAGATTTAAGCCCTGGCTGGCAAAATGACAAAGTTTTGAAGGATCCAACACGTCAGGTCTGCATGATGGCCTGGACAGACTAATAAAGCAAATATTCACTATTAGTTATACACTTTGTTATTCTTATTAGAGTGGTGTAAAATGAGTAATCGTGTGGTCCCAGCCACACATTTGAGTGAAACTGCCATCAGTGCATACAGCCCCAAAACAGACATCTTACACCAAAGTCCTAAATGATTTAGGGTAAGACTACATTATGCAAAAAAGCTTTCCTTAACAACAACAACAACAACAGTATTTCAGGTTTTTCAATGGATGTAGTAAGATAGCCAAATTCCAATTAACCGAACAATGGACTACATAGAGCTTTGTGGTTGTTTCTAGACAGTGAGAAACTAGGTGGTAGGAATATGAAAGGTTATTTAGTTTAAGTCTTTCCTTACCACCCTATAATTTACCATTATTACATTTGGAAACAAACTACACTGGAACAGACTGTTTCATCCAGAGGGTAAATTACCTCCAGCAGTCTTTCACGGCTCCATTTGGTTCAGACTCAAGTTGGCTTAGATAATAATGCGGGGAGTAATGTGTCAACAATCACTGCAATACATTGTGTTCCTTTCATTATATGTAACGTTAAGTGGTTTTTATTTGCACTATAAATTGTACAAATCTGCACTTGGATTCATTGAAACTAATGTTGTTCCTGCAACATTTTGTAATTGCCTCATTTATTGTTATATTTGTATTAAGCTGGCGCTATATAAATGCCAATAATAATGTAAGATCGGCAGCGTGACTCTTGTAATTAACAATAATCAATCTAACTGCTGATGACTCATCCCATGCTGTGCAAATCTTCCATCTTCACCTCCTATTCAGACTTAGCCAATTACCCCATTTACCTGTCTGTGATATAATCTCTCTCTCTCGCCCCTCAAGCTGATTGACTCCTGACTCTAGCTTAATCGTGTTTAGATTCCTGGAACTCATAATGTATTAATAACTTTTTTTTTTTTTTTTTTAAATCAACAGCTAAATTTGCCTAAAATAAATGTAAACATGTGGCAAAAATATTGAGTTTTTGTTCAGTGATAACCATGTATACAGAAATATGATAATGTAAATTTTAATGTTCTTTGTCTCGAATGTACATGTTGACATCTAAAAGAGAGAGGAGAAATCATCCATATAAGTTGTATTAGATAGGAAACACTTCCTGTACTGAAATAGCAAATAACATCATTAGAACCAAAACACTAGGTTGAAAAAGTAGGATTTTTATTCCACCGCAAAGGACTCCACAACATTTCAGAGTAATTAAACATGCCATTTAAATGCATACTTAATTATATATAATTAGTGTAACTATAAGGACTACCCATAGGTGGAGCCATATAAAAGAGCAATTAAATTAACCCTCAGTGCAATGAAGTGAGAACTAATCACCAAAAACAAAACAAAAAATTACAAAAAGTACAAAAAAAAAAACTTCAAAACAAAACATGTGGGAGAAAAATTTTAGACGTAAATATAATCTATGACCATAGCTTCCACCTGACTGGGTATTTCTTAATGCTTAATAACTTATCTGTATTGAAAATCTTATATATAACAAGTGAAAAATAGGTCAAGTTAAAATGTACTGTGCCTTTAAGTGCTATATACGTGTGTAATGTCTTTAAATGCAACAAGGGACCAGCAACTGGCAGCAACTGTAACCGGAATTGTCCGTTCTGCACCTCTCCCGAAGTGAGGCTTCTGTTTGGGACGTGCACTCAGACCTACGCCGTCCTCACCTGCAGCCGGAATACAGATAATCTGTCAACTCAATCCAAATCCATCTTCAAACAATCCGAAGGTGCTTGCTGTCATTTGACCCTCATAAGTCTGGTAATGCACTTATGAACTACATCTGACCTGCATTTTTGCATTTTTAACCATTTTCATATATCTTTTAAATCGTTAAATAAACTGGCATTTTTTGATAAACATATCCAGTTTTTATTGCTTCAGTCTATAGCGATACATTGTTTATATCGCCTACGCTAACAGTTCCATGTATTATTATTATTATTATTATTATTGCCATTTATATAGCGCCAACAGATTCCGTAGCGCTTTACAATATTTTGAGAGGGGGAGATGTAACAATAAATAAGACAATAACAAGAAAACTTACAGGAATAATAGGTTGAAGAGGACCCTGCTCAAATGAGCTTACAGTCTATAGGAGGTGGGGTATTAGAAACATTAGGATAGGAAATATCAAGTAGGAGTGAAGCAGAGCTGGAGGAGAGAGCAAAGCACTATCCCATAGGAGAGCAAGAGACGGGTATGTAAGGGAGAGATTACTCTGGGAGGCCATACGCTTTCCTGAAGAGATGGGATTTAAGGCCCTTCTTAAATGATTGAAGACTAGGGGAGAGTCTGATGGCAGTAGGCAAGTTATTCCATAGGAGAGGAGCCGCCCGTGAGAGGTCCTGCAAGCGTGAGTTGGCCGTACGGGTGCGAGCAGCGGTCAGGAGGTGGTCGCGGGCAGAGCGGAGGGTACGAGGAGGGGCATACCTCTGGATCAGTGAAGAGATATAAGAGGGGCTGGAATTGTTCAGTGCTTTAAATGTATGGGTTAGCACTTTGAATTGACTCCTATAGGATACAGAGAGCCAATGTAAGGACTGGCAGAGGGGCGAGGTGTGAGAGGACCGACTGGATAAGAAAATCAGTCTAGCTGCAGCATTCATTACAGACTGTAGCGGGGCAGTACGGCTTTTGGGGAGACCAATCAGGAGAGGGTTACAGTAATCCATGCGGGAAATTACTAGAGCATGGACAAGCTCCTTGGTAGCATCTTGCGTAAGAAAGGGGCGGATGCGGGCTATGTTTTTGAGTTGGAACCTACAGGACTTGGCAACAAACTGGATGTGAGACTCAAAGGTGAGACCAGAGTCAAGTATGACGCCAAGACAGCGCGCTTGTAGGGATGGACTTATGTGGATATCACTGACTTGAAGGGAGAGGAGGATCAGTATTAGGAGGAGGAAAGACAAGGAGTTCAGTTTTAGAGAGGTTAAGTTTGAGAAAGTGTGACGACATCCAGTCAGAGATGGAAGAGAGGCAAGCAGTGACACGTTGCAGGACGGCCGGGGAGAGGTCCGGTGAGGAGAGGTATATCTGAGTGTCATCAGCGTACAGGTGGTAGTTGAATCCAAAAGAGGCAATAAGTTTTCCAAGAGAGGCAGTATAAAGAGAAAATAGAAGGGGACCAAGGACAGAGCCTTGGGGAACTCCAATGTACTGTGTTGCTTAACATTGAAATACTTTTATCTTTGATACTACAAAGTATACTATTTGGAAAAGGCATTATCTGCCTCACACTGCATTGGGGATTGAGACACCTGCTCTGCACATATTGGCTGCATACCTATCCATGAGTTCAATTTATTTTCCTTATCATATTTAATTTTTATTATTTTTCTTCATCTCACTAACATTTACATTTTAACTTTCTTATTCTATTTCGTTTTAATTTTCTTTTTCTATTTATTTCTTCCTTTTTTTTACCTTACTTTATCCACTACTACTTTCTATCTATGTTTTATCCATGATCCCTTATTGCATTTAAAGACATTACATATGTATATAGCACTTAAGGGCTATATTAGCCTATTTTTCAATTGTTATATATAAGATTTTCCATACATAGCACTACAGCCATTAGCCACTAGCCAGCTCCTGGAGTTTGCACACTACATTCTAGAGTGTTTTTAACTTGTATTTTACATAGGTTTTTAGTGAACCCCTATTGTTTTCAGTTTTGAGCAGCTTAGTGCTAGTCTGTCTCCCTCTCCCCTGTGTGGTAAATTAGGTACACCAAAATATTTTTCTTTTTTAATAACTTCTCTATTTCATTAATCACTATGTAGAAATAATGATATACATGACATTCTCCGATATGTATATTTAATTTTATTCATATACACAATTGTTTTCTTTTCTCTGACTTATGATATGTCTATGGATGTGCAATTACATTTGTAGCCCCCTGTTTTGTTACATACAATTTCTCATTGTGCTTAATGTACTTTTTGTCATTATCGGAAAAATCTTTATAATTATTGATAAAAAAATATATATAAAAAAAACCACGTGAATATCCTCCTACAAATTAACATTGCCAGAGCAGCATATGAGCAACAATAAATGCTAGAATTTTTAATCAACAGATTTGTGAAAAATAAATCTTTAATCCAAAAATGTGGAAAAAAACTTTGATCCTCTACAGAAACACAGCATGGTGTCCAAACGTCACAGGTATATGCTATACATCAGGGAACCATCTGATCACTCTAAAAGAGAGGGGGAAAAAATGCAAATTAGAATATAGCATGAATGAAGTGGTAAAAAAAAGCTACACAAAGAAAAGGGGGAAAGCATTAGATATGAAAAACTTTACATCATAGAACTAAAGACAATTGTAAATCTCTATTTAACCAGAGTAAATATATCCAGAATGCTTTTTGTCTTTTGAGAACCGTCTGTCTATCTATTCCTCTTGTTTGTGGATGGAATAAGTCAATAATTTGCCATTTTAATTTAGCAACCGAATGGTTATTCGCAGAGAAATGTGCTGGTACTGCATTATCCAGCATTCCCTTATCTTTCTTTGTGGTTTCACCTTCATAGACAAGGCTGCAAGGGCACTTGATAAGATATAAGAAAAAGGTGGATTCACAAGTTTAATCATTTTTAATCCCAAATATTTTACCTGTGTGGGAGTATGTGAAATATTGGCCCTTAATGACTAAACCGCAAGACAAGAAACACTTACCAACTTGAGTTTTCCCTAGAAATGTTTGGCTAACCTGAGAGAGTATTTTGTACCCAGCACAGACAAGATGGTCACAGATTGATTTTCCCCTCTTTTAAGCCACCATTCCTCTTCTGCAATGTGAGGCTTCTTGAAGATTAAGTGAAAAGTACTTACTACTGTTCTATAAAAATAAGAATTATTTTTATTATTATTTTTGGTATTTACATAGTGGCAACTTATTCCGCAGCGCTTTACAATTTTTTTTAAAAGAGTTAACATTTAGCAACAAACGAGATAACTAGAAAATGTTACAGGAACAATAGGTTGATGAGGACCCTACCCAGATAAGTTATAATCTAGAATAAATGAACACTGGACATTGGTTTGATTAGAGAGTACATGTGGGATTCTTATTTTAATAAAACAACATTTAATAAAAACTTGAACATTTCTAATATTCACAAAAGTAGCTAAATTATTTGTTTTAGGTTACTATATGAACACTTTTAATGCAACTCCAAAAATGAAATAAATGTTTTTTTAATCTAATTATCATAAATATCATTTACAAAGATAAATGTTAATTTTCACTTTGAAAAGTGCAAGAAGGTCTCAGAATAAGGGACAATGGACAACGGATCCCTGCATTTGAGCATGCCTAAACACAATTAAAGGACCACTCTAGGCACCCAGACCACTTCAGCTTAATGAAGTGGTCTGGGTGCCAGGTCCTTCTAGGATTAACCCATTTTTTCCTAAACATAGCAGTTTCAGAGAAACTGCTATGTTTGTGAATGGGTTAAGCCTTCCCCTATTTCCTCTAGTGGCTGTCTCATTGACAGCCGCTAGAGGCGCTTGCGTGATTCTCACTGTGATTTTCACAGTGAGAGCACGCAAGCGTCCATAGGAAAGCATTATGAATGCTTTCCTATGTGACCGGCTGAATGCGCGTGCAGCTCGTGCCGCGCATGCGCATTCAGCTGACGGGGAGGAGAAGAGGAGGATCGGAGGAGGAGAGCTCTCCGCCCACCGCTGGAAAAAGGTAAGTTTTTACCCCTTTCCCCTTTCCAGAGCCGGGCGGGAGTGGGACCCTGAGGGTGGGGGCACCCTCAGGGCACTCTAGTGCCAGGAAAACGAGTATGTTTTCCTGGCACTAGAGTGGTCCTTTAACAAACCTCTAGAACACTGCCTAATGCTTGTAATGACACATTAACGTTTCATTATTATTAATATTTTATTATAAATGGATACATAAGGACTGTAGATGTGTTATTTTTTTTAGATTATTTATATTTCTCAGTACACCATTCAGACAATGATGTTGCACATATAATGCCTTTCTTATCAGCCACTTCCAGTTCTGACCAAATTCTCACAATTTACATAAACAGAGCTACATGACCTGAGCAACAATACCTCTTTAGTCTCAGTATGACTAATTTTTGAAAGAAAAAGTGTTTTATGGCATGAGTGCCTTTTGGTGCCTCACACAGAGCAGCTGTTCCACCCATTTCTGTGCATGTCTGTTCTCTAGGCCTGCTGATAAATGACATTACTTTTACAACAGCTGAAGGAAGAAACCACAAAGCTCTGTATATAGAGTATGTAATATTTCAACTATTCTAATGTTTTGGTAAAATATTGCTTGCAAATAAAAATATACTAGTATTTTGTTCTAACAACATAACAATGCATATGCAATTTCAGATTTCTGAAAGGCAAATATCAGTGAGCTTAAATAATGTTTCAGCTCTACATAAGACCTGGGTATAAATATAATAAAGAAGGAGATAAAACAGCAAAGGATATTCTAAGAAAGATAAAAAAGTACAGATGTTATGTCAAAGTTGTAGTTTTGTTTCTTAAATATAAAATGTTCCAAAATTAAGCACCACAGTATATAACGGAACTTAGTAACATGTGTGCATTCATCCTCTCTTTATGGTTCTAGCACAACCTATACCATGCTGGAAGATATTTCACATTGTGACTCTTCTTGAAATCATGGTTGAAGTCTTCAGTCTTAATCCACTAGGGAAACAAAGTTCTGAACACATTTGTTAAGATTTCACTATAAAAGCAACCTTCATAGATAGGTTTATACCTTGTATGGTGGCTCTCAGACTTTGGGGATTGTTGATGGTTGGTTAATGGTTGATGCTAGTAGCCAGGAAAAAAATTGATTGATACGTGGATGGTAGGCTTTACATAAGCTACTGGACATAGAAATGTAATTAATTAATGACAAGTGTTTTGCAATTATACTTGACTAGAAATAGTGGGCTTGGTGTGGTTCTGCTAAATATTGAAACAGGACTGATGAAGACATGCCTGGCATTCTAGGTACCGAGGAGGGGGTCTGTGCAGGGGAGAGAGAGTGGAGAGGGGATATGTAAAGGGGAGGGATGAGGAGAGGGAATATGTACAAGGAAGGGAGGGGATATGTACAAGGGAGAGAGGGGATCTGTACAGGGGAGCAAGCGGGAGAGAGATCTGTGCAGTGGAGAGAGGGGATCTGTGCAGGGAGAGAGGGGGTCTGTGATGGTGCAGTGAGGATGGGGATGTGCAGGGAAGAGCATACCTGGTGTCCCTGCCAGGCTGCTCTTCCTCTTCACTCCACAGGACAGGACAGGAGGCACAGGAAGTGACCTCACTTCCCATTCCTCCAGTCCCACCTCTTCCCCTCACTCACCACACTCACCGCACCACATGGAGGAGACCTGGCAAGCAGAGCAGGATGCTTTGTAGCTTAAAAAATAAAAAAAAAAGAAAGAAAGAAACAGACACATAATTTAAGTCTTCCATGTTACATATTTAATTGTAGCAGTTTTCATTTTTTGGCTTTGCCTTTTCAACTGTGTTTTTTCCACTTTAGATTTTATTCAGCATTATAACTTGTCAAATTTTAATGATCTCTATTTTAACATGGATTTGAAAACAGTAACAATGATTTATTGTGACCCTTGCTTTGTTTCGATAGGAATGGGTCAACTGTCAGGTAGTAGACACTCAAGGACACTACAGTCGGTAGAGCATAATCTCCATTAGTTATCTGTGAATGTTGACTTTTGCTTTCTGTTAATGATTTATGTATCTGAACTGGTGAGCTCAGGGTATTGGGAAAGTTCAGTAATACCTCTTTCTTGCTTTTCAAACAGATTGTAGACAAAATGTTATCAGATTGTGTGTCCCATCCTTTCTTGCAAACTGTTCTAATAAAATAGTTACAGGCATCTAGAAATCTCCAGATTACTGACTGTTATTAGTCCTGGAAAAAATATTGAGGCATAGTACACATAGGAACACTGTTACACATAGAAACACATAGAATATATAAGAACTGTTTGGCCCATCTAGTCTGCCCAATTTTCTAAATACTTTAATTTGTCATAGTTAGGATAGCCTTATGCCGATCCCACTCATGCTTAAACTCCTTCACTGTGTTAACCTCTACCACTTCATCTGGAAGGCTATTGTATGCATCTACTACCCTCTATGTAAAGTAATACTTCCGACAATTATTATTATTACTATGCCCCTCTGATTTAAGTCCATGCCCTCTTGTTGTGGTAGTTTGTTTCCTCCTTTACTGTGTTGTTTCTCTTTATATAGTTAAATGTTTCTATATGTTTCAATATACAGACATACAATGCCACACAAAGATACATACTTTGACACACATATGCACAGCACATACAAACAGATGCACACAGACACACATAGAAGTTGAATAATAAACCATTTTAAAATTAGTGACAGCATAAAGACATTTTTTTCAATTTATAACAATTAACAAATGTATGCTAAACAAGCTGTAAAAGTGTTTAAATGAGTAAAAAAAAATTGTTAAAACTAAAAACTATTCTAAGCAGTATGTTAGTGTATAAGAAATATATTTATATATAAAGTTATCAGCCTGTTATTTAAATGGTCATTAAAAAAAAAAATCTAGTAAGGCATTTAATTGGGCATTGTAACGGATCACCTGGCACCCCGACTTGGTACCTCCGTTAATGGATGCTCCTAGTGCTTCCTGAGGACTCCAAGCACTCTGGCAGACACCACAATCACCGAATCCGAGAAACCTTTTAAATTCTTCCAAGCGTATGAATGCTGTAGACCATTGAATAGGAACCATACGAATAGGCTTGTACTCCTAGCAGTCAACTGGAACAGCATACAATAAATCCTTCCCCCAATAATGAGACGACACATCACTTTGAGGGTAAAAACAGGAACTCTGGACTGGCTCATCCAGCCTGGCTTTTATTCACAAACAGGTACATACAGGACACTCCCAGGGGGAGGATGATATTGACCAATCACATGGATGTACCTCCCACACATTTCCTCCCCTTAGATTACCACTTAACCCAATTATACAGTACACACTTTTCCCCAATTCCTGGATGTACCCCAAAAACAGGGGGTACACCTTTAAATCCAGCATCGCTGGATAGCCCTTATTCAGGGGGACAACATATCCAAAATTCAAGTAATTCGGATGAATGGTTCGTGAGATATGGGGTTCCAAAGATTTGACCGACCGCATGGGCAAAGCATCCGAAAACAGTTCCATGCATTTTGGCCCTGCGGTCGGTCACAAACAAGGGAATGAAAACAGGCGAATTGACTGTGTCATAGAGCCTGGAGAGGGTTTGAATGAATTCCCTTGTTTATGGGGTTCTTTCTACCGAACGGCGGGTCATTCGGTAGTTTCCACACGAATCTCTGGAAGTATGGAGGTCTCAGCGGTGTTTGCCTAGTCAAGTGTCCGATTTTAGTTCCAGACACTCGACGGCAAAACACCGCTGTTCGGCAGTTTAAGATGGCCGCCGCCACGTGTTTGTTTCCCGAATGGCGGCCACCCAGAGGACAAAGACCACATTACACTGATTGCCAATTACCCGTAAACTGTAATTGGAGGCACACTTATTCCTGGGTGGTCTGGTTGTTCGGTAGTTTCACCCAATATAATGAATGGAGTGATTCTACCGAACAATCAGATGAATGTTGCATACATATCACCCAGGCTAAACTTAACACATGAATACATATACAATATTACAGGCAGCACACTAGAACATGCTTCACAGTCTTAAAGGGACAGTAGTCCCAAAAGTCCCAATGTGTCCATAGATGCTGTTAAAAGGGCCAGTAGCAGCAATATACAGTACAATATGCCCAAATATAAATCTTTAAGTGTACCAATTTTCCAGGGACCATAGTCAGCAGGTAAGAGGCAGGAAGCCAGGCACCTCCAATGTCCAGTGGCGAGGTGGGTTCCGCCACATTTCTCCCCTTTCCCATTTAGACTATCCAGACTCCAGACCTCCAGTCGGTCTGGGGCTCTGATAGTCGGCTGGCTGTCCTTACAGGGGGTAGTTGTCCAGATGGCCCCCTGCCACTCGTGTCCAGTTGTAAGTCCAAGGCTTGGGGAAAAAGTAACCAGGGTGTCCTCTCCCCTGGTTGAACACAGCTGTTGTTGGGGAAAAACGACTGTCTCCCCTTCTGATATTTTGTCTGGCTGTTGTGGACTAGGACCGACTGTCCCTATCCCCAGTGGTGTAGGTGCAGAGACTACGGTCCCATCTGCACGGTTGTGGGGTTTACTGTCTCCCCTTGGTGTGCTAAGCTGCCGCTGGGGAGAGGGGATGACAAACTCCTCTCCCTGAACCGTAGACTGCCGCTGGGGAGCAAGGACGGCTCCTTCAGCTCCCTGTAACTTGGGCACAGAGACCACGGTCCCATCTGTGCTGTTGTGGGGCTTACTGTCTCCCCTTGGTGAGCTGTGCTGCCGCTGGGGAGAGGGAATAACAACCTCCTCTCCCATTAGAACACTCTGCCCATTGATGATCTGCCGCTGGGGAGAGGAGGTAACAATCTCCTCTCCCATGCCTACTTTCAGTCTTTGTGGAGGGAGACCGACTGTCTCTCCTCCCAATTCAGTGTCCTGCTGCTGGGGAACGGAGACTGGGCTCTCTATTCCCAAAAAATCACGCTGCTGCTGGGGGGTAGGACCAACTACCTCTGCCCCCTGTAACTCAGCCTGCCGCTGGGGAGGGAGGACGCTGCTCTCCTCTCCCTGCACTTCACACTGCCGCTGGGGATCTGGGCCGACTGCCCAGCATCCCTGTAGGGCCGGTAGAGAGACTGCAGTCCCATCTCCACCTGCCATCTGTGGGTCTTCCCAGGACCAACCCGTGAGGCCCCTCAACATTTGTGAGTAAGGGCCACCTGCTTCCCCACCTGGCAACTCTGGCTGCTGCTGGGGATCTGGGCCGGTTGCCCAGCATCCCGGTGGAGAGACCTTGGTCCCATCTCTACCTGCCTGTTGTGGTTCCTCACAGGACCAGTCTATGAGGACCCCCACTTCGGGTTCCTCCCGCCGCCTCAGGGAAAGATGGCTAACCTCCTCGGATGCAGCCTCTACTCGGCTGCTGTAACGCTCCTGCTGCTGAGCATACTTCCTCTCTTTCGCCAACCGGAATTCTCGGTCCAGCCTTGTGTTTCGCTCAGCCATGACCTGGTTCCAGATCACCCGGCGTGTCTCCATGGGTATATCATCCCCATACTCGGCCACTCGCTGCCTCACCTCGGCCAGCCAATCATCTCCAGAGCCAGAACCTTCCATACTTGTCTGCTCCCAGGGGCGCTGCACGACTGCTAGCGTTGCCCTCAATTTGTAAATCCAAACAGTGTCTCTGAGCTGCTTTACCTCACACTAGGACGCCATCCCACCGCTTGCCACCAATGTAACGGATCACCTGGCACCCCGACTTGGTACCTCCGTTAATGGATGCTCCTAGTGCTTCCTGAGGACTCCAAGCACTCTGGCAGACACCACAATCACCGAATCCGAGAAACCTTTTAAATTCTTCCAAGCGTATGAATGCTGTAGACCATTGAATAGGAACCATACGAATAGGCTTGTACTCCTAGCAGTCAACTGGAACAGCATACAATAAATCCTTCCCCCAATAATGAGACGACACATCACTTTGAGGGTAAAAACAGGAACTCTGGACTGGCTCATCCAGCCTGGCTTTTATTCACAAACAGGTACATACAGGACACTCCCAGGGGGAGGATGATATTGACCAATCACATGGATGTACCTCCCACACATTTCCTCCCCTTAGATTACCACTTAACCCAATTATACAGTACACACTTTTCCCCAATTCCTGGATGTACCCCAAAAACAGGGGGTACACCTTTAAATCCAGCATCGCTGGATAGCCCTTATTCAGGGGGACAACATATCCAAAATTCAAGTAATTCGGATGAATGGTTCGTGAGATATGGGGTTCCAAAGATTTGACCGACCGCATGGGCAAAGCATCCGAAAACAGTTCCATGCATTTTGGCCCTGCGGTCGGTCACAAACAAGGGAATGAAAACAGGCGAATTGACTGTGTCATAGAGCCTGGAGAGGGTTTGAATGAATTCCCTTGTTTATGGGGTTCTTTCTACCGAACGGCGGGTCATTCGGTAGTTTCCACACGAATCTCTGGAAGTATGGAGGTCTCAGCGGTGTTTGCCTAGTCAAGTGTCCGATTTTAGTTCCAGACACTCGACGGCAAAACACCGCTGTTCGGCAGTTTAAGATGGCCGCCGCCACGTGTTTGTTTCCCGAATGGCGGCCACCCAGAGGACAAAGACCACATTACACTGATTGCCAATTACCCGTAAACTGTAATTGGAGGCACACTTATTCCTGGGTGGTCTGGTTGTTCGGTAGTTTCACCCAATATAATGAATGGAGTGATTCTACCGAACAATCAGATGAATGTTGCATACATATCACCCAGGCTAAACTTAACACATGAATACATATACAATATTACAGGCAGCACACTAGAACATGCTTCACAGTCTTAAAGGGACAGTAGTCCCAAAAGTCCCAATGTGTCCATAGATGCTGTTAAAAGGGCCAGTAGCAGCAATATACAGTACAATATGCCCAAATATAAATCTTTAAGTGTACCAATTTTCCAGGGACCATAGTCAGCAGGTAAGAGGCAGGAAGCCAGGCACCTCCAATGTCCAGTGGCGAGGTGGGTTCCGCCACAGGCATTAAAAACTACAATTGATTGACACTGTACAGTTCAGAACTCCTAACCTCCAGGCAAATCCAGGATATACATGTCAGCAGGGGAACAGGGGCCAGAGACAATGTAAATCTCTCTTCTGATATATTGCTAAATGTAGTGGGGTTGAGTTATGGGAAGCAGCATCAGCAACCCTTGGCCAGAAGTGTAACTCCCACCAATCATTAGCAGACCTTGTCATTCAAGTCCAAGTGTAGCCATGAGACTAAAGGAAATCTAGACCGAACACTAGCTCTAGCCCTAGCACAAATTTTTTAAAATGAGCGTTTTGCTAATATGTATATTATTGGAACATTGTGTCATGTCATAGTTAATAAACCACTTCCTGTTTCATGGTTTAATATAATTTCTCCAGAACCACCCCGATGGCATTACTTTTCAATAAACATCGGTTCACCATGTGTTCTTTATATAAAAAAAAAAAAAAAAAAAAAAAAACACTGACTGAAGAATTCGAACAGTAAACTTTGATAAACTTGCTCCAAAGATTTCAGCCTAATCTTAAAGGGACACTATAGTCACCCAGACCACTTCAGCTCACCATTAACCCTGCAAAGCAAATAATTGCAGTTTTTTAAAAAAAAAAAACTTCAATAATAATTTATGGGGATACTTCACCTCTACCAGACAGCCACTAGAGGGACTTGTTAGGCGACTTTTTAACTGACACTGGACTTACTCAGGCTATGAATGAGGACGCCCAGTTTCACCAGAATCCGTATAGGAAAGCATTTTATAATTCGCACAAGGTCTCCCCTGCTGGCTGACATTGGCAGGGGTAGAGCAGAGGCAGACCTGATCCAGCATACAACTTTGTTTCCCTTTACGCAAAATGTGTTTTTCATGTCAATTAAAATGAAAGCTGACCTGACAGCTGCTTAGCAGATAAGCTCTTTCACAGAATTGGGTCTTTAACCCATTAAGGACACATGACATGTGTGACATGTCATGATTCCCTTTTATTACAGAAGTTTGGTCCTTAAGGGGTAAACCTGCTCAGTTCAGCCAATCCAAGAGTAAACCACTCTACTCTCAAACAGTGCCTTTTCACACAAACAGGTGTGGTGTGGGTGTTTGTAAAGGGGAAACAAAATTCTTTACTTAAAAGAGCTGAAGGCTGAGTCAATTAAAACAGTTGTTTATGGGTGATTGCCTCGTGGGGGAGGTGAAGAGATACTTGGCACTGTACAAATACAGTTTTTAATCAAGAGAACTAATCACCAGCATACGTAATCCAGCATACACTGTTGAAGACAAATTTATGTCTAAAAATATCAAAAAATATAATACTGACATTTAAATATTAGATGACTGTACATTTCACAGTTATTACGCATTTAAAACGGAAGTAGCAGTAGATCCATCATACTCTATTTACTCTGTGATTTTAATGTTTATTGTATTATTTAAACATTTTATGAGCTTTTACCCATATGGCATACGTGCCAAAAATGAACACGTTTTGTATATTTGTAATCACTGGACCTTTTGACTAAAATAATGTATTTGTATCCCACAATAATTTTAGTGGTACTGTATAAAGTATTAACTTAACATACAAGTAAATCATTCCAAAAATAAGCATTAGGGTACAGGAGGTGACAAAGAACATGCTCAAACAAGTAAATCACCTAAATACACGTTTTGTAAATATAGAAAAGTAAAATTGTAACAACCCAGAATAGAAGATATATTGCCAGGTGTAAAATTCTATCCACTCAACACAGGCAGTAACATAAGCTTCTCTTAACAGGTGTTCAGGTTACCTTCAAAGCAAGAAATGAACACGAGAGAAACAGTGATGTCACACATTCCTCAGAGTGAAAATGGATAACATACTGCAGGTAGAAGTAGGAAGATATAATACTGGAATGGTAGAGTGTGTGTCATCAGAATAATTAAATCTACATGTTCTAAAGCTCATAGTGCAGTATCATTTATACAGCCAGGAGCTGTCACTTCCTCGATTTTAGCACAAACTAAAAGTCAATCAAAAGTAAGCTCTTAGTTGTGCTCTTTTTTATTTATTTTTTACAAAATATTTATAGCTTTTTTTTTTTTAATTTACAGGCTTTTCAATACTGATACAGCAGGATACAGCATTTCTCTGTAAGTTACCTCATCTTACCCTTGGAATTGTAAGGCATCATGTCGCCGCAATGTAGAAGTGTAGTGGAGGTAAGTACAATTTTGACTTACCTCTGCTGCATTATTAACCCTATTTACACTAAAATATTATTTACTTATCAAATATTTTACCAGAAAGATCTCTCATTTTCAAGTATATTCTGGGACCGCAAACATTGCATTGTTACAATAGGGCACTGCATAAAATAAAAAATACAAAGTAATATTAAAATACATAGTATCATATTAAAAATTCAAATTCTCAAATGAATGAATCATATTAGAATTTGTTGTAGTATTATCCCTGTGTCTTTGTCTCTAAGAAAATTCCATCTAACCTGCCTATATACAAATAAATTATACTAGACCATCCCCTTACACCAGCTAATTCATCATCTCACTGGAAATCACCCACTGTTCCAAATGTGGGTGAGGTCTTATCTGTCATATTTGAGAATAAAAGGTGTGAATTGGTTTTTTGCAATGCATCTCCTTTCACATCTATATTGCAGCATGAATGGTCAATGTGGGAAGATGATGTGAAAGATAAATTTGGATTTTAACCATGTTCCCACCTGACTGAATACATATTCTGCTTCCTGATATTTTTAGTACCATGTTGTCATTAATTACCTAACATTTTATTTTATTTCTGTGCACATAACAGGTAAGAAATATAATAAACCATTATTACAGGTGCATTCGGTATCAGGGTTGATCAGGGATCTCTTAAAGAATTGTAGTGTGGAGAAAGATTTAATTCTGTGGTTCCAAACTTGGGGTGAGAGAGTGAAAACTGAGTTGCTGTGTGAGGGTTTGAGCTTATACAGAATGGCTCAGTAATGAAGGAGTTAATAAAGTCAGAGCCTCAGCATCAGGGAATAAAACCAACAGCACAATGGAAAAAAGGTAAAATATAATCTGTGTATGGTTAAAACATAAATCAAACAAATACAGCACAACAACATTCAATAACTATATAGTAAAACAAAAATTGCAGGAAGATAAACAAGGATATCCAAATGGGTGCATGCATCAGAAAAGAGAAAAGGTATGTTAGAATGTACAGAGAGTGTAGGCTTTAAGATAATGGGAGGGCAGGCCTCAGCATGGGTTTCATAGCAAGTTGGTTTAATACTAGGAATTCTCTAATAGTAGTCTCTAGTCAAGAAGGGAGATTAGACACAAACAGCCAACCAATGCTCTGGCAATTACACATGGAGATGGGCTCATATTAACCACTTAAAAGAACACTCCGGAACACTCATTAGAATGAAGCTGTTTTGGTGCCTGGTGGACAAATGGTTCATTCTGAAATTCTATTGCACCAATAAAAGTGCATTGTCATGATATGTTTCCCCTGTTGTGAATGACAAAATGAAAGTATATTTCATGACTTGTTATATATAATTATATTATTTTATTGTATTAATTATATATTGAGGTACCTGCCTGACAACCCAGGCAGACATAACAGAGAATTTAATTTGCAAGCCCTATTATACTGCAATTAAATACATATATTTTTGTGCTGTGATATCCAACAAGTACAACGAGGCCCCCAAGTACAGGTTTTATGGTGTTTTTGGAGAGTCACAGGGTCAAATGCAAGGCTTGCCTCCAATTCAGTTTGCCAGATTGGTTTGCTGGGCCTATGTTACATTTGAAAAAATATGGCAGCCCAGTAATAAATGATCCCATCATGGCATACCATTTGCAAAGGTAGACAACTTAGGGTATACAAAATCGGTATGTCCAGTTTTTTTAAGTAGACAATTCCAGGTGAGTTAGTATTCATATTTGTTTTTTGCATTTTTCACACAAAAACTACACTTCCACTAATGATATCATTGTCATTATACATTTTACTGCTCTAAAACATCAATATTCACTAAATGCCAAACATTGTTATACAGGGGAATATTCACTAAATGCCAAACATTGTTATACAGGGGAATATTCACTAAATGCCAATCATTGTTATACAGGGGAATATTCACTAAATGCCAAACATTGTTATACAGGGGAATATTCACTAAATGCCAAACATTGTTACATAGGAGAATATTCACTAAATTCCAAACATTGTTATACAGGAGAATATTCACTAAATTCCAAACATTGTTATACAGGGGAATATTCACTAAATGCCAAACATTGGTATACAGGGGAATATTCACTAAATGCCAAACATTGTTATATAGGGGAATATTCACTAAATACCAAGCATTGTTATATAGGGGAATATTCACTAAATGCCAAACATTGTTATACAGGAGAATATTCACTAAATGCCAAACATTGTTATACAGGAGAATATTCACTAAATGCCAAACATTGTTATACAGGGGAATATTCACTAAATGCCAAACATTGTTATAGAGGGGAATATTCACTAAATGCCAAACATTGTTATACAGGGGAATATTCACTAAATACCAAACATTGTTATAGAGGGGAATATTCCCTAAATGCCAAACATTGTTATATAGGGGAATATTCACTAAATGCCAAACATTGTTATACAGGGGAATATTCACTAAATACCAAACATTGTTATAGAGGGGAATATTCCCTAAATGCCAAACATTGTTATATAGGGGAATATTCACTAAATACCAAACATTGTTATATAGGGGAATATTCACTAAATACCAAACATTGTTATACAGGGGAATATTCACTAAATGCCAAAAATTGTTATACAGGGGAATATTCACTAAATACCAAAAATTGTTATACAGGGGAATATTCACTAAATACCAAACATGGTTATACAGGGGAATATTCACTAAATACCAAAAATTGTTATACAGGAGAATATTCATTAAATACCAAACATGGTTATACAGGGGAATATTCACTAAATACCAAACATTGTTATACAGGGGAATATTCACTAAATACCAAATATTGTTATATAGGGGAATATTCACTAAATGCCAAACATTGTTATACAGGGAAATATTCACTAAATGCCAAACATTGTTATATAGGGGAATATTCACTAAATGCCAAACATTGTTATATAGGGGAATATTCACTAAAGACCAAACATGGTTATACAGGGGGATATTCACTAAATGCCAAACATTGTTATATAGGGGAATATTCACTAAATGCCAAACATTGTTATATAGGGGAATATTCACTAAATGCCAAACATTGTTATATAGGGGAATATTCACTAAATACCAAATATTGTTATACAGGGGAATATTCACTAAATGCCAAACATTGTTATATATGGGAATATTCACTAAATGCCAAACATTGTTATACAGGGGAATATTCACTAAATGCCAAACATTGTTATACAGGGGAATATTCACTAAATGCCAAACATTGTTATAGAGGGGAATATTCACTAAATGCCAAACATTGTTATACAGGGGAATATTCACTAAATGCCAAACATTGTTATAGAGGGGAATATTCACTAAATACCAAACATTGTTATATAGGGGAATATTCACTAAATACCAAACATTGTTATACAGGGGAATATTCACTAAATGCCAATCGTTGTTATACAGGGGGATATTCACTAAATGCCAAAAATTGTTATACAGGGGAATATTCACTAAATACCAAACATGGTTATACAGGGGAATATTCACTAAATACCAAAAATTGTTATACAGGGGAATATTCATTAAATACCAAACATGGTTATACAGGGGAATATTCACTAAATACCAAACATTGTTATACAGGGGAATATTCACTAAATACCAAATATTGTTATACAGGGAAATATTCACTAAATGCCAAACATTGTTATATAGGGGAATATTCACTAAATGCCAAACATTGTTATATAGGGGAATATTCACTAAAGACCAAACATGGTTATACAGGGGAATATTCACTAAATGCCAAACATTGTTATATAGGGGAATATTCACTAAATGCCAAACATTGTTATATAGGGGAATATTCACTAAATGCCAAACATTGTTATATAGGGGAATATTCACTAAATACCAAATATTGTTATACAGGGGAATATTCACTAAATGCCAAACATTGTTATATATGGGAATATTCACTAAATGCCAAACATTGTTATACAGGGGAATATTCACTAAATACCAAATATTGTTATACAGGGGAATATTCACTAAATGCCAAACATTGTTATACAGGGGAATATTCACTAAATACCAAACATTGTTATACAGGGGAATATTCACTAAATGCCAAACATTGTTATATAGGGGAATATTCACTAAATGCCAAACATTGTTATACAGAGGAATATTCACTAAATGCCAAACATTGTTATATAGGGGAATATTCACTAAATGCCAAACATTGTTATACAGGGGAATATTCACTAAATGCCAAGCATTGTTATACAGGGGAATATTCACTAAATGCCAAACATTGTTATATAGGGGAATATTCACTAAATGCCAAACATTGTTATATAGGGGAATATTCACTAAATACCAAACATTGTTATACAGGGGAATATTCAATAAATGCCAAACATTGTTATACAGGGGAATATATAGGGGAATATTCACTAAATACCAAACATTGTTATACAATTGTTATACAATGGCTGGTTTAAGCCAATCAGAGTGATCTTTGTCATTTTACACAGCGTGGGAAAATTCCAAAGAACTTTCCCACGCTGTGTAAAATGACACAAAGCACTCTGATTGGGTGGCTTGAAATCCATCCAATCACAGTGCTCTGTGTAGTTTTACACAGCATGGGAAAATTCCACAGAACTTCCCCACGCTGTGTAAAATGACACAGAGCACTGTGATTGGCTTAAACACACCAATCAGAGTTTTCTTAGCCTAATTGCAGGGCGGGTCAAGGCTTTATAAGCCTTCCCCCGCCCTGCGTAGCTCAGTCTGCGCAGAGCCCTCCATGGGTTAAGATGGATTTTTTTTTGCGCTCGGGTTTTTTCTTTTATTTTAAGTTCGTCGGGTATGATGGCTTTTTATTTTGCATTTTTTTTGGGCTGAAAAATGAAGAAGACGTCAAATGGTAAGTTTAATTTTTTTTACAGGTTAGTTATTTTATTCCCCCTCACTATTTTTAGGGTGAGGGGGGTAGGTAGGGGATAGGTTGTATTTGGGTGTGGGGGGGGTGGCTAGGGGCTTGGGACCCCTAGTCACCTTGATTGAGGGGGGGATTTTAATTTAGGGCCCCCACCCGCCGCTCAGGGGTGGGGGCCAGGGGGGACAGTAGGTTCCCCCCTTATTGTTTTTTTAGGCCCCCACCCACCGCTCAGGGGTGTGGGCTGGGGGGGAGGACGGTAGGTCCCCCGCCCACCATTATTATCTAGGGCCCCCACCCACCGCTCAGGGGTGGGGGCCGGGGGGGACAGTAGGTCCACCCCCTCTCTTTATTTAGGGCCCCCACCAACCGCTCAGGGGTGGGGGCTGGGGGGGACAGTAGGTCCCCCCTTATTGTTTTTTAGGGCCCCCACTCACCACTCAGGGTTGGGGGTGGGGGGGACAGTAGGTAGCCTTATTGTTTTTTTAGGGCCCCCACCCACCGCTCAGGGGTGGGGGCCGGGGGGAGGACAGTAGGTCCCCCTCTCTTTATTTAGGGCCCCCACCCACCGCTCAGGGGTGGGGGCCGGGGGGGACAGTAGGTTCCCCCCTTATTGTTTTTTTAGGGCCACCACCCACCGCTCAGGGGTGGGGGCCGGGGGGAGGATGGTAGGTCCCCCCCACCATTATTATATAGGGCCCTCACCCACTGCTCAGGGCCCCCTCTCTTTATTTAGGGCCTTTAGGGCTTTTTTGTGGGTTTTAAAATTCGCCTGCCTATTGAAGTCTATGGCGGTTCGCCGGGTTCGCCCGTTCGCGAACATTTGCGGAAGTTCGCGTTCGCCGTTCGCGAACCGAAAATTTTATGTTCGCGACATCACTAGTGTACAACACTAATATTTGTGTTCAGCGACGTCTCACAAGTACAACAGTACCCTCCAAGTGCAGGTTTTGGAAAGTACAAATTTGTACACATTGAAATTTGCCAGATTGGTTTGCTGGACCTATGTTGCCTTTGAGACTGTATGACAGACCAGAAATGAGAATTACCCCCATCAAGGCATACTATTCACAAAAATAGACAACCCAAGGCATTTAAAATGGGGTATGTCCAGTCTTTTCTTGGTAGACTTGCCGTTCCCACAGAAATGTCACATTTGCAGTGCTGTTACTACTGCAAGGGATTTTGGGTTGACATATGCAAATTAGTTCAACAGAGAACCAATATTTTGCCTCATTATTCCATTTTGTGCATGGATTCCTTGAAGTTTATATTTGCTGTACACAACAGCTTTTAAACACAACTCAGGAACAGGTTTCAATCCAGATAACCACTCATGGAGAGCTGTTTTTTTGTTAATGCAACTTCATCAGCATGAGGTTGTAATAGAGTTATGATGGGGAAAAAAGTGATTGACAACCCCTGCCACCTGAAGTCAGTAAATAGTCAATACTTTGTTAAACACAGATCTGCACACACCAAATAAGCCATAAGACTTGCTTTTCCAACAAAAATCTGTGGGGATCGTTTTCACCATAACGCTATTGGTTTGTGCTCCACTAGTGCTTGATTATTGATTGTTGTAGAAAAACATGTGCATGATCAAATTCAGTCCATGACAATTACCGGTAGCTAATAAATAGCAAATTAAGAATGATTTATATGTGCTTCCCAACATTCCTGCTTTTGGCGGGACAGTCATAATTTTAGAGAGACAGTCCCAATTTCGTCTTTCTGTCCTGCTTTTCAGTTTTAGTTCTCTGGAGTCCTGATTCTGGAGATACCAGGGAACTGTTGCTGGGCAGCACAATGAGAGCACATCATTAGAAGCACTCTTCTTTTGCAGTGGGCACTAAAACCCTGCAATGAGCACTCCCTGTATGATTCTGTCAGTATGAGGCTCTCCACACAGGCTGTCAAGCCTCCTCAGTGGGCCTTTTCCAGGTAGACCAATAATGAGTGCCACTCTCTCAGTCCCATCCCAACTGCATACCTTCAGATGTTGGGAGGAATGTGTTTAGGTATGTTTTTTAATGAAAAGAAAAATGGTAATTAAAAAAACATACAATATTACATAATCCATTCCCTATGTTGCCAGGAACAACAAGTATGAATGAGATGCACAATCTTTGTAAGACACTAGTGAGATTGAAATATTCTGAAAAGTGTCTTTTTTGGGAGTCAAATCTATTCATATCTATTTTATTGTTCCAAAAATGGTCTAGAATTGTAAATGTTCTCAGCAATATCTATTTTGAAAAAGCAACTAAATTTAGAGTGTCAGAAGAAAAGTGAAATAGGATACTTTTCTGGGGAAAAATTACATATATATCTTGGCCATGGGTAAATTATTCATCTATCACTATATCACTATAGAAATACCAAGCCTTATTGGCTTTATTGTGATCATAAAGGAAAATAGTGTAGAAGCACTTTAAGAAACTCTGTAGCAGTCAACATCCTGGATTGTTGTGATGCATAAATTGTGGTCCTAGTTCCAGATAACATTGTCTGCTATTTGGTTTTGCCCACTATGGGAGCCATTTGTGCTAATATAAATCTATACAGTTCCTGACTGTCCTTGCACCTACTACTATCATTTCCGGTAGAATACCTTACTTTGTATACTACCCAATATTTCTAAAACACTACTGCTAGTCCTGACAGTTGGCCTGTAGTCCATGATTAGCCTCTACCTCATTTATGTTTTCATTACAGTTTTTTTTCTATTGCCCAACAAAACTGATGACTCTGCCTTGGTCAGAGTGAGTACTGTGGTCAATATCATCAACCATTTTGTACCATGTACCAACATAAAATGCAAACAATCACTAATGCCGAAAAGGAAATGTCAAAGGAGGAGAAATACGCTAGTGCTGAAACCACAAAATTCTATAGAATAGCTGAAGCAGGATGACTACGCAAAAACAGAGCAGAGTACCCATGACTAAAACCACAAGCTAGTCACACGAAGGATAATAGGCCTTAATTGAATATTTTTGGCTAAGCTTTTCAAATGATTTAAATTTGTTAGAAAAACTTTCCAAATTAATATTAAAGTATATGGGATTCATTGTAGCTAAATTATTTGGAAACGTTCTGTAATAAATTTAAATAATTCGAAAGGCATATCCAAAAATGTTAAATTGAGACCTAAACTGGGTATAAAAGTATAATGAGAATCAGGGATGATCTATGTCAATGTCTAGAAGGGTTTTACAATAAACATTTTCAATAATTTTTTAAAAGGTTATTGTCTATTTCTCTCTCTGACAATGGTTGATGATGTATTTGCTTTAGCACTCCAAAGATAATGGTTGCAATGACAGATGATGAATTGCACACTTTTTCACTAGATTTAAAGACTTAAAGAAACACTATAGGGTCAGGAACACAACCATGTATTCCTGACACTATAATGCTAAACCCACCATTTAGGTGGCTTGCCCCCTCTTAGCCCCTTAAAAGGAATTAAAACTCACCTTATTTCCAGCGCCGCGCGGGTCCGCTGACACCGGTCACGCCTCCTTGGTGACATCAGAATTGCAGAATTTTAGCCAATCCAATAATTTTTTACAGGGAAAGCATTGGATTGGCTAAAATTGGCAAGGGGGCGGGGCCAAATGCCGTTTTGGCCAATCAGCACCTCCTTATAGAGATGCATTCAATCCATGCATCTCTTTGAGGAAAATTCAGCGTCCCCATGCTGAGCGTGGAGACGCTGAATGGCAGTGCTGCCTACTGTGCAGCACTGAGCCAGGAAGCACCTCCAGTGGCCATATGAGGAGTGGCCACTTGGAGGTGTCCCTAGGGGCAATGAAAACACTGCCTTTTCTATAAAAAGGCAGCGTTTGCATGAAAATGCCTGCAGGGAATGATTATACTCACCAGAACAACTACATTAAGCTGTAGTTGTTCTGGTGACTATAGTGTCCCTTTAAGTTCTAACCATTGTGTTACCACTATGGTAACTATAGAAAAATGAATAGAGGTTATTTATGTTATTAAGAGCAATTCACTATAGAATGCAATCTCATTTGATCAGCTCCCTCTCCACCTCTATCTCATCTAAGCTCTGTCTCGTCCACACATTGTTCAATGTAGTGAAACATGTTAGACTTGCAGTGTGGATAATAATAATAAATAATAATAATAATTATATTCTTATAGATTTGGAGCAAGCGTAGACTGAACCTCCAGTTTTCTAAATGTGTCAATGTTTTGAAAGTGTTCTTTACAGCTAACCTTTATTGACTGAATGGCAAACATGTTACTTGTGATGTTGTTTTAATATGCCTGCTATGACATTATGTAATGAACTAATTTTCAAATAAATATTTGTAAGTTAATAATTCAGTTGTAGCTGAAGTTATTGGTGTCCAGCAATATCACCGTAAGCCTGTAAAATGCTGATCACTTTGTTTAATTTATGACTTTATATTAATGTGTTTAATATTATTATACATCTTTCCAAATCTTTGATCACCAGGTATGTCTAAGTGTGTTTTTTGTTCCTAGAAATAGACAAAGAACATTGAGTCTCTAAAATGTGGCAAATGATTATTGGCTCTAGCTTACAAGAAATGACGTTCACCTTCCTAGGGAGCATCAGTTGCACTTCCACTTGTTGTAAATTTTAAAAAGTCTGTACTGCAAGCATGAAAAATATTACTAGTGTTTCTGCTGAGTCATATGTATTTATCATTTAAAATCACTTGTTCCTAAGTGTAATAATTTATAAAGTGTGAGTGAGTTTTTGTACTATATCCCATTCTGTCTGCTCTTAAGGACACATTGCACTATTATTGTTTTTCCTTTTTTTCTCTTTGAGATATCAAACATTGTGTAAAGGATAAAGATCCTACAGACGTATGTACGTATATTTATTATATATGCGATCTCACCTATTAGCTACACTGTTTGTTAGGCGCGGTCATCTATTGTTTGTTTTTTTCCCAAGTTTAATGTAAGCTAAGATATTTTCTTAATGCAATCTATCGTTCATCACCTTAATGAGAACAAGTGATTTAAATGAGTGCCTTGTCTTCTGACCTCAGAAGATAAGGCACCTGTGAAGTCATTTGCTGTTTAAAATATTTACTTTACCATAAGGATGATAAGACAAAGCAGTTATGTAATACCTGGAAAACATATATCAACTCACTATAGAGATTATCTACTAACTATCCCACAGAAACAAGTTTGGGCACTGGGGGGTGGGGTGGCTGGGAGTTCTTTGGGATATTGTTAATGTTAAACTAAGGCTTTGTGTCCTGTTACAAATCTAAACTCATCATCTGTTTGTACCAAATTGTGCTTCCTTTTTATTTACTCAACCAACCTAAAGTCTCAATAAAAACAGTTTATAATAAAATATTGGCCTATTAAATACCATAGGCTGTAGTGGATTGTACGGTAGATATTGCATGCTGATTTTCAAATTGTAACTGATGTGTGTCTAGGTATCGGCAGGTATCAATTAATTGAGAGTATTTTATAAATCTCTATTTATTAACTTCCCACCACATTAAATCTCTGCACCTACAACAATAAATATAATATTATGAACTCCAGTTATGAGGACTTTTTAGGAGCCCATTGTCATACTGCCAGCAAACCCAAGACACAAAAGGATGACCTGGATCGTCTAATAAATGCCTCCTATTTACTGAAGAGGAGATCTCTGCTGTATTACTGTGCATCATAGATACATAATATCTTTATGAGGAACATGTAGATGGAAATGTATTTTATGTATTATCTCTGCTAAACATCATAACTTAAAGAGTCACTTTAGGCTTAAAAACTATACACACAGTCAGGGCCGGATTTACCCTTTCTGCTACCCCAAGGCCAGGTTCCTCAGATTTCCCGGCCCTTTATACATACATATTGATAACGTTTTGTGTATGTGATTAGATTGATGAATATGTATAGTTTGGTGTATGATTGGATAGTGAACATGACTAGATTGGTGGTTGGATGGGAATATGTGACCAGGTGGAAGTAGGTGGCCATGTGTGTGAATATGACAGTGAGGGTGTATAACTGGTAGGTGAGGTCAGACTGGGTAGGAAAATATGACTGGTTCAGTATGTGGCTAGATGAGTGGCTGAATAGCAATGTGATACTGAATGGAAGTAGAATGTGTAAGAATGGTGGGTATAAATGGGTAGGTGAGAGAGTTATGTGATAGGTAGATTTGGTGCAAATGATTTGGAAGTGAGATGAGGGTATGGTACAAGGTGAATGGGTGAAAGTAACTGGTGGTGTACATGCGTAAGTGGTGGTGAGGTGCAGGCTTTGTGGCTGGGTGTCTAGGTGTGTAAGTGACTAGGAAGTGAGATGTGGGTGCCAGGGTATGTGTATCGGTTATAATGACTGGGAGGCAAGCCAGAAATTTTGTGACAGGCTGCCAATATTATTATATAAGGTGAACATTATTAAAGGGACACCTATCTATAACCACCTAATCTTAATGAAATGTTGTTAGTGCATAGCCCTTGTCCATTTTCTCTGGCAATGGACATTTTGAAGGGCTTCATGTTATGCATCATCAAGCATGGCATGAGGATGCTGAATGTGTGAAGTACTTATCATAGAGAAGCATTGACTTTTATAAGAGATATTAAATTGTCAGAGAACACTTTATATCCATGATAAGTTTAATTTTTGTTTTTTTACTTTTCCATTTTAATATAGGGGGCTTTGGATATCAATTTAAAAGCAACATGCCAATGTTAATAATAAATATATGAATGCAAGTATTAATGGAGTGTCACTATGTGTATGAATGTAGGGGTATATTTGTGTGGAGTGTTAGTGTGTGAATGCTGTTGGGTATTTTGGAGAGTGCCGGTGTGTGCATGCAGAAGTGTATTTGTGTGAAGGATTAGTGTGCATGTATGTTGCACTATGTTTAAAATCCCCATCTACCTCTTATATTTACCTCAATCCCCCTCTATTCATTTGTCTTTCCTCAAAATTGTTCCTATCTCGCATTCCTCATTTGTGATCCTCTCCCCATATACCTCTTCTTTCACACTTACATGTTCCTCTCTTCTCATCCCACCATCCCACACTTGCTTCTCTTTTTGGAGGATGCTTGCACATGCACACATACAATGACAACACCTTCCAATAAGCTGAATGTACTTTACAAGTGCGAGTTACTTCACCCATTCCTATTACGGAAGCTCTGAAATAGAAATTACATTATGCCTATTCATTTGCTTTTATCACCCATATAGCACATTGTAATGCTGCCATCTGCTGGCAGAAGATAAAAAGGTAGCATTACTTTAATCCCAGTGCTTTCTCTTGCTTCATTCTGTTGGAATATACAGTTGAGTTGAATATGTTGACCATGTATAAGACACCCAGAGTCTCCATAGATAGACTAGAGTTTTCTTCTATAGCTATAGACATGCAAAAAGTCACTCAAGTACAATTCATCCTTGGGTCTCTAACAAACTTTGATCAGTGACATCCCTCAATGTCATTTTCCCATGCATTGAAGTTTATTTTGGACATCTATCCAATTACAACAGAGTATCGTTCAAATCTTATATAGTAAGAGTTAAAAACTGTTTGTTTCTATATTATTTCTTTCTTGTTTCCATATAATTTAGTATAAAATACAGTAATTACTACAATCTAACTGATGTTTGTAACTAAAACATGCTCACAAAATTCCTGGAACATCTGCACAAAATGTATGTTTGCCTCCTCTGATGCTGGCAACTTGAAGATTCATTCAGACTGAACTGCAATTTAGTGGAACTTGGGCTGATCAGACAAATCTTGAGGGAACCAACTTGTGTGTACACAAACATGCTCATTTTCAATTGTGATTCGGAGTACTGTTGCTGCACCAGAAAGAAAAGAAGGAAATAGAATGGAGAAGATGCTGCATTTTTAAGTGGGGGCAAATAATAATGCACAGGATCTGTCCAATCGTCTGGGCTGTGTGTCCTGTCCAAATAAGAGGTAGCAAAAAAAAGATGATTGATAGTTAGGGGACAACCAATAAGTGTTGATTTGTGGTATCAGGAAAAAATCCTTTTGCCTAGCCTGGGTAAATAATTCTAGTGTGAGACTAGCTCACCAATATGCAGTTGTTACAAATGATTAATTTATTTAGTTATTGTTAATTGGAGGAAAGAAAATACTTTCTATTGGGGACTGTGCTGTTTTAGGGTGAAAACGCCTTGGTCAATAATATTTGAGTGAGATTAGCTTTAGCAAGCGTCTGCTGTATCTAGCAAGCAACTACTGACAGAGGCACTTGAAACAAATTTGACAGGGGAGATAAGTACAGCGCTATGGAACTTGCTGGCTATATATAAATAATAAGACAATAATAGGTGATTGACAGGCAATTTGTAATTAATCCTAGTAAGAGACAAGTTGTTGTGTTTTTATTTTATTAACTGTTTGGAGAATGAAAATCTTATTTAATGGTTTTTTTTTTCCTCTCTGTGTTCAGCTTAGTGTGTGCGTTCTGTGTAGTGTTTCTTAAGGTCAAACACAATAACATTATGGCAGAAGATCCACCAAGCATCAACTGAATAAAGTCTGTGTTTACACAATACAGAATCATGTATTTGCTTTATTTATTTGTTGTGATAAGAAAACAAACCTACCATCATAAATGTTCTAAGACAAAATTGAGGGAGGGTAGGGGAAGGATTTATATTCCCCAATCCACAATGAGCAGTAGTGCCATGGCCTCTGAAACTCCTTGGACTTGGGAACTGCTGTCACCCCCTCCACTGCTGCCTCCCCCACCACCGCCATTACCACTATTAGTAATATTAAACCTCAGGATAGTGAGAATATCAGCTTGTATCAGCTTGTCTGTTACTTATGAATCAGGAGGCAAATGGATGTTTCTCTGCCTTTTAATGCTTCGATGACTGCCATTTCCACTGGCACTGCAGCTCCTTCTAGCACAGCTAGTTCAAGCATTACAGCTTGTGTTTTATGATTACCATGGGATCGATGGAACCAGTGGACTTGTTGTTGTTGTCTGTGTTACACAATATTTCTGGAGCCCTCCAAGAAGCAACTCAGCATTTGTTGGTGTTATCAGAGCTATTCTTTACTGGAGGTAGAAAAGAGTACCCAAGTAGTGTCCCCAATGTCAGGTCATGATGGTGGTGAGGAATCTGGTGATGATGATGATATAACTTTCCCCCCACTACTCCAGGAATTTGTCTATCTCATGAGGAAATCAACTATGATAGAAAATAATTAGAAGAGGAGGGTCCAGAGAGCAGAGGCAGCTGTCAACTATTTTCTGCATCTACAGTGTACTTGCCACTTTCTCTAAACCTTTCTCTAAACCCATCTCTATCTGCAGTAGAATTTAATGGTAAAAGTTGCAATATCATCTCCTATCAGTAGCAATAGTCAACAAAGTGCTAGTGTATTGAGGCTAACATATAGTGCAAAGCAAAGTTTGGCATTACTTTAAAGCCACCAAGAAGAGCAAATTGCTAAGTGCAAATTGTTTGGTAAATAAGTTAGTAGGGAAAGTAAAGGATCATCTCACTAATGCCGCTCTGATCCAGCATATGCAAAGACACTACAAGTTTATATACAGTTGCAAGAAAAAGTATGTGAACCCTTTGGAATGATATGGATTTCTGCACAAACTGGTCATAAAATGTGATCTGATCATCATCTAATTCACAACAATAGACAATCACAGTCTGCTTAAACTAATAACACACAAAGAATGAAATGTTGCCATGCTTTTATTGAACACACCATGTAAACATTCACAGTGCAGGTGGAAAAAGTATGTGAACCCCTAGACTAATGACATCTCCAAGAGCTAATTGGAGTGAGATGTCAGCCAACTGGAGTCCAATCAATGAGATGAGATTGGAGGTGTTGGTTACAGCTGCCCTGCCCTATACAAAACACACACCAGTTCTGGGTTTGCTTTTCACAAGAAGCATTGCCTGATGTGAATGATGCCTCACACAAAAGAGCTCTCAGAAGACCTACGATTAAGAATGGTTGTTGTTAAATGTTACAATTTATAGCATGTGAACTGCTGTTGATGATAAGTCCTAATTAAGTTATTACCAACTTTCCTTTACATGTTTACAAATTTATTTTAGTAGCATAGAAAAGAAGGTGAAGATTCATTGGCTTTGTACACATAATAAGGTTTATAGCATAAGAATGTCCTTTTAACATTAAATCAATATTTTAACTTTCTAAAGGATCATTATTATCAGTTTAGATTTTAATATAATTTATAATTCTTGGACATTAAAACATAAACACTAAACATGTACATAGCATGTAACACAATTTTAAACAAAAGTTACTTCAGCTTTAACTTTAGTCAACTGTGTTAGGCGTCATTGGACCATCCAAAAAGACAATGATCCAAGCATACCTCAAATTCCATCAAGGTTTGGTTGCAGAAAAAATCCTGAAAAATTCTACAGTGTCCATCACAGCCACTTGACTTGAACCCCATAAATAATCTCTTTTGGGATTTGAAGAAGGTGGTTGAAGAACACCAACTCAAGAATATTACTGAACTTGGCTAAGATTCAAGAACGCTACCAGAAGCTGATGTCTGGCTATGCAATTTGTGGTAGGTCATAACAGCAGAATGGTTCTCTACTAAGAACTAAAGATGCTCACCATGAAAGGGTTGAATAAGTTTGAGACTGGAGATATCAATATAAGTTGCATTTTCAGTTGAATTTGGGGAAAGCACTTGAGGCATTCATTGTATTGAACGGTTTCAATTGTTTTTGGTTGATGTGTTTCTTGCAAACAGCTGCAAGTCTGTACATTTTTACAGTAAACATGCTTTTCAGTGGGGGTTGGATAATTTTGATTACAACTGTATTAGTTTACAACTCTAGCAGCAGTTTATATACTGCAGCAACAATACTGGAAACCACTCTGGAAGCAGTTGCTAAGTAGTGGTTATTTGCTCCAATTACACTCTAAGGCAGCTGTTCCCAACCCATGGTACACGTACCTCCAGGGGTACAATTCAATGCCCCAGGAGGTACACCAGAAACCCCGGTAATGGTGGCTGCACAATCTGGGGACCGCAAGGTGAACGGGTCCATCAGGTGGTCCATGCATTTAGGGCCACCCAAAATACGTGCTATGAGGGGCCCGGTCTTGCGCTGCAGCACTTTAATAACTTCTAACTTGCCCAGAGTGCTGAGAGGTAGTGAGAGTGAGGCACACACTTCCTCCCAGGTGTAACACGAAGCCTCACACGGGGGAGGGGGGGGAGCAATGGGGACGGGCTGACTGGCTCATAAAAGTCCCAGCCAGCCAGTATGTTTTGGGTGTTAGTATGTATGTAGTGTTTGCATCTGTGGGTAGTGGACCTCGGGTAATCCGACTGATTACCTCCGCTAATTCCTCTTCTCAGCCAGATTAGAACCATTAAATAAGCAAGCATCCATTCCCCCAGTAACCAGAAAAAACATAGTTCTGCGAGTCAACTGATTTTATTCAGGCCACACTTGGCTTTTATGCACACACCCCTAACATTGGGTCTCCAACACAATATTACAGGGTTTTCCTTCCCAGGGTCCTTTGTGCCTGAGAGATAATTGCGTGAGATAAACTATAATTCAATTATCTCTCAGGTACGGGCAGCAGTATAACCTTTACCAGGGTTTGTGTGAGTGCCTAGCCGAAGAGAGTTCCAGGTAATCGATAAACAAGTGCCCACGTTCGGGAGACAAAATGGCCACCGCATTTTTGTCGACCATGTGGATTTGGTTATATGGAATGGCGGCCTCCCTGGGGAAGCATTCATTAATTACTTCCCTTGCGGTTTCGCTCTTAAGTTACTAGGTGGGAATGATCTAATGGCGTACCATGGTGATCTTCATTCAGGAGTCGAATGTAAAGCGTTCATAAACCATAACTCTCGAACGGAAAAGATAAAACATATGAAGTTGGCGGTAGGTACCGCCACAAAACTCCCCCTTAACCACAAGTTGGTATCCACAGTCTGATCCTCACGGATCGGCTTGAGGATGTCCGGGGAGTACTCACAGATCACTTCTCCAGTTCTGTTTGTCGTGACAACACGTCAGCATTCCCATTTTGTTTACTCGGTCTATAATGGATGGTAAAGTCATATGAGACATTTGTTGAGTTTTAGCATTAACCCAGCCTCTCTGATTTTATCTAGGATGGTCCCTATGTGTACCAAATGCTCTTCCCAACTGTTGCTAAACACAGTGATGTCATCCAGGTATGCGCAAGCATAATCCTGGAGGCCATCTAGAAGACTATCCACCATTTTCTGGAAGGTGGCAGGGGCATTCTTCATTCCAAACAGCATTACCTTAAATTGCTGTAGACCAAATATAGTGACGAATGCTGATTTGGGAATAGCGTCGGCTCCTCATTTCCGAATTGTTTGACAGACTCCAGGGTGCTAAAGTCTTTACTAAACTTGACCTCAGGAGTGTGTACAATTTTGTAAGGATTATGGAAAATCATGAGTTGAAAACGGCATTTAACACTAAAAGACGGCACTATGAGTACCTTGTGATGCCCTTTGCATTGTGCAATGCTCTGGCCATGTTCCAGGACTTTATTAATGATGTACTCAGGGACTATATTTATTAATTTGTCCTAGTCTATTTGGATGATATCCTTATTTACTCCCCTGACCTTCAAACTCACCACAAACATGTCAAACAAGTATTGCAAACTTTACTTAAAAATCAACTTTATTGCAAACTGGATAAATGCATCTTTGATCAGACTGAAGTACAGTTTTTGGGGAATAACATTTCTGCCTCTGGTTTTCAGATGGACCCTCATAAACTAGAGGCTGTTCTACACTGGCCATTACCCAATGGACTAAAAGCCATTCAAAGGTTTATTGGGTTTGCCAATTATTACAAGAGATTTATCAAAGGGGTTTCTTCTGTGATAGCCCCCATCACCAATGTGACACGCAAGGGGGCTAGCAGTACGGTACGGTCTAAGAAGGCTAAAGAAGCTTTTGAACTTCTCAAACAAAGGTTTGCTTCTGTCTCCTGCTGAGTGTAATTATGATATTGGCAACAGAGAATTGATGGCCATGATACTAGCGCTTAAAGAGTGGCAACATCTTTTAGAGGGTTCCAAGGACCCCCAATTGATCATTACTGACCACAAGAATATAGGGGATGCTAAATGACTATCTTCTAGACAGGCTAGATGTTCTTTGTTCCGTACTCGCTTTAACTTTCTTATAACTTACAGACCTGGTCCCAAAAACGTGAATGCAGACGCCTTATCTAGACAGTTTGATACTGAATCAGTACAGGAACAAGAGACATCCCCTATTATTCCACCTGAGTGTATCATCGCTTCCACTGTCCTTTCCTTGTCATTTCCTTTGCTTGGCGCTATCATGGAGGCTCAGTCTCAGGCACCATGCAATAAACCACTGGATAAATGATTTGTTCCATTGGATGAAAGGAAAATGTCATGAGGGTGTTCCACAACAACGTTACTGCTGGACACCCAGGCATTAATATATCCATATCCGCGATCATGTGATCATTTTTGTGGGATTCTTTCAGGAATGATGTTAAAGAATATGTGCAGGCCTGTTCTGTTTGTGCAGTTTCTAAGGTACCTCATAAGCTTCCTTGTGGATTGTTGCATCCACTTCTCGTACCTAGTGTTCCATGGTCCCATTTGTCCATGGATTTCATTGTGGAACTTCCTAGTTCTAATGGCTATGCCACCATCCTTATGGTGGTTGACCGCTTTTAGAAGATGGCTCTTTTTGTTCCACTCAAAAACTTGCCATCCTCTCAAGACCTGGTTCTTGTTTTTATATGTGAAATTGTCCAGCTACATGGCATTCCTCACAATATTGTATATGACAGAGGTTCTCAGTTTGTTTCTCGGTTTTGGAGGGCTTTCAATAAACAGTTGGGCATTGAATTGTCATTTTCTTCCTCTTACCAGTCCCAAACCAATGGCACGGCTAAGAGGGCTAACCAGTCATTAGAATTGTATTTGCCTTGTTTTGTTAATAGCACTCAAGATAATTGGTCCGAATTACTACCCTGGACCGAGTTTGCTAGGAACAATGCTAATCATGACTCTTCTGGTCATAGTCCATTTTTCTTTAATAACAGTCATCATCCTTCTGTTCTTCCAGCTGTTTTTTCTGACACAGCTATCCCTGCTTTGGATGATCACCTTGCTTCTATTCGTGATACGTGGACCAAAGTTCACTCCGCTCTCAAAACTGCGGCTGATCATTTAAAATTTCATGCTGATAAACAGCGGGGTGCGAACCCTGTTTACCAAGTGGGTGAGGGTGTGTTTATCATCACGCAACAGCAAACTTAAAGTTCCTAGCATGAAGCTTGCTCCAAGATTCCTTGGTCCATTTCATATCCTTCGTAGAATTAATCCTGTTTCATATTCTCTGGCTTTCCCTGTCTCATTACGTATTCCTAACACATTTCATGTTTCTTTGCTCAAACCACTTATTTGCAATAGGTATACTGTCCCAAGTGTTCCACCGCTCCCGTTGGTTGTTTATGGACAGGAGGAGTAAGAAGTCTCTTCCATAATCGATTCCAGTTTCTCTCGTGGTTCATTACAGTATTTGTTGATGGAAGAGTTGGACCTGCCGAACGTTCTTGGGTCCCGGCCTCCGATGTTCATGCAGGTCACAAGATTTGTTATTTCCACACCAACATTCCCCTCAAGCCGGGTCCTTCCCGCCCGGTGAGTGGTCTTCAGGTGGGGGGTAATTTAACATTCATCCTCACCTTGCAGTATCTGCGCTCAGCGGCCATGTGTCAGTGTACCTGACTCCTGCAACATGTTGATGGACACCGTCTGCTGCGGATCCACATCAAATTATAGCCCCATGTCCACCCACGGTGATGACTACGTTGGCCCACGTGCGACGTCACGCGGGAGAGGCCAATTTTGGCCAATCAGATTTGTAAAAGGCTTATTTAAACGCATTTTTACTTCTCCTCATTGCCATGTCATGGTTTCCCTTCGTGGTTGTCTGAGAGTGTGTTCCTGATCGTTTATTTCTGGTTATTGACTTTGGCTTCATTTTGACTTCCCTGTATTCTGGTATCCCTGAATTTTGGCTTTCCCTTATCGTTGTGTATCCCATTCTGTGTCCCCGACCTCGGCAAGTATTCTGACTATTCTTTGGTACGTTAAGTCTGGCCATTCTAAGGCCCAGTAAGACGTTACCTTTTAGTCCTAGATGTGATACAGTTCAACTAGTAATCCTGACACTTATCAGGTGTATTAAGCCAAATCACAAAGATATCATCAATATATCTCTTCCAATAAAAAAATCTGGTTCATATAGGGTTTAAGATTTGGGTCAGCTCTAATGCAATTCTCCCACCAGCCAAGGTGTAAATTAGCATAGGAGGGTGCACAGGACATCCCCATCGCAGTTCTTGTAATTTGTTGATAAATTTTCCCATTGAATAGAAATACATTGCGAGTAAGGATGAATCTCAACAAGTCTGAAACAAAATCCATATAAATTTCTGGTAATTTCAACTCTAGCTGGAGGAATGTGCATACATGTTCGATCCCTAATTGGTGAAGGATTGAGTTTCACAGGGCCTCGACATCCAATCTGCACAGTATGGCATTTCCAGGGAGTGTGAGGTTGGCCAAAAGGTACTGCATCTGTTTAGTGTCCCTAAGGTACGATGGCAACTTCTGTACCCTAGGAGACAGGATTTTATCCACATATATGCTGGTGTTTTGAGTCAAGTTTCCACAACGCTCTTTTATTTTTCTTTCTTACACATGTAGGGAGCACTTTATTTAAATAGTTTGTGTGTTTTGGTTGAGGGAATTTTGGTTCAGGTAGGCACTAGTTCTGTGCAGTGCCGAGGAAATAGGGATAAGTGCGTGTTTTTGCTGATATCCACTCATATGGCTTATCCCCTATGCTGGGAATTTCATCATAGTTTGCTGGCTTATCAATATCCAATATCCCTTATCCACTGGCAAGATCTGTTGGGGTATCTTGTGTATTTTTAGGCTTCTCTGTACCTAGAAGTTGGAATTTTCTAGTCTAGGTAGGATTTTAGTATAGTTTCCAGACTATATCCCTCCTAGGTTATTAAGACATTAGAAGACTAATACTTCCTACTACCCCTGTTCATATACTGGGATACCTTTCTACCAAGAGTTTATCCCTACCTCTATCCAGCATTTTTTAAGTGATATTATAATTTAATATAAAATTAAAAGTTTTTGTTATTTTGAAGGCTTTTTCCAGATTGGATTGGGATTCTAGCCTATTAGTCACTTTTTATGGAAGTGAGCATTGAGATTATTTATTTTTTCTCTTAGTGTATATTTTGGGTTATCCCCTATCACCCAGTCTAGGTGACCATCCTGTAGTTAGGAGATGGGACGTGGGAGGAAATTACCCTAATCCCAATCTCTTACCTTTCTTCATTAACTTTAATCGATCTAAACATCTTACTGGAATGTATTTTTATAATCATGATATATTTTATTTTGCTTTTAATTATCATAATATAACATAATGAATGTGGGAATGTTTTGGTGGTGTGCCAGGCAGCAAAATGTTTGGGGCTGGCCCTGCTATCTGTGTGTGTCATTGTATCTGTATGCATGTGAATGTATGAGTCATTGTATCTGTTTGCATGCAAGTGTGTGTACATGTGTGTCTGTATGTGTGTAAGTTTATGTGTGTCTCTATGTCTGTATATCTGTATGTCTGTTTATGAGTCAGTGTGTGTTTCTGTATGTCTGCTTATCTGTGTGTGTGTATCTGTATTTGTGTGTGTGTCAGTATGTGTCTCTGTTTATATGCACGTGTCTGTATGTGTGTCTGTTTATCTGCATGTGTATCTGTATCTGCATGTGTGTCAGTGATTGTATCTGTGGGTGTATGTTTTTTCATGTGTGTCAGTGTGTGTGTCTGTATCTTTCTGTGTGGCAGTGTTTGTGTCTGTGTGTCTGTACATCCGTATGTGAGTCAATGCAGGGCCGGTGCAAGGATTTTTGGCTACACAGGCGAAGATGAATTTTGCCGCCCCCCCCCCCCCCACACACACACATGAATAAGATGTATCTTTAGCGGAGTCACATATCCAGCCTTTTGAAATCCCCATGTAGTGTATTGTACCCCCCTTTAGTGTGTCTTACACCCCCTTGTATGTCTCTTACAACCCCCATGTGTATCTCCTTTCCCCCCCAGCCCCTTTGTGTGTCTTTCTTTCCCACAGCCCTTTTCTGTGGGTCTCTCCCCTCAGCCTGTTTTTTGTGTGTCCCTCTTCCCCTCAGGCTCCTTTGTGTAACTTTTCCCTCCCAAGCCATATAGACATAGATATATAGCTACACACACATACAGGCACATAGTCACAGAAATATACAGGCACACAATCAAACAAACACAGCCATACAGGCACACAGTCATACAATCAACACATACAGGTACACAGACATACAGTCATACAGACACACACACACAGAGACATGCAGACACTGGCATATAGATAAATAAAGACACATTTATACAACACAGACATACAGAGACATGAAGATGCAGGCATACAGAGACATACAGAACAAGGCATACAGATACATACAGGCATGCAGAGACATACTTACACAGGCATGCAGGGACATATATACACAGACAGTCACACAAAGATATACAGAACAAGGCATACAGAGACATATGGATACAGTCATACAGAGACAGGCATACAGTGACATTCAGAAACACACGGACACAGTCATATAGAGACATACAGACACAGACATACATACACTTTCATACACAGACAGACATAGTCATACAGAGACATGCAGACAGGTATACAGAGCAGGGGCAGATCCAGAACCTAATCTTGGGGGGGGGGGTGAAGTAAGGGAGTTAGAGGCTGTAGAAGGGAGTATAGGGGCTGTGGTGGGAGCAAAGGAGCAATGTGGTTGGAAACAGGCAGTATGGTGGGAAACAGGGGCAGTAGAGGGGGACACAGGGGGAGTATGGTGTGGGCACGGGCTGTAACGAGGGACACTGAGGCAATAAAGTGGTGTCACAGGGACAGTATGGTAGGGGGTAAATGGGAAGTAGAGTGGGGACAGGGGCTGTTGAGGCGGGTAGAGGAAGTAGAGGGGGGAGACAGGGGCAGTAGAGGCGTGTGAAAGGGGGGCAGAGGCAGGGGCTGTAGAGGGAAATAGAGGGGGTGCATGGGCAGTATGGTGCGGTAGAGGCTTTAGAGGGAAAGAGGGGCTGTAGAGGGAAATAGAGGAGCTGTAGAGGGGCAGTATGGTGGGGCAGGGGTTATGGAGGGAAATAGAGGGAAATAGAGGTGCTGTAGAGTGGCACAGGGGGCAGTAGAGGAGGACAGGGTCAGTATAGTGGGGGCAGGGGCCGTATAGTGGGGGCAGGGGGAGTATAGTGGGGGCAGGGGCAGTATGGTGGGGGCAGGGGCAGTATGGTGGGGGCAGGGGCAGTATGGGGGGGCAGGGGCAGTATGGGGGGGCAGGGGCAGTATGGAGGGGGGCAGGGGCAGTATGCTGGGGCAGGGGCAGTATGCTGGGGGCAGGGGCAGGGGCAGTATGGGGGGGCAGGGGCAGTATGGGGGGGCAGGGGCAGTATGGGGGGGCAGGGGCAGTATGGTGGGGCAGTATGGTGGGGGCTGGGGCAGGGGCAGTATGGTGGGGGCAGGGGGAGTATGGTGGGGGCAGGGGGGCTATAGTGGGGGCAGGGGGACTATAGTGGGGGCAGGGGGACTATAGTGGGGGCAGGGGCTGTAAAGGGGGCAGTATGGTGGGGGCAGGGGCTATAGAGGGAAATAGAAGTGCTGTAGAGGGGCAAATGGGGCAGTAGAGGGGGCAGGGGCACTATGGTGGGGAAGGGGCTATAGATGGGGCTGTAAAGGGGGCAGGGGTAGTATGGTGGGGCAGTTTGGAGGGGGCAGGGGCCATAGAGGTGGCAGGGGTAGTATGGTGGGGGTGGGGGCAGGGGCTATAGAGGTGGCAGGGGCCGTATAGTGGGGGCAGGGGCCATATAGTGGGGGCAGGGGCCATATAGTGGGGGCAGGGGCCATATAGTGGGGGCAGGGGCCGTATAGTGGGGGCAGGGGGAATATAGTGGGGGCAGGGGGAGTATAGTGGGGGCAGGGGGAGTATGGTGGGGGGAGTATGGTGGGGGCAGGGGGAGTATGGTGGGGGCAGGGGCCGTATGGTGGGGGCAGGGGGCGTATGGTGGGGGCGTATGGTGGGGGCAGGGGCCGTATAGTGGGGTCAGGGGCAGTATAGTGGGGGCAGGGGGAGTATAGTGGGGGCAGGGGGAGTATGGTGGGGGCAGGGGCTGTAGAAAGGGGCTGAAAAAACCGTTTTGATTTAAAAAAAAAAATGCTTGAAGTTCTTCCCCACCCCCTTCCCCTCCCAGAAGCTTACCTTGGGCCAGGGAGGGAGAACCTTACAACTGGTGGTCGGCTGGGAGGCTGGAGCTGCAGTCAGGACCGCTGGGGAGTCTGGGAGCAGTAGAAGTCCCGCCCCCTTCTGACATCATCAGAGGAGGACGGCTGACTTCACTGCCCTGCTCCTGCTGTGTGCTGGCTGCAGGGAGAGAGGTGAGATTACAAATCCGAGTCTCCAGCCAGTGGCAGGAGATTCGGATTTTTGAGCCCCCCCCTCCTCTGGCGCCCTAAGTCAATGTGTATATCTGTATGTGTATCTGCGTGTCTGTGGCAGTGTGTTTATCAGTGTGTCTGTTCAACTGTATGTATATCAGTGTTGCCATCTGTGTATCTGCATATGTAGCAGTGTTTGTAGCTGTGTGTCTGTACATTTGGATATATGTGTTGCGGTCACCGGCCCGCCGAGCCTCACGGCCGTGCCCGACCGGCACGGCCACGCCGACAACACGAGCTTACCTGCTCGTCGGCGACCTGGGAACCGCTCCTTCCGTTCTTCCGGGCATCACGCCCGAATCAAACATGGCGCCGACCACGTGGTCGCGCCTAAGAGTAGCTCCGCCCCCGAAAATTATACCAACGTGTGCGTGACGTCACGACGTCAACGCACACGCACGTTTTGGGGTCAGAGGTCGCCCTCTGACCAATCATAGCCTAGAGAGGGGTATTTAAACCCCTAGCTTTTCCCATTACTTTGCCATGTCATGGTTTCAGTTTCCTGATTTCCTGAGAGTGCTATTTCCGTGATTCTGATTTCCTGGTATCCTGATCCTTGGTGTTTCCCTGGTTATTCTGATCTCTGGTTTCCCTGACTTGGCTTGTTTTATTGGTATTGAGTATTTTCTGGCTTCCTTGACCTCGGCTTTCCCTTTGACCATTCTCTGTCTCTAGCGTATTAGTCCGGCCATTCTAAGGTCCGGTTAACGCTCTATCCTGTTATTTTCCTTTTCTTACCTATGTATATGTTTACATAGTTTCTGCGTGCTGGACCACATTACTAGTCGTGACATTACGACATGGCCATGGATCCTGCAGAACTATGCAAGCATATGATCGCCTGTGAGAGTAGGGTGGAGGATATGGACCACAGGTTAGAACAATTTGCCCAGACATTTCAGACCTTGCTCCAGAGGACTGCCTATTTAGAGGTCCCTCCTGTACCACCTGTGGTTCCGCCACCTGTAGTGGTTCCCGTACCACATAAACCACCGTCCATAACCTTGTCACCGCCCCCTCGCTATGGAGGTGATTCTAAGGAATTCAGATTTTTTTTACACCAAATTGAATACCACTTTGAGGCCTCCCCAGGTTCATTCCCAACAGATAGATCAAAAATAGGCTATCTGATGAACCAATTAACTGGAAAAGCCTTGACCTGGGCTAACCCCTTATGGGAAAGTGGTGACGCAGTAGCCCGTGATTACAGTACTTTTCTTACGGCCTTTAAGGCTACGTTTGAACCTAAAGGCAGGGAGAAGAACGCTGCCAAAGCCCTTATGAGAATCAAGCAAGGCAGTCGTTCTGTAGCCGATTATGCAATAGAGTTCAGGACATTAGCGTCTGAGGTTGATTGGACCAATAGTGGTCTGGTGGCTGCTTTCTCTGAAGGTCTAGCTGAGAGTATACAAGATGAGACTGCAGCTAGAGACCTTCCGGTTAATCTTAATGAGTTTATTGCCTACATGATAGACATTGATAACCGGCTCAGAGAGAGAGAGAAAAACAAACAACGTAACAGACGTTCTAATTTGTCCATAGCTCCTCGTTTCTCTAACCCAATGGTGAGTAGCCAAACGCCTCTTCCAGAACCTGAACCCATGCAATTGGGTAGCGCTAAACTCACTGAGGCAGAGAGACAACACAGACGTAACGAGGGGTTATGTATGTATTGTGGCAAGAAGGGACATCTAAGATCGTCATGCCCGGTTCGGCCGGAAAACTTGCACACCTAAGGCACGTACGGGGACCGACCTTAGGTGTGATGTATATGTCCCCTAAATTGACTAAGAACCGTTTCCTTATCAAAGTAACCTTATCTTTCAAGAACACTACTGTTCAGTGTGAGGCTATGATTGACTCTGGGGCAGCGGAGAATTTCCTAGACAAAGAATTCTCTGCAAAACATCTCCTGCCCTTAAGACATAAAGAGAAACCGATAGCAGTCGAGGCCATTGATGGAAGGCCTCTTACCCAGCCTTTCATCACACACGAAACTCTGCCAATCACTGTTTCAGTGGGTATTCTCCACTCTGAAGAAATGACCTTTCAAATCATATCTTCACCTACAGTTCCGATAATACTCGGTTTCCCTTGGCTCCTGAAACACAATCCACGTTTGGATTGGATTGAAGGAGAGATTGTGAGTTGGGGTGAGAGATGCAAAGGTGTTTGCTTTAAGCAAATCCCACAACCTATTGGTACCATTAATGTTCCTGTTGCACCTCCCTTGACCACACAAATTCCACCGCAGTATATGGATTTGAAAGAGGTATTTAACAAGGTCCAGTCAGAAGGGTTACCTCCTCATAGACCTTATGACTGTACCATAAACTTATTACCAGGGACTATGCCTCCCAAGGGGTCTATGCCTTGTACCCCCAGGAAAATCTTTGTTTGGAGGAATATATTAAAGATGCTCTCAGAAAGGGTCATATCCGTAGGTCCTCCTCACCAGCCGGGGCTGGATTCTTCTTTGTCTCTAAAAAAGAAGGAGACCTACGCCCTTGTATTGATTATAGGGGTTTGAATAGGATTACCATAAAAAATGCCTACCCTATTCCCCTTATATCAGAGCTGTTTGACAGATTGAGGGGAGCTCGAGTCTTTACCAAGCTCGATCTCCGAAGCGCATACAATCTAGTCAGGATTAAGGACGGTCACGAATGGATGACCGCATTTAACACCAGAATGGGACATTACGAATACCTGGTTATGCCGTTTGGATTATGTAACGCTCCAGCGGTATTCCAGGATTTTATTAACGATGTCCTAAGAGAGTACCTTCACATGTTCGTTCTAGTGTACTTGGACGACATTCTCATCTATTCCCCAGACCTAGAGACACATCACGAACATGTGAGAATTGTACTGAAAACCCTGTTACAGAACGGCCTTTACTGTAAACTGGAAAAATGCCAGTTTGACCAAACGGAGATACAATTCCTTGGATACGTTATATCTCCGTCTGGTTTCCAGACGGATCCCCGTAAACTGGAGGCAGTCTTACAGTGGCCATTACCCAAGGGCCTTAAAGCCACTCAACGCTTTATAGGTTTTGCGAATTACTACTGCAAATTCATAAAGGGTTTTTCCTCCGTGATTTCCCCTATAACCAATTTAACCAAAAAAGGAGCAAATTGTACATCTTGGCCCAAAGAAGCAAGAGAGGTATTTGAACTGTTAAAATCTTTATTTTCCTCAGCACCTGTCCTGACCCATCCTGATCCAACCAAACCATTTATCCTAGAGGTGGATGCATCAGAGACAGGAGTTGGAGCCATTCTGTCTCAAAGAGAAAGTCCTGATACACCTTTACATCCTTGTGGATTTTACTCTCGCAAACTCACACCTGCAGAGAAGAATTATGACATAGGGAATAGGGAACTTTTGGCCATTGTACTTGCCCTTAAGGAATGGAGGCATCTCTGGAGGCATCTCTTGGAAGGTTCCAAAGAGCCACTTTTGATCTTTACTGATCATAAGAATTTGGCTTATATTGGGGACGCTAAGAGACTGTCCTCTCGTCAGGCTAGATGGTCATTGTTCCTCTCCCGATTCAATTTCATAATTACGTACAGGCCTGGTACTAAAAACACCAAGGCAGATGCACTTTCTAGGCAGTTTGAGACAGATGAAGCTCCGGAACAGGTGATATATCCTATTATACCTCCTGAATGCCTCATTGCCACTACAGTTACCGAAGTGTCTTCTCCACTCTTCTGTGCCATAATAGCAGATCAAACTCAGGCACCTGTGGGAAAACCTCCGGACAAACTGTATGTGTCACCTCAGTTTCGAAAGAAGGTACTAGATTTGTTCCATGACAACCTCACAGCAGGCCATCCTGGAGTCCATAAAACCCCCTCTGCCATCTCCCGGAGGTTTTGGTGGCCTGCTCTTAGAAACGATATCAAAGAATATGTTGGGGCATGTCAAATATGTGCCGTTTCTAAAGTTCCTCCTAGATCGCCTCCTGGACTCTTACAACCACTGCCCATACCCAGTGCTCCTTGGACCCACTTAGCCATGGATTTCATTGTGGATCTACCCAGTTCAAACGGGTTTAATACAGTCCTTATGGTTATCGATAGGTTCACAAAGATGGCACATTTTGTCCCCCTTAAAAAATTACCATCTGCTCAAGATCTAGTTCAAATATTCTTGAGAGAGATCTTTCGGTGGCACGGTGTACCTAAAAGCATAGCATCTGACAGAGGTACCCAGTTTGTTTCTAGGTTTTGGCGTTCCTTTTGTAAGCAATTAGGCATTGAACTCTCCTTTTCGTCGGCGTATCACCCTCAAACTAATGGAGCAGCAGAGAGGGCGAATCAGTCTCTAGAAGCCTATTTACGTTGCTTTATAAATGCCAATCAATCTAACTGGTGTGAGCTCTTACCCATGGCTGAGTTCGCCAGGAACAACGCCACTCATGAATCTTCTAATCATAGTCCATTCTTTGTAAATCAGGGTTATCACCCCGCTGTTTTTCCTTCTGAATTCTCAGACACGGAAATTCCTGCCTTGAACACCCGTTTGGAATCAATTCATGATACCTGGGATTCCGTCCATTCAGCTCTGCAGAAAGCTTCATTACGAGCAAAGGCCCAAGCTGACAAAAAACGGGGCGCTAATCCTGTATATCTTCCAGGTGACAGGGTGTGGCTCTCCACAAAACATATCAAGCTTAAGGTCCCGTCCATGAAATTTGACCCTCAGTACATAGGTCCCTTTCGAGTTACCCAACGTATTAATCCAGTGACCTATTCTTTGGCACTTCCGGCTCATATGAGAATTGCAAATACTTTCCATGTGTCTCTGCTCAAGCCCCTTACTTGCAATCGCTACACCAGGTTATCCACTCCTCCTCCGCCCTTGGTAGTGGGTGATCAAGAAGAATACGAAGTCCGTTCTATCATGGACTCCAAATTATCCAGAGGTGTCTTGTCCTATCTCGTTGACTGGAAGGGTTATGGTCCCGAGGAACGTTGTTGGGTTCCTGCTGACCGGGTCCATGCGCCCCGTCTTATCCGGTCATTTCACAACCGCTTTCCTCTTAAGCCGGGTCCTTCCCGCCCGGTGCGCGGTCTTCGAGTGGGGGGTACTGTTGCGGTCACCGGCCCGCCGAGCCTCACGGCCGTGCCCGACCGGCACGGCCACGCCGACAACACGAGCTTACCTGCTCGTCGGCGACCTGGGAACCGCTCCTTCCGTTCTTCCGGGCATCACGCCCGAATCAAACATGGCGCCGACCACGTGGTCGCGCCTAAGAGTAGCTCCGCCCCTGAAAATTATACCAACGTGTGCGTGACGTCACGACGTCAACGCACACGCACGTTTTGGGGTCAGAGGTCGCCCTCTGACCAATCATAGCCTAGAGAGGGGTATTTAAACCCCTAGCTTTTCCCATTACTTTGCCATGTCGTGGTTTCAGTTTCCTGATTTCCTGAGAGTGCTATTTCCGTGATTCTGATTTCCTGGTATCCTGATCCTTGGTGTTTCCCTGGTTATTCTGATCTCTGGTTTCCCTGACTTGGCTTGTTTTATTGGTATTGAGTATTTTAAGGCTTCCTTGACCTCGGCTTTCCCTTTGACCATTCTCTGTCTCTAGCGTATTAGTCCGGCCATTCTAAGGTCCGGTTTACGCTCTATCCTGTTATTTTCCTTTTCTTACCTATGTATATGTTTACATAGTTTCTGCGTGCTGGACCACATTACTAGTCGTGACGATATGTTAGAGTGTGTATCAGTATGTCCTTGCAACTATATGTATGCTAGTGTGTGTATCAGTGTCTCTGTGCAACTGTATATTTGTCAGTGTGTGTATCTGCATGAATGCCAATATGTGTATCTGTGTGTGTGTGCGCAATTGTATGTGTTTTCAGTGTTTGCTACTGTGTGTCTGTTTATCTGCATGTGTGGCAGTGTGTATTGTTTATGTCTGTCCGTACATCTGTGTGTGTGTCAGTCTGTGTATATGTGTGCCTGTATCTGTATGTGTCAGTGTTTTCTCTGTGTGTGTGCATGTGTGTCATTGTGTCTGTGAAGCTGTATGTGTGTCTCTTCATTTGCATCTGTTTTCAGTGTTTTGTAGGTTTGCTGGTGTGCTTGGGATCATTGTCCTGTTGCACGACTCAATTTCAGCCAAGCTTGAGCTGTCAGTCAGATGGCCTCACATTTGACTCTAGAATACAATCGTGCTTGACAGTTGGTATGAGATGTTTGTGCTGATACAGTGTGTTTGTTTTTCACCACACATGGTGTTGTGCATTATGGCCAAACACCTCCATGTTGGTCTCTTCTATCCAAAGGACATTGTTCCAGAAATCTTATGGTTTGATCAGATGCAACTTTGCAAACTTAAGCCACGCTGCCATCTTCTTTTTAGAGAGAAGAGCCTTTCACCTGGCAACCCTTCCAAACAAACAATTTTTGTTCAGTCTTTTTCTAATTGTACTTCCATGAACTTTAAAGGATCACTATAGGGTCAGGAACACAAACATGTATTCCTGACCCTATAGTGCTAAAACCACCATCTAGCCTCCCTGGGCCCCTCATGCCTCCATAAATATAGTAAAAATCTTACTGTGTTCTAGCCTGAAGGTGCTGGCTCTCCCCTGTCTGCCTCAGAAAAACAAGCAGTCTGCTGATATCATCAGAAGTGGTAGCCTGATCCAATCCCAGGTCTTCTCCATAGGATTGGCTGAGACTGACAAGGAGGCAGATCAGGGGCAGAGCCAGCATGATTCAAACACAGCCCTGGCCAATCAGCATCTCCTCATAGAGATGGATTGAATCAATGAATCTCTATGAGGAAAGTTCAGTGTCTGCATGCAGAGGGAGCCATGACACAGGAAGGATCTCTAGCAGCAATCTAAGGAGTGTCCAGTGAAGTTATCACTAGGCTGTAATGTAAACACTGCATTTTCTCTGAAAAGACAGTGTTTACAGCAAAAAGCCTGAAGGTAATGATTCTAATCACCAGATTAAATCCAATAAGATGTAGTTGTTCTGGTGACTATAGTGTCCCTTTAACATTTAACATGATAACTAAGGCCTATAGCAGGGGTAGGCAACCTACGGCACTAGTGCCATGCACGGCACTCGAGGTGTCTTTTCACGGCACTCAAGGCTGCTAGAGCCAAACAGGGTCTGGCCTATCAGGAGTCTCAGTGAAACTTCAGATATCTGCTAATACAAAGAGTTAGTGAAGGACAATCCCCAATTTATGCATTGCAGCACGTAGAGGTAGTGATCTCAGATAAGTTCCTCCCAGCACTTGTGAATAGGAATCCACACTGTAGTAGAGCAGCCCACAGCTGATGTTGCAGCTCCTGTCCTTGACCTGTACCTGCCCAGGCTGGTCCCCACTGAAACCCAGGGAAGCCACCCACACTGCTAGATATACACAGACCTGCAGAATAAGCCTCCCCTCATACAAATAATACGAACAGCCCACACACAAACATACACACAATCCCCACAAACGCAACACCATTAACAATCCACATACATGCACACAATCCCACATGCAGCCTCTCACATGCAAAACCCCAAACAGCCCCCATACACTACCTAACACACAATGTGACATATCCATCTACACACAATTCCACAAGCAGCCCTCATACACAGCCCACATTCATATGTATCATACACGATACCATAAACTACTAATGAACATATACAATATAATAGCTCATATACGCACAAATACAACGATACAAATCAATTACAGAATAAATAACACAAGCAGAATACGGCAGCACACACACCTCAATTTAAAAAAATAGGATCGGCATTTGAAGGAATTTGGGGGCCCCAAGAAAAATGGACATGGTACCCCCCCCCTCCCCCGCACGCAAAGCCTACAGGAACCACAGCATAGCCATACAGTTTAAGTTCACCCACACTTTATATAAATAAAAAAGGTTTACAGTGCAAATACTGCTCTTGCATATATTGTGCATAAAACTTGAACATTTCAACAATTGAAAATTCCCTGTGTTCTCCTCATCTCCCCTTCTCCTCACCCCCCCTCCCTGTGTTCTCCTCATCTCCCCCCTCCCTGTGTTCTCCTCATCTCACCTTCTCCTCACCCCCCTGTGTTCTCCTCATCTCCCCACCCCCCCTGTGTTCTCCTCATCTCCCCTTCTCCTCACCCCCTCCCTGTGTTCTCCTAATCTCCCCTTCTCCTCACCCCCCTCCCTGTGTTCTCTTAATCTCCCCTTCTGCTCACCATCCCCCTCCCTGTGTTCTCCTAATCTCCCCTTCTCCTCACCTCCCCCTCCCTGTGTTCTCCTAATCTCCCCTTCTCCTCACCTCCCCCTCCCTGTGTTCTCCTCATCTCCTCACACTCCATGTTCTTCTTACTCCTCCCCCATCCCTGTGTTCTTCTTACTCCTTCCCCCTCCCTATGTTCTTCTTTCTGCCCCATGTTCTTCTTACTCCTCCCCCCTCCCTATGTTCTTCTTACTACTCCCCCCATGTTCTTCTTACTACTTCTTACTTACTCCCCTCCCACCCTCCATCTGTCCTTCTTATTCCCCTCCCCATGTCCTTCTTATTCCCCTCCCCCTGTGTCCTTCTTACTCCCCTCCCCGTGTCCTTTTACTCCCCTCTCCGTGTCCTTTTTACTCCCCTCCCCAGTGTCCTTCCTACTCCCCCGCCTATGTTCTTTTTACTCCCCCCCCCACCCTCCGTTCTTCTCACCTCCCCTTCCCTGTAGCATGGCCAAGCTCAGGGTGCACTTCCTGTCAGTCCGTCCGGGAACAAGAAACTGAATCTTCTGTACCGCGTGGTACTCGGCCGGACTGACAGGAGGAAGAGGAGCTCGGCCACGCTACAGGGAAGGGGAGGTGATGAGAAAGGCAGTGCTGCAGCCGCCTGAGGCTCTCTATAGAGCGCTCAGGTGGCTGCAGCCTTATAGGAAGCGCCGGCCCTGCTTGGGGGCCCAGGCCAGCTCGGGACCCAAAGCAATTGCTTGGTTAGCTTGCCTGGTAGCGACGGGCCTGAGGATCGGCACGCTACGGGACATCACAATCCTATATCGGCACAGTGCTGCTAAAAGGTTGCCTACCCCTGGCCTATAGTTTCTGAGATGTAACTCTCTGACTTTTTGTAGGTTTCCTGAGCATTACAAAGTAAGCCCTTGGGGTGAATTTGCTGGGATGTCCAATCCTGGGAAGATTGACAACAGTCTTAAATGATTTCCACTTTTGAATAATCTTTCTCACTGTAGAATGATGGACTTTAAATTGTTTGTAAATGGCCTTATAATCCTTCCCAGTTTGATGGGCAGCAATAATTGCTTCTCTAAGATCATTGTTGATGTGTTTCATCCACTCTACTACAGATATTACTAAATGACTAAATCTCTCATAATGCTCTTAATGCTCTTAAATCTATAATGCTGGTAAAGTTGTTATATGGTGTAGGTGCCTCTTCTTACTTGAAGTAGTCAAAAACATTTGAATTATTTTTGAAGATTTTAGAATAATTTTAGAATAATTGACAGATCCAATTTTTACTACTTCAAAACTGCCCAATGGTGCTGGTGCTGTTAAGTCTATTAGTCATCTGTTCAGACGCTAACATTTCTTCATCTACATATGTCTTCTTGATAATTCAAGCTATATCTGAAAACTGGGAATATGTGAATGCCAGACATAATCATGCACATCAAACTAGGCTGGATTCCACCAGCAATGTAACCTTTTGGGACCAGCTACTAGGCAAATGCCAAAACACATCTCTGATTGATTGATTGACTGATTGATATTATATCCTGAAACAAATACAATTATCTCTGAAACAAGAAACTTTCCATAAACAATATGAAGATAAACAAGCAGTTTGACAGCTTTATAGCGCGTACGTTTTTACATCTCATGTATGGGCTAGTGTCTGTCAAATATCAGATTTTTGCAAAAATAGGATAAAACTGTAGACATTTTAACACTTGCCAATCTTCATAGATAACAAGAATGAGAGGCTCTTGATTGGCCAAGCTACATTCTATTGTGCGTAAAGGTCAAGGCTGATGTAATGTGTGGGGATTTGCACAAAGAAAAACTTTAAAAGTTGGTTTGTTTTGTTTTGCATATTTTTTTATTGAAATACTTATATATTCATTAAACAATAAAGGACAAGTCAATTCCAGCCTGGATTGCTGGGTTAACTCACCAACATTAAGACAATATAGCTGAAACTCAGCATTGTTTGTACTGAACACCCAAAGTAATGTCATTTATCTTGTCAATTTCAGTGAAAACACCAAGAAACAATGATTTACAAAAAAATGTAATTATACAACTGAACGTAAAAAAAAAAAATCCAACTTGCTTATAGTGATATACATTTTGCAATTCAGTGATTGATCAATTCATCACTGTTCACTGACTAGTGAATAAATCCACAGTATTAGGTAAACAGTAAGTGTTATTTTGTGCTTGCAAACAATATAAATGGTTCCTTACCAATGATGACAAAACATGTACTCACTTATCTGATTCCCGTACAGAACACTGTCTCTGGCTGTTAGAGGTTGAATGCTTTTAGACTGTGCTGGCAGCATCAATGCAATTGATCACCATGTATCAGGCACATATCTGTCTTCACTGAGATACTGTAACATTCATTTAGAGGTTCGTATGAACAGTATGGCCAGGATAGCTCTCATGGCTAGACACTGTTAACTGCAATGCAAGACACCTGCTGTCTGTTCACTCCATGTCTGCTAAGGGTATAGCTCACCGGCTCATATATCCACATCATAACCACATGCAACAATGCTTTGACATCAAGGTTAATGTATATCCTGTTTACACGAGAGGCTAAAATGCTTTAAAAAAACAAATAATTGTGGACAATTGACAAGGAAATCGTACATTTCTCAGCTAGAAAAAGAACTGAGCTGGAGAATTTTCCATATTTGGCTATTTCTTCTTGGATTTCTTCTTTACATCTTCTAAATCTCCTGATCTAGTTAAAATAAAATAAAAATAAATAAAAAATCAAGGTTATTCAGTAATTAGTGAATTGTTGGAAATTCACCATGGAAAGAAAAAGTATAGAACAAAATAGCTGAACTGAAAAAATTCTCCAAGCCAACTTGTGTTCCCTGCTCTTTGACCTTAAATGGTTACGCAGAACATAACAACAACTACATCTGGCATCATTCCTAAGTAAGAGGCAAACTGTTTTCCAATGGTCTGTCACTTACCTGGGTCCCACAAAGCACAGAGCCTCCTGTAATGCCAGCTGAGCTCTTGTTCTGAAAGTTGCCAGAGGTGGAATTACACCTCTGGCAGCAAAATAAAATATCTAAGTATGTATAGTGTTTCTGACTAAAATGCTACAAATACAGGATCTTTGCCTCATGGCCACTTCAACACACTAAATGATCACGCTGTTTAAAGTAACCCCTTAAAGGAATACTGTAGTGTCAGGAACACAAACATGTATTCCTGACACTATAGTGTTAAATTAATTATTTATGTCCCTTTTTTCCCTTGCTGCTCTGGTCTTGATGCGGCTGGTCCTGCTATTGCGCATGCACTGCAAAACGCTGGCTGTGCCAATCAGCATTTCCTCATTCAATCAATCCATCTCTATGGGAAAAGTTCAGCAGCTCCATGCAGAGCATGGAAACCTTTAACGCCAGTGCTATACACTATACAGCAATGACACAGGAAGTACCTCTAGTTGTCTTCTGAGTGACTGCCACTAGAGGTGTTACTAGGCACTAATGTAAACACTGCCGTTTCTCGGAAAAGGCAGCATTTACAGTGCTGAACCTACAGGAACATGCTATAGACACCAGAACCACAATAGTAAGCTGTGTCCTTTGCAATACCCTTGTGAATTCCTGACAATTCACTTATTTCATGGTGCTTGGAGTAATATTGTAAGTTTCCAATTCCCTTCCAATTCCTACAAATTCACTGTTTAGTGAATAACCCTAAATATGTTGATTGCATCATGATGCTGTTAATATTCTAAGAAGTTTACAGCAGAAGCTGACTTTTTTTTTACAGACTCTCAGACAAAAAAGTACGATTTGATCATTTTCATAAATGATAGTTTGTTAAATTAGATTTAATCAACTGATAAATTAATACGGACAACCAGATAACTTATTTTAATTCCTTCTTGTAAGTCTATGAAGTTAACTGAGGAAACTTTTTACCCTTTTGACCTTAGCACTGCAACTCTTAGTGATAAACTAAACATTCATAAAAATTTAATGAGATGGGAAATTAGTAGATTCTCATATTTCACCAAGTGACAGTACACCAATGTCCTTTCATTGGCAGATAAACCCCTTTTCAAGTGCAAGACATTTATCCTAATACCCTTCTTTCTAAAAGTAACTCTTCCATTTTAAATAGCCGAATCAAGCCAACAGAATTACTGCAGTGATGCCCAAACACAAAAAGCTAGTTGCCTCTGAAAATGACGGTAATGTTATTCTGATTTTTTAACTATTTTCCTCACTGACTTTAATTGTCTTCTTTCTAGAGTAATAGACTAATTCTGAATTTTGCTAAGCTTACTTTTCCATATAGAACTATATGTCTGCATGTAAATCTTTTGTCTAAAACAGAGTGCAATGGGCAGGATTTCTAAGGCTGCTGGCTACTGAATTAGTGGATGAAACAAAATATTAGTAATATATGTTTGTGTAGGCTTGCCCAACATATAAAATCTGGAATGTATTGTGTTAATGAAATCCAACTGAAAATCGTATGCAGGATGTATGTTGTGCCTTAATAGTTCATTAGATGATTTGGTCATTTTTCTGAAAAAAAAACATATCCAATTGTACAATTGTATAATATGAGTTCATATATATTTTTATGGAACTGCAGTTAAAACAATATTTCAACTTTCCCTTCTCACTATCTCGGTGTATATACCGTTTTGTAAAAATTGCTAATTATATTACACAATATATGTTTTTATCTGCTTTTTGTTTGAGGGTTGTTGTTTACCATTGTTACTGTGTAAGTGTAAATGTATGGTTGCAAATATTATTATTATTATTATTATTATTATTATTATTGGCATTTATATGGCGCCAACTTATTGCACAGCACTTTACAATATGCGGACTGTTTTTATTTTTTTATACATCAGTTTGGACTGAACAATCTGCTTTTTATAATACTAGAACATGACACAATGGTAGATTATAAAATCTCGTATTTATTCTCATGGTAGAGCCACTCATAACATCATATAAACAAGAAATATCCTGCACCTAAATAGACTTTTAAGAAGATTAATTGTAATTTTCTGGTCAAAGTTTGGGCAAAGCTGTACTTTCTGATATACCGTATTTATTGCTGATAGTTAGACAGTTATGAGAAAGTAAATACAAAAATATATGTTTTAATATGCTACTTGCTTTTTAACCCCTCTCCCAGCATTAATAAGCATGTTTTGCAAAACCCAATAATTATACTACATTATTTCTACACCTTCTTACTCCCTGTTTGAATGTGTTTTGGCCAATTACTAGACCCATATTGACGTGTTTTCATCTATTGTAAAAAAAAGACATACTAAATAAGAATAACAACTTAAAAAAAACAAAGATAAAAAGAACTGTAAGGAGATTCACTAAAGATATTAACCGAACTACTAACGAATTGCATTGCATATGTAATATTTAACAGTGGCAAAATATGTCTGCAAATTAATTTGTTTTCAGTCAAGAGTAAAATGAATTTCTACCTTAAATATTATATATAAAAAATGTAATAGTTTTTATGGTAAAACTTACTTTTAATATAATTTTAGATAAAAGACAGAATAGACATAGTTAGACATGCAGTTGATAAATATACTCAGTGCTAAACTAGATTAGGCACATAACTGATGATTTTATTTCCATATATATTTTGAATATAGTGGTAAGGATTTATCTTCTACAACATTATATTCCAGAACTAGGAGGACCTTTTCTGTTCTCTATCATATGAGAAAGTATGTTTTTTTACCTGGCATTAATGTATAGTATAGAGGTTTTGGGGGCTATCCCCTGTTCAGAAGACATTGCTACAACCATAGATTTCACTATTGCTATTGTGATATGTACTGACAAACTGCAAAGCCAAACTTAAGCAAATCATGCAAGCATTCCCAATATGATGGTTTTTTTATTCACTGTCTACTTTAAGGTTTCATGGCTTCCCAGCTCTATTCCAGGACTAATCTTTAAGAAACATCTTGATATGAACGTGTCCATTGGCACTTTAATGGCACATTCTGTTATCATTAAACATTAAAAGGTGTACACACTGATCAGCCACAAATTAAAACAATCTGTCTAATTTCGTGAAGGTCCCTCTTTTACTGCCAAAACAGTTCTGGTGTGCATCGAGGAATGGACTCCACAAGCCCTCTGAATGTGTCCTGTGGTGTCTGTCACCAAGACATTAGCAGTGGATCCTTTAAGTCTTGCAAGTTGAGATTAGGTTTGCTGTACCAGCACATTCCACAGTTGCTCCAATTTGATTGAGATTTGGGGAATTTGGAGGTCAAGGCAACCCCTTGAAGTTTTTTTCATGTTCCTCAAACTATTCCTGAACAATTATTGTAGTGTGGCAGGGTGAAGTATCCTTTAAGGAACACCATTGTCATAAAGGGGTCTGCAACAATCTCTAGGTAGGTACTACGTGTCAAAGTAACATTCACATGAATGCCAAGATCATTGCCCAAATTATAACATTGCATCCGCCTGCCTTTCTTCTTCTCATAGTGCATCCTGTTCACCATGTAAATGACACATGCATCTGGCCATCCACCTGAAATAAAAGAAAATGTTATTCATCATACCAGGCAACCTTCTTCCATTGCTACATGGTCCGGTTCTAATGCTCATGTCCCCAATGAAGGTGTTTTGGAGGTGGACATGGGTCATCACATGCACTCTGACCGGTCTGCAGATATGCAGCCTCATACTCTGCAAACACCAATGCAATGTGTGTTCTGACACCTTTCTATCATGGCCAGCAATACGTTTGTTTGTTTTTAGCAATTTGAATTACAGTAGCTCTGCTATGCTTCTGTGTGATCATACCAGATGGGCTAGCCTTCACTCCCTATGTGCATCAATGAGCTTTGGATGCCCATGATCTTGATGCTCGTTCACTAGTTGTCCTTCCTCACACCACTTTTGGTAGGTACTAACCAGGAACAACACCATTTTGGAGATGCTCTGACCCATACGTCTAGCCATTGCTATTTGGCTCTTGTCAAAGTCACTCAGATCTTTTTGTGTGCTAATTTTTCTTGCTTCCACCACATACAATTGAAGAACTCGTTGTTTACTTACTACCTAATATATCACACCCCTTGACAGGTGCCATTGTAACTATATAATCTATGTTAATTAATTCACCTCTTAGGGGTTTAAATGTTGCGGCTGATCAGTTTATATTGGTCTAGGTTGAAAAATAATCAAGTCCATTAAGTTCAACCTTTAAACCACTTCTTTTTATGCTAATTGAAGAAAAGGCAGCAAAAAATAAATAAAAAAAATTGAAGCAATGGTCAATTATGCCACAAAAGGGGAAAAATAATTTTTGATCAACACCTTATACACGTTAATTATAGATTTCAATATGCTATATTAAACACTTGCTGGGATAGGTCATCTGAAGCTTGTCAGAGAAAGGTACAGCCACAGCAGCCAACCATACCACTCAGCCATGCAAAAAGACTCAGGGTAGGAGATGGAATGTCGAAAGTAGGAGTGAGGGTGAGAATGTAAAAAACACAGACAGTGAGAGCAGACAGAAGGAAGAGGACAGCTGAGAAGAGCTGTTGGCGGGTAGCTGGTAATAAGCCAGCTTATTATTAAAAGCACAATGTTTATTTTCTGAGAGTGAACTGTATATGTATGCATTATTATTATTATTATTGGCATTTAAATAGCACCAAAAGATTCTGTAGCGCTTAATGTATATGTTTGTGTTTATCTGTATGTGTTTGTGTATCTGTGTATGTATATCTGTGTAGCGGGACCTGGGCAACCAGGCTGTTATTCCCTTTGGTTAGAGTAGGTCAGGTCCATTTCCACAGTAACAGGACCGGACACAGTTCCAGGATACAATGTTTGACAATGTTTATTGGGCACACAGCTTTTTATGCACAGGACCCCCAGGGGGTCTCCATTCAACACAACACAAAAACACATACAGGAGGGGGCTGGGGAACAGATAACCATCTCCCGCTCTGGGAGATACTAACTATAAATAGGGACACACATGAACACATTTTACATTCAGGGGGATACATTTTGGGGCCCAGTCCCCAGGGACGGGAAGAGGTTACCGGCCATGAGACTGACTCACAGCCCCAGGGACTACCTGTTGGCGCGCGTTCCTCTTTTCGGCAGATACCCACACTCAGGCATCCCCCAGAGAGAGAGTTCTCCTGGGCAGCCACGAGTCTATCCTCGTAGCTCTCAGGTAGGGGACAAGGGACGAGTGATTACAGCTCCCTTCAGAGTGGGTAGGACGGTCCCTGACTCAGGGACCAAAGACAGTGTACGCAGGCCGGTTAGGGAGAAACTAATGCTGGTGGGTGTTTGGCAATACGAACCGGCGGCCACCCAGGGGAAGCACGCGCCGCTCGTTTCCCTGCGGTCTGTGGTTTTCACAGGGCGGCCAAAAGGTATATTGCAAGATTTAATGGTAAAATTTATAGAAGGGGAATGTGAAAGAGGGGAAAGACACTTTCTAGGAGGGTACATCCATACATATAAAATAAGGCAATTCACAGTTCAGGCAGTCCCGCCACAATCTGTATTTGAATGTGTTTCTGATGTATGATTGTATTTGTGTGTGGATGTAATTGTATTTGTATTAAATAAGTTTTTATTGAGGTCAATATAAGGAACAGTTTACCCACGCAGGGGTTGTAATGTAGGTTTGATAAGCGATATGAACTGCAGAACCAGTGAAACAGTGACATTTTGACATTTGCCTTCGCAGAGGCTTATAATGTGTGATCTGTTATTGTTGAAATCGGCATATTTAACGAGCTTCCCACACAGGGGAGTGTACATATGTCTAGTACTTATTTTAAGGTTCAATTACAGCTCATATTTCAACATCTTCACGTTGATAAGTTCGTTGTCAGTGACGTGGGTTAGGGCATGCGTCAGTTTTTTCATGTAGAATTGAGTTGTGTATCGGTCTATTGTTGTTGTGTGGTTATTTTGGCAGGTGATTAAGTTTGGGCATGAGAGCGTATTTCATGTCTCAGGGTTTACTGGGTGTCGCCTGTGGTTCATCCTCTATCTCTTGGTAGTGCGAGGTGTAGGATTAAGTCTATGGGGATTTGGTCTGTTCCATCAGCGGTTGTTCTGTGGTATCTTGTTGGTCTACGTTGGCAGGAAGGGAGGGGTAGGTTTCGAGAGTCGGGGGTAGGTGAGTTAGAAGATGGGGAAAGGAGGGAGGGGAGAGTAAAAAGTGAAAAAAATAAAATGAAGAAAGAGGAGGAAAAAAAAGGGAAAAGGGGTTCTGCTTTGGCATAACCCCCTGTCATCGCCCCAGCCCACCATGCCTCACAAGCCCCCTGCCGGTGTGGTCCATGGGAGTTCTCCTGTTCTGCTCTCAGGTTGTTTAGCTGGTAGCCAGATGTTGTACAAATTTGTCTGAGTTGTGTCTCAGCCAGTGGAACCATCGTTGTGTGTATCTTTCACAGAGGCTGCCTTCAGGTCTTCATATTTTAGTGTGTCCTCCACCCATCGCTTGATGGGGTGGGGGGGGGGGGGGGTTACGTGGTTGTCTCCAGTATATGGGGATGGTTGCTTTTGCGGCATTGAGGAGTCCCAGGGTCACTGGTCTTTTATAGGCTGATGTCGGCATCGTAGTGTGGAGGAGGAGATATAAGGTGTCAGGATCTTACCTGGTGTGGAGTCCAACGTGCAGAGTTATACGCTCACCCTTGCAAATAATCAGAGGCCAAGGTGACTAGGCCACCTGGGCTGTGAGTCTGTGCATGGGGGCTGTGCAGGAATAGTGCTCCAAGTCGCAGTACAGGCAAGGATTACCAGAAGAGTATTTGTAGAAAGCTGAAGTCAGGGGAAGCCAGAAGTCAGAGTAAATCGGGGGAAATAAACCAAGGTCGGAAGCCTGAATCAGTCTGAAAGAGCCCTGGATAAAGATACAAATATCAGGAACCAAACAGCAGAACCAGAGTGAATGAACTGACCAAGCTCCCAGGGCGAGGCAGTACTTATATATCCAGCTAATAATGATCTGCTTCAGGTGTGCTAGATAGACATGAGCAGCCACGGGTAAAGTTCAGCCCTCAGTGCTGGAGACAAGGCAAGGATGGACATTAATCAAAAAAATGAATAGATAGGTGGCTCAGAGGAAAGAGAGCAGGGCCAAAGCAGCAAGAGTACAGAGTTCAAATCCCCCTGAAGCCACTGGGAAGATAACCACAAGTCATGATGGAGATTGTGACATAAGGCTAGTGTTTGTGGCAGGGCTTCACCCGTCACCTCTTTTATCACTCGGACAATTGTCTCCCAGAATGGTCTAATAAGGGCACAGTCCCACCAGATGTGGAGGAAGGTGCCTCTCTCTTCTCTGCAGCACCAACAGGTGCCTGGTATATTATGATCAGGGTTGCGTAGGGTAGCCAGGGTCGGTGCAAGGATTTCTGCCACCCTAGGCAAAGATCAATTTTGCTGCCCCTTCATGTCACTTACTCACCGGCAGACATACACACATGCTGACACACATACACTCACTCATTGACATACACACACACACTCACTGACAGACAGGCAGACACACACACTGACAGACAGACAGACACACACACTGACAGACACACACACACACTTACTGACAGACATACACTCAGTCAATGACAGACAGACACACACATTGACTGACAGACATATACTAAGTTACTGACATACACACACACATACTCACTGACAGACACACACAGACACTCACTGACAGACCTACACTCACTCACTGACAGACAGACACACACACACTCATTGACAGACAGACACACTCACACAGACACTCACTGACAGACATACATACACTCACTCACTGACAGACACACACACAAACACACTCACTGATAGACATACATACACTCACTCACTGACAGACACACACACACTCACTGACAGACACACACACAGACACTCACTGACAAACATACACGCACTAAAAAAAACTCAAACACACTCCTCCCACCTGTCATTTGGTATGCCAGGGCCGGAATGACATCATATTCCGGCTGCCGGCATCACAGAGAGCTCAAGAGGGCGGAGTGAGAGGCTGCAAGAAGAGCCTTCCTTGCCGCCTGCATTCTTCTCCGGGCATTGGCATTTGATGGCCAAGCAGGCACCTGTCATCAAGGTAAGAAAGTGCTTGCTCTGCCATAGTGTGACAGGGCTCCTCTGGGTGCCCCCACCTTCGGGTGCCTGGAGGAGCGGCCTGGCGCTGAGGGGGGGTGCGGCTCTAGAGCTGCTCGCCAAGCGCTGCGGCCCAAGACAGGGGGAGCCCACCATGAAATATCCCGTTGGGTGCCCCCAGCAGGCGGGCGCCCCCAGAAGGCCAGCACCCTGGCGAATGCCTAGTTCGCCTAACGGTGGTGCCGGCTCTGAGGGTAGATAGGGTGGCGTATCATCTTGTGAGGACTTTGAATGCATTTTCTTGTAGCTGTGCAGATCCTGTTTTTTTTTTGTGTGTGTGTGTGATGATTCTGTCCCAGTCAGCCTCTGTGACTGTTTCGTTGAGGTTTTCTTCCCATTGTCTGATGCAAGGTGGCGCCAGGAGGTAGCGGCTTGTCACCAGTGAAGTGTAAATCTGGGAGATGGCCCTTGGTGGTAGTGTGTCTTGCAAACAGAGGGATTCAAATTCTGTTCGGTCCCAAAGTATGCTGGGTTTTTGTGGTATTGAGAGGGCGTAATGTGATATTTGTTCCCTTGCCATTGTGTGTAGGAATGTGTATTGTTCTGGGAAGAGGTCTGTTAGAGGGCGGATTACGCATGGCGGGGTTATCACGTCAGCTATGCGGAGGATCTTGTGGGAGTGGCCCGTGGTCGCTCACTGTGAAATGCGGGTTGCCCCTCAGATGGATTATTGGGCTTGGGTCAGTCGTGAGGTAGTTTTTGGCTCCATTTTGATGCCAGATTTAGAGTGTGGCTTTCACAAATGGGTTTGGGAGTTGAATATGTTTGCTCACTTCTTTTGTGATCCAGGGCAGGGTTTGTAGATCGCAGTTGGTGGTGTCTGCTTCTAGCTGCACCCATGGCTTGTCTCTCACCTTTGTGGACCAGGTGATGACTCTTGTGAAGTGGGCCGCTAGGAAGTACTTTCTGAAGTCCAGCAGGGCTAGTCCACCTCTAAGTTTGGAGAGCGTCAGTTGGGAATGAGCTATGCAGAGTTGGTTACCCCACCTAATGAATTTGCTAAATTCTGCCTGTATGGCTAAGAAGGTATTTGAGGCCGTGACTGGCACCTTTTGGAAGATGAAGAGGAGTTTAGGGAGTAAGGTCATCTTGACTGCGTTCACTCGGCCTAGCCAGGAAATGTAATACGAGTTCCAAGTGTGTAGTCCTTCTACTGCTGCCTTGAGGATGGGTGTTTAATTGTGAGCGTATAAATAAATCCTTCTGGTCTGGTGTGAGCCATATCCCTAGGTATCTCATCCGGGTGTCGCACCAACGAAAGACAAAGTGTTGTTGTTGTTGGATTGTCTGTCAAAGAGTGTGGTTGGTGTTGGATTAGGATTTCTGATTTCGTGTAGTTGATTCGCAAATTGGATATGCGTCCATAGGTTTCAAACTGCGTTGTGATCGCTTGCAGGGTGGCGGTCGGGTCTCTCACTATGAATAGGAGGTCATCTGCATAGGCGAGGACTTTGTGGTGCATCCGACCCACTTGTAGTCCGTGGATGTGTTCGTTGCTTATGATGTTGTTCAGGAAGGGCTCCAGTGTGAGCGCGAAAAGCAGGGGCCAGAGTGGGCAACCGTTGTGTATCTGAAATGGGTCGGAGAGAGCACCGTTGATCTGCAGTTGTGCTGTTGGGCAGGTGTATAGCGCCTGTATCCAGGTGATTTATTTTGACCTAAAGTTCACCCTGCAAAAATGCCTTCTCGGCGTCCGTTGACAGGATGTAATGTATTTGTGTGAAGGTGTGTTTTTTGTGTCCATAAGTGTGTGCCATCCAAGATAACATTTGTTTACCTCTGTACCTCTGCAATAAATCCCACATACACTCGTACAAATCTGCAATCATATACACTGACGTTTAATGCAAATACACCTGTGCATTATCATCCACATTGCTTTCATTCACACATGCAGTGACACCAGGCCCGGACTGGCTATTGAACAAAACAAGCAAATACCCAGTGGGCCATGATGGCCATGGTCCAGGGCCGACCAGGGAGATCACATAATCTTCCTGGCTGGCCTTTTCAGGGCTGAATGCGAGGAGAGGGTTCTGTGACTGGCAGGGAGATCAAGGCTCTCCCTCAATGGCCAGGCCTCTCATCTGCCTGGGAGCATGCAGGAAACTGCTCCCGGATGTGATCAGAGCGTTGCCGCAGTTAAACACAGCAACACATTGACAGCTGCGGGAACAACCACACAAGGAACATCCCACCAGGGATCATTGTTCCCCCCCAAGGTAAGCCAAAGGGAGGGATGGACATAAGAAATTAACATAATTATTTCTGTATTTTAATGTTTTAAGCATCCCCATACCGCTCCAAACCCCTTGTAAAAAAGACCCCTTCACCCTGCACAGCCCCATACCTCCCTGTACAGCCCTTTTCCCTACCCGTACAGATCCATACCTCCCCCTGTACAGCCTCATAGCTACTGCACAGCTCTTTCCCCATCCTGCAAAGCTTTTACCCCCTCTGCACAGACCCATGCCCCCCTGTACCGATCCATACCCCCTATACAGACCCTTCCATCCTCTGTACAGCCCCATACCCCTCCTGTACAATCCCATGCACACCATGTGCAGTCTATTACCGTCCACTGCTGTTGGTGTTGGCCCTTGACCCACTGTACAGCTCCTTACCCCACCTGTGCAGCCCTATACCCACTGTACATTCCCATACCCCTCGTACAACCCCTTAAACCCCTTTACAGCTCCTTGCTCCCCATGCAGAGCCCCTTACCCCTGAGCACTGCCCCATATCCCCCTGTACAGCCCATACAGTTGCACAGTGGGAGGGTAAAGGACTGCGCAGTGTGGGTTAAGGGGCGGCACAGTAGGGGGTAAGGGTTGTACATGGCGTTAAGGGGCTGTAAATGGCAAGGGCCTTCACAGTAGGTGGTAAGGGGCTTCATAGGGTGTATGGTGCTGAACAGGGGGGGTAAGAGGCTGTCCAGGGAGTAAAGGGCTGTACATGGGGCTATGGGACTTTATAGGGGTACAGGGGGGTTTGGGACTGTACAGTGGGGTAAGGGTAAATCCCCTGATCCCACATACAGCCCCTTACTCCCTGTACAGACCCTTACCCCACTGTACAGCCCCAAACCCTGTATAGCCTGTATAGCCTCTTGTCCCTATAAAGCCCACATTGCAGCCATGTTACGTCTCTGGGGACACACACAAATGCACACACACTGTGTAGCGGAACCCCCTTTTTGGCTGTCCTATTCTTTTATTTGATTGTTGGCCCTGCAGAGATTTTCATGTGCCTGGAGTACACAATACTCTAAGCAACTAGGTATGGACATACTCTGTACGGTATGGGAATAACAACTGACATGTGAACCCCTAAAAATTCCCCATACGAACAAAAGTACCGAATGAACCGGACCACCCTGATGTGTATAATGGACAATTTACCTCCCCGCTTGCATTTTCATTCCCTTGTGCGCACGAACCTGCCGCCATTTCAGGAGCCGAACACGTGGCGGCCGCCATCTTAAATCCACGAACAGCGGTGTTTGGTCGTCGAGTGTCTGGAACTGAAAACGGACACTCGACTAGCCGAACACCGCTAAGACCTCCAGGGCGGCAGAAAACACCGAAAGAAACCCATGAACGGCCCATCGTTCGGTAGGATGAATCCCACGAACTAGGGGATTCATCCGGATACCGACTCCATTATGTGTGGTATAGCCTTTCGGGACTTTTGGGGCACGAAGTGAGACCGACAGCAGGGCCAAATTTCATGGAACTATTTTCGGCTACTTTGCCCATGCGGTCGGTCAAAACTTTACCGAACCCCTGGTCTGATCTGGGTGATTTTTGGATATTTTTCCCACCCAGATCAGTGCTACCAGGGGGTACCATATTTAAGGGCATATTCCACCAATTTGGGGTACATCTGAAAAGTGGGGGAAAATGTGCTGTGTATAAATGTATTAACCCCTTAAGGACCAAACTTCTGGAATAAAAGGGAATCATGACATGCCACACATGTCATGTGTCCTTAAGGGGTTAAAGTCTAATCTAAGGGGAGGAGATGTGTGGGAGGTAACGTCGCTGGTATTGGATAATGTACTTGTGGTGAATCCCTCTCTTGCATGGGTGAATCTCATAAAAGCAGCAATGTTGCCATTAAAAGTTAGTTCTACTCCTGATACTGTGTGTCGTCCAGTGATTGGGAAAGGTGATGGGATACTATTGGATTTTATTGCTGATTGTGCTGGATATTCTCTTGGATTTGTTACTTGTTCCTGCATCCTCTTAATATATTGGTGGAGTTAAGCTGTGGGAAATCAGCTCTCCGCTACATGCATACATATGCACAATTTGATACTTGTATCTGACTGTGTGTTTGGCAGTGTGAATCTGTATATGTACATGAGAGTGTGTGAGTATCCTTGTATGGTTCTGTCTCTGAGTGCATCTCTTTGTGTATCGGTATTGATGAATGTGTCTGGGATGTATATCAGTGGGTGTTTGTCTGTGAAAGTGTTTCTCTGCCTGTGAGCATGTGTATGTGTCTGGTATTGTATATGTGGGTGGATGCTGTTTGTAGTGTATTGCATTTATGGGACGGCTGCTTGTGTTCTTGAATATTCTTGTATGTGCAAAACCTGCAATAGTCTCAATTTTGGTGGGGCAGTGCTAAATTTGGTGTCCTTTTCTGCCATCCAGATTTAGTTCCATGGGGTTCCGTATCCATTAATACCAGGAAACTGTCCAGGACTGCACACCATGAGCACATCTATAGATGCACTTGTGCTGTGCATGGGCACTAGTACCCTGCAGAGAGTGCTTCAGCAGGGCTCTCCGTAAGGTCCTGCAGGTTTGGGGCTGGTTAGACAAGTATTAATCGGCAAGCGTGCCAGTAACGCCACCTCTCAGACCCACCTACCCATCATGATCTCACACCTCCCAATGTTGGGAAGTATGTATGTGTGTCTGTGAGGATATATCTGCGTGTACATGTATCCAGCAGTGTGTGCAGTATATGTCTGTGGGCATGTGTATATCTAAATCTGGGAACTTATGTGTGTGGGATAGCTGTTTGAACTTATCTTTTGCACTGCTGTGTTGCATTAGTGATCAGTTTTCCTGGCCGGTGGTCCTCCATGCTGTGTATTTTGTAGAATGAAATCTGGTCCATAAAGACTCACTCACCCTCATTTATACTCTAGTTATAAGTACCATCATGTAGAGGAATGCATTTCTATATTTTCTTTCTAATTTCAAAGCTTTTTCTCTGCCTCTCCTCTGTCCTTTCATATCATCATGTCAGCCTTTTGCCAGTCTCCAGCCCTTTAAAAAATGTATAAAAACATTAATTTGTTTTAGTGTAATTCTTTTGTTTAACCATTCTACAATGCTGCAGAGTACATGGGCTCATTAAAAAAAAATACCTGTCAGTGGAAAGGTGAAAAATTGACACAAACCCAGCAATATGTTAATAAATTAATAAATAAATACATTTAAAAAGTCATGAACAGCAGAGCTATAAAAGGAAGAAAGGTATACAAGTCATGCTTTACAGGTAATCCAATCTTTAAGACTGTACAAAGTTGGAGGCTAAACCATTCCTCTTAAAAGCAAAAACACACCGTGTTATATGATTTACTGATATACAGTAATTTACTGATATACAGTAATTTTGTGGTTGACTCACAGTCAATTAAAATGCCACATCTTAAGCCATTTATCTTTGCACCTACATACCCACTCGATCCTCTGTTTAGTTACCATGAATAGCTCTTTATTTACCTTGTTGCTATAGAACATTTCCCAGAACGTACCCTTGGATTCACATATTTTCTTCAATAACTAGACTAACAAATACAAAAATTCTTCTTTTTTTATAATGATAAAGAAACACATCTACGCAGTGGCGGCTCTAGACTTTGTGAGGCCTTAGGCGAAACTCAAACTTGAGGCCCCCACTAACACCTAAAGTTAAAAATAGGGGTTGCATTGTGTGTATAAGGAGCTGTTGTTGTATTTAAGGACGAGCTTGCAGCGCTGGATACAGAGAGCTAGTCTCTGTATTCATCGTTCAGAGGCTTGCAGTGTAGCGGCTCCCTGTGCCGCCGCATTATGATCTCTCTGACTGTAGTTATGGCATAATATGCAAACTAACTTAATTTGCAATAAACAAATTTAATTAGCAATTATGCCAATCGTTTATACATGACTGAGGGGTATGGTAACATAGCCTTGCAGTCGTGTATACATAAGTGCCGGAATATGTATATATGAGTGTATCTGGCATTGTCTACCTATGTGTGACAGGGTTTGGGGTGAGTGTTGCACAGTTGGAGTACAGGATTGTAAGGGTTTATGTAATAGGGTGAGTGTGGCAGGGTGAAGGGGGTGAGTGGGACAGACTGATAGAGGATGAGTGACAGGGTCGGGGGGTGAGTGTGACAGTGCAAGAGAAGGTGAGTCTGACAGGGTTGATGGGGGGGGGTTAATGCAATAGGGTAGGTGTGGCAAAGCAAGGAGTATGTATTGTATGGTTGCAGTGGGTGAGAGTGACAGGATTAGGAGGGGTTATGTAAGTTTGGCTGGGTGTAGGGGGCGGCAGTGTGTGGGGTCTGAACTGTTTGGGAATGGTGATAGTGTATGTGAAGGGGATGTCAGTGTGTGTGGTAATGATAGGGTCCGGTTGGGGAATGGCAAGGTGTGCGGTGGAAAGTTGTGACAGTGCGTGTGTGTGGGAAGGCTGTGATTGGGTGGGTGTGGGGTGACAGGGTAGAGGAGCTGTGAGAGGGTAGGAGACTTTGACAGGACAAGGGGTAGTGGGGGGGCTGGAGCAGGGGGTGGTGGGGCAGGTGGTGGTAGGGGGGCTGTGACAAGGTAGTGAGGTGGTAGGAGGACAGTAGGAGGGCAGAGGGTGGCTGGGGCAGAGGGTGGTAGGGTTCCCCTGGGGCAGGGGGGTTATGACAAAGCACGGGGTGGTAGGACGGCAGTGACAGGGTACGGGGTGGTAGGGTGGCTGTGACAGGGGGTTGCAGGAGGGCAGTGACAGGGTACGGGGTGGTAGGGAGCAGAAGGTGGTAGGGTGGCTGTGACAGGGCAGGGGATGGTAGGGGGCATAGGATGGTAGGAGGGCAGAGGGTGGTAGGAGTACAGTGACAGGGTAGTGGGGTGGTAGGAGGGCAGAGGGTGGCTGGGGCAGAGGGTGGTAGGAGGACAGTGACAGGGTAGTGGGGAGGTAGGAGGGCATAGGGTGGCTTGGGCAGGGGGTGGTAGGAGGGCAGTGACAGGGTACAGGTAGTAGGGAGCAGAGGTTGGTATGGTGGCTGTGACAGGGCAGGGGATGGTAGGGGGCATAGTATAGTAGGACGGCAGAGGGTGGTAGGGTGGCTGGGGCAGGGGGTGGTAAGAGGGCAGAGGGTGGCTGGGCCAGGGGTTGGTAGGAGGACAGAGGGTGGCTGGGATGGTAGGGGGGGGCTATGACAGGGCAGGGGGTGCTAGGAGGACAGTGACAGGGCAGTAGGAGGGCAGAGGGTGGCTGGGGCAGTGGTGGTAGGGTGGCTGGGGCAGTGGTGGTGGGGTGGCTGGGGCAGTGGTGGTGGGGTGGCTGGGGCAGTGGTTGTGGGGTGGCTGGGGCAGTGAGTGGCTGGGGTGGCTGGGGCAGAGGGTTGTGGGGGGCTGGGGTGGTAAGAGGGCAGAGGGTGGCTGGGGCGGTAGGTGGGACTATGACAGGGCAGGGGGTGGTAGGAGGACAGTGACAGGGTAGTGGTGGGGTGGCTGGGGCAGTGGTGGTAGGGTGGCTGAGGGTGGCTGGGGCAGAGGGTGGTGGGGTGGCTGGGGCAGAGGGTGGCGGGGTGGCAGGGGCAGAGGGTGGCGGGGTGGCAGGGGCAGAGGGTGGCGGGGTGGCTGGGGCATAGGGTGGCGGGGTGGCTGGGGCAGAGGGTGGCTGGGACAGTGGTGGTGGGGTGGCAGTGGTGGTGGGCTGGCTGGGGCAGAGGGTGGCTGGGGCAGTGGTGGTGGGGTGGCTGGGGCAGTGGTGATGGGGTGGCTGGGGCAGAGGGTGGCTGGGGCAGTGGTGGTGGGGTGGCTGGGGCAGTGGTGATGGGGTGGCTGGGTCATTGGTGGTGGGGTGGCTGGGGCAGAGGGTGGCTGGGGCAGTGGTGGTGGGGTGGCTGGGGCAGTGGGTGGCTGGGGCAGTGGTGGTGGGGTGGTGGTGGTGGGCTTGCTGGGGCAGAGGGTGGCTGGGGCAATGGTGGTGGGGTGGCTGGGGCAGTGGTGGTGGGGTGGCTGGGTCATTGGTGGTGGGGTGGCTGGGGCAGAGGGTGGCTGGGGCAGTGGTGGTGGGGTGGCTGGGGCAGTGGTGATGGGGTGGCTGGGTCATTGGTGATGGGGTGGCTGGGGCAGTGGTGGTGGGGTGGCTGGGGCAGTGGGTGGCTGGGGCAGTGGTGGTGGGGTGGCAGTGGTGGTGGGCTTGCTGGGGCAATGGTGGTGGGGTTGCTGGGGCAATGGTGGTGGGGTGGCTGGGGCAGTGGTGGTGTGGGGGCTGGGACAGAGGGTGGTAGGAGGGCAGGGTGGGGAGCGGAGGCATACCTTAGGATCCCTGGTGGTCCAGTGGGCGGCCAGGCTGTTTCCCTGGTGGTCCGGTGGGCTCCCTTTACGGTTTGCAGCTCCGCCGGGTGCAGAGCTGCAGACCACGTGGTAAGTTTAGTCTCGCGATCTCAGCCAGTCAGAGCGTTGCCGTGGTAATCCGCGGCAACGCTCTGATTGGCTGAGATCGCGAGAGCCACTCAGTCTGCAGCTCTGCGCTCGGCGGAGCTGCAGACAGGCTGGCTCTCCCGGGCAGGCATAGGAGGGGCCTCGCACCCGGCAGCATTAAGGGCAAGCCGCCGGGCACCCTCCTGTGTCGGGTCCTCGGTCTCTGACCGAGGACCCGACCTGTCACACTGCCCTAAGGCGATTTAGGCGGCCGCGAGGCCCCCATAAGCGCGAGGCCTTAGGCGGCCGCCTAAATCGCCTAATTAGAGAGCCGCCTCTGCATCTACGGTTCTCGCCACTGAAAACTGTCTATTAGTAAAGTGTTTATTAAGGAAAAATAGGCCATCGAGGGGATGTCCCTCATGGAGAAATCATAATGAACTATGAGGCCATGAGCAAGATTGTCTAAAGTAAAATTGGAAGCTTGCTTACTTATCATTAAAAAAAAAAAATGATATCCCTTTCATAATGAACTGCGATATATCTGAATGTGGGCCGATTAGATGATTATCCAGCTTTTTGATTTGTGACCAGCCATATAGACTAATCATGAAACAAATGACTCACGCATTTTACAAGCATGTTCACTTAATACATGATTCAGAGTTCTGCATGTAGCATTAAAAAACAGATGATTCATGGGAAAAATGATGATGGATTTCTAGGGGTCAGTCAATAAATATTGATTTTATTCACAGATCAGGTGAGAAGTGACAAATAGAAAAGAAAGTAGTAAAAAATGAAAGTTATATTTATATTTTATACATTAATATTTTATACATACTGTTCAGGCACAACATTAAAACCACCTACCTAATATTGTGTAAATCCCCATTGTGCTGCCAAAACAGCTCTGATGCGTCGAGGCATGGACTTCACAAGACCTCCTGTGGTATCTGGCCCAAAGATATTAGCAGCAGATCATTTAAGTCCTGCAAGTTGCTCCATAGATCAAATTTGTTGTTTCAGCACAACCCACAGATGCTCAATAAGTATTGAGGTCTTGGGGATTTTGAAGGTCATGGCAACTCCTTGAACTCTTTTTCGTGTTCCTCAAACCATACCTGAACATTTTTTCAGTTTTGGAGGGAACAGTATCCTGATAAAAGATGCCACCACCATCAGGGAACACCATTGCCATGAAGGGGTGTGCGTTGTCTGCAACAATCTCTTGGTAGGTGGTATGTGTCAAAGTAACATCCACATGAATGCCGGGATCCAAATTTTCTCAGCCGAACATTGCCTAGAGCATAACATTGCCCCTCCCAGACTGCCTTCTTCCCATAGTACATCATGCTATCATTTCTTCCCTGGTTAAACAACTCACACTCACCTGGCCATCCACCTGATCTAAAAGAAAACATTATTCATCAGACCAGGCAACCTTCTTCCATTGTTTTATGGTCCATTTCTGATACTCACGTCTCCATTGAAAGTGCTTTCAGCAGTGAAGAAGGGTTACCATAGGCATTCTGACCGGTCTGGGAGAATGCAGCCCTATAAGCAAAATCTGTGATGCTCTGTGTGTTCTGACATATTTCTCTCATGTCCAGCATTACGTTTTTCAGCAATTTGAGAAACAGCAACTCTTCTGTGTGATCGTACCTGACAGGCTAGCCTTCGTTCCCCATGTGCATCAATGAGCCTTAGGCACCCATGACCCAGACAGCGGTTCACTTAGCATTGCACTCAAACTCTTTACTCATAATCAAATGCATACACTGTAGTATTTAGCTACAATATGTAAATAAAATAACAGAATGGTTTATTGGTTTATTTTGATAATAAACAATTTAGCATAATTAAGAAGGCGGATCTATGTTATTCTATATGTTGTAAAAACCAAAGAAAAGAAAATGTTACTTACTTGTATTTGTATTCTATATGTTGCAAGAGTCAATATGGGCTGCGCCACAAAGGTTAAAATAACTAAAAATGTCCAGAAATTCAAAACAATTAAATAAAATTAAAGACCTTGTAATTCACACCAAATGGTGCCTCTGTTCAAAGATGACATATGGGTTCTTATAGCTTCGGAGTAGTGTCCATAATCAGTCTCTCCAGTGTCCAGTCATGTATATATACTTTTTTAACTAGTCCGAAGTTATAAGAACCAAAATCTCACCTTTGAACAAACAGCAAAGACACCATTTGGTGTGAATTACAAGATCTTTTATTTTATTTTTTTAATTTTTTACTTCTGGACAGTTTTTTTTTTTTTTTTAACCTTTGTGGCACAGGCCATATTGACTTTTGTATACTTCTGTTATGTCAAAGGGTAAAAGGGATTCCCTTTGTTGTGGTTGCTGCCTTATTCTGATATATTAGCACTGATCTATTTTTGTGTTTCTGCATATTTTATTCTATATGTTAATTTAGTATTTTTTTAATTCTTCCCACAGTACAAATTGATGTGGAGAATGATGAGGACAATGAAGGTAAGTTAGTTTTATTTATAGATTTTTTACTCTTTTTTTGTAGTGAAAAATAAAGTAAAAACTTTGATATTTTTGTTGATCAAATAGCAGCAGTGTCATAGTAGGAAGATGCATGTCAGCTTCCTGCCTCTGTCTGGTTGGTCGTCAAGCATATTTACAAGGATTTCACCAACAAGAATGAGTGTACACTCATCCTCATTAGTGAAATCCTTAATGTTGTGCTTAAATAACACAAAATAAAAAACATGAGCCAGATAATAATACTGCTTGTATATATGAATGATAAACTAGGAGTGATGGCAGTGACAGCTATCATTACAATCTCCAGCTTTCTTTCATTATATCTATTCTAAGGGTGGGAGGCATTCCGTATACATCCATTTCAGAGTAACAGGCATTTTAGGTTAAGGGGTGCCATCGAAAACACAGAATTAGTATGTACTTAATATTTACTTTCCCTCTCCCTGCTATCACCCCTATTGATACAGACATGTATCGGCTACATTGTTTGGCAGCGACTATTAGCTAATACAATTATGCTTTTTTTGTTCCCACTACATTGCTGGACTTTTTTAGTTGCACTATCTCTTGCACGACCATTTAGCCTGTATTACAAGCATTTCCTGATATCTTAGTATTCTTATTGCAGCACTGCACATCATGAAATACTATCTTTTTTTTTCTTTCTAAAAGGGAGGGAGAAGTCCCCTTATCCCTTTGTTTTGAGTTTAGATTTAGATTTTTTCTATTCTCCTTATACCGCTGGTCTGCTACAGATGTTTTTTTTTATTATTTTTATCCTGAACTCACAAAGCTACAGCCTGTACTACCTTACTCTGTATTCATTATCCCTATATTTGGGTAGAACTACCAGATTTTCAGGATAATTGTTTTGTAACTATGTACATTATTATTTCTGTTTGAATTTTGTTTTCCTTTTCTGTTTGTTGTGGTTACTTATTTCACTTCTTAATATAAGTTAAGTTTATTTTTAGAAATACCAAGCCTAATTGGTTGATATTGGCCACTCCACCAGCGATACAGTTATTATTTCTCACTCTCTTCTGGCAGTTATCTTTTTTTTTTTCTCATTTATTCGATAGTGACTAGTCTTATTAGGGAACCCCCCACCCTACCCGCTTCAGGAGGTTAATAATTACATTACCTTTCTTTACTCTTTTAATGCTTGTATATATACTCCAAGTTATATTTTTCATAACAACTTGGCTATGTGTGTTAGGCACATACTGGGTAATAATGGCTCTTTAGTCAACTAGTGCAGCAAACTAGACACAAATAACCCTGGCTTTGTCTGATGGGCATTTGCTCTTGCGCATCTCCCTTGATCCGCCACTGAGCTAATGCTAGAGATACCAAAGCAAAAACATAACCACAAAAAAAATACTGAGGAGTCTGGAATGCATCCCGGAGCCAAGCTAAACTCACCACAATGCTCCAATGCAATCATAACGCAGAAAAAGCTTTTAAATACGTGGAAAGGCTCACTATTCAGCAGATAGTGGAGCTTTGCATCCAAAGCAGGGGTGGTCGGTCCCAGCGCATACAGCAACTAAACACAATTCATGGATATGCCAGCTAACACTCAAAATAATGTATAAAGTAGATGGCACTAAGAGTAAATGCCTTGCGGCATGAAACGCGTTAGGCCGTCTCCTGGGATATGTTTCTTCATGTTTTTACAAACAAATATTGTATGCCTCATAAATCTGTGATATCACACATTATAGCTTTTATTTAATTGGTGTTCTTTCAAAAATGATTTAGGGCAGCACTCAGATGTACCAGTTAGAACTGTACCAAATACTACAAATATAACAACAGAGACAAGAGACATTGTTCCTAAGAAGGAGCATGAAGTATAAGTATAAATAGTTTTTTTCACAGTAATAGCAAATAGTCAGTTCCTACCAAAATGATTATTATTATCTGGTATATTTTCTGTCCTGTGTTTATTGAAGATTCTGAAGATGAAGAAGACCTTCCTCCTAAAAGAAGAGAGAAAAACTGGAGAGTCCCTGATATGAAGCCATGGCTAGCAGAAATTAATCCTGATGATGAGAGAAATGCAGCCAATGAGGAAGGAAATGAAGATGCAGAGAATAATGCTGGAGGTCGGAGAGGAAGAAAAGGCAAGAAGGGACCCAGACCAGCAAAGAAAAAGGACAACAAAAAGAAAGACAAAAAGAAGGATAATGGGTAACGTCATTATTACTTTTTCTTCTCAATGTGCGATATGTATAGTATGAAACTGTTGAATAGAGTTAATACATTTATAATAGCCTATCCAATATGTATTGCCTTACCAGGTTTTATGCCATCTGCAAATAGTGACACATGACTTTCTATGTTCCTTTCAAGATCATTGACAAACAGATAAAAGAGGAAGTGGACACCATGAGAGAGCACTGAGGGACTTTACTGATCATTTTTGTTGATACTTTTTACATTTACTACCTTCTCTGTACCCTACCTTTAACCCAAAATTCAATCCATTAACATGCATTAAATACCTGCATGAGGGGTTAGTAGGAGGTTTTCTAAGAATAAGCTATGGAACGTATAAGGTGTATTGCTTACCTCTTAGAATCTAAGTAGGTGCCACTGGGTATTGCATTTAACCAATGAATTAAAAATAACGTTTTAATATACTATTTCCTCCACCTGTGAATTTAGTTCTGTGTGTTGCCTTAACAATTTCATATTTTTTTTATGTTGCTGTAATTTTAGTTCTGGTTGTATAAAACGGTCCTTTTGAAAATGTCATGGACTATAGAATAAATATAAAACTAAACAATTTTCACTAATTGAGCTACCTCTCATTGACATGTTTTTTTTAACTGTGTTCCAGAGTGCCATAGACAAAATCCTATCTCTCCTACCTGTAATGCTTGTGATAATACATGCATCATGGCACAAAGGGTCTACATCGTTCTCATATTATGAAAAGCATCATTATTTCTAGCATTAACTTACAGCAGAATGTATGTCTGGGGAGACATTTACATCTGCTGCCTGCAGATAGTGTCTGACTTATTCAGATACAGTGATCATTTATAAAAGGAATTATAAAATAAAGACTTTGCATATCGCTTTACAGAATAATACAAGGTTAGCTATTCTTTGATTTTTTAGTTATCAGTACTATCCCAATGATTAAGGTTTGTGAGATCCCAGAGGGCATACTTTAGAAAAATATATTATTGATCTATGTTGTGCATTAAGATATTTAGAAAATGCTTAAGAATGTGTTGTATATAGCATACTTATTTATCAAGTGGGTTACTTACTTTGGCCTCTATTTGATATTTTTGGATAAACGTTTTAAATAATTGACATATTTTTGGGATAAACTTTTCAAATGATTTTTCAACATATTAAAATATGAAAAATTATGTCATATAGAAAATATGTCAATATTTGAAAAAAAAATCAAAAGTTTTTTTTTCAATTGTATACCATATGCACAATTTGTTTATAGTCAAGACTTTGTCAACGTTTTTTTTTTATAATTTTGACAAACTCATCTAGACAATATATTTGGCATGGCTAGATTTGAAAATGTGTCCCATGAATCTTAGTACTTTTGGGAAGTTAATTTTATGGTCATAGTCAAACCAATGTCTCTCTAGAAAAGTTTTCCTCAATAGGAACAACAATTCTAGTCTACATTGGCTATTCCCAGACAGCAGAATTGAAACCAAAGTGTAACTGAATTTCTTGGAGCCAGTGCTCCTAATACAGACAAGGGAACTGCACTCATATCTCACTGTGGCAATGAGATCTTTTTGAAAAGAGATCCGTAGCAGGGATCCATTTGGATCAAAGCAGTTTCAATTTGCTTGAAATAAAGTGATCTGATAATTTTATCTGTCAAACTGTATATATCTCATTATATTTTACTCATTGGATGATGATTCAAAACTTTGCCTCAAGAACAAATTCTCTTTCTTATGTTACATAGTTACATAGGCTGAAAAGAGACATGCGTCCATTAAGTTCAGCCTTCCACACATTTGTTTTTTTGCTGTTGATCCAAAAGAAGGTAAAAAAAAAAAAAAAACAGTTTGTAGTAGTCTTTACTAGAGGCGTAACTAGAAACCCTGGAGGCCCAGTGTGAAAATTGATGAGGCACATCGAGGGGGTCCCCCCAGGCCTCTCAATGTCCCCCCCAAGTTTCTCATTCCCCCCCATGTGTAACAATCCCTCCCCTAATGCCCTCCACATGTCTCATTCCCCCAATCCCCTTAATGTGTCTCATCCCCCTCCACTCTTAACCCTCCATATGTCTAATTTCTTATTCCCCCCCAATTGTCTCATTTGCTCCCCCCCGACCCTTCATGTGTCTAATTTCACCCACAAGCCAATCCAAGTGTCTTTCTCCCTCCTCCACTCTTGTCCCTCCATGTGTCTCTCTCCCCCCTTGCAGCCCCTCTATTTCTCTCTCCCCCTCCCTTTCCCTGCAGCCAGTCTATTTGTATAGAACAATGTTTTAGCCAATATGTTGGCATATTCGTGATCCCACAGGAATGGTATGTACACCAGTATGTTATATGTGTGTCAGAATGATGTTGATCAATAGCAATAGGTCACAGACTATAAATATATAGCTCTTGATCATTCAGTTGCCCTTTTTGGGATTCTTGCACTTACAACAGCACATGGTTTCAATGTATTTATGATTGTTTCTTTAACACTTGACTTGCTTTATTTCTAATCAAAACCTTGCATTAACCACAGTTCAGTTACTATTCCACTTCTTTTTATATATTCTAGTGAACCCTGTTTAGGAAAAAAAAATATAAACATTTAAAGCAAAATTAATTATAGGTCACTCTTAATGAGAGCTGAGTTAATGCTCATCCAAGGCAGTGTTGACAAAATTAGAATCATCTTGAACAAAATTTTACAGAGGAAGCCAAAGTGGGATCCTAAACCAGAGACAATCCCAAAGATACAGAATGGCAGGTACGCCACAGCTTGAAAACTAGTAGGATAAGCTTTAGCGCCTACAATAAGGTACACACAGGCATAAGTGGTATGGCAAGTTAACCATAATTCTCAAATGTTCTAAAACAGAATTAATTAATTAAATACCACACATATAACATCACTTTAGAATATGAGTTTTCTCTAAACAATTTTATAATAAGTTAATTAAGGGATTATTTGTGGATATACCTCATACTTAGTAGCCGGTATGTGAAGCAAAATGGAGAATGGGAGATGTGGAAAAAGTGTTTTAAACAAAGTTTAAGCAACAAAAATAGAGTTAAGGAATGACAAAGAAAGTGGTAAGAGATCAACAGCCTAGACTGCCCAATAGGCTCCATGTAATTTAATGTTGGTCTGCTTGTACAGTATATGACCTATGTTCTCAGAAACAGTCCTAACCCAGAAGATGGGATGATCACTTTTCCATGTCGATGAAAATGAGAGATATGCATTTACCTGGAGCACAGTTATATGTGTCTTATAGCATTTTGATAGTTTTTCTAATACTTTTTGTGTTTAAAAGATATAAGAGTGCAAAAAAAAATATTTCAATCCCTTGTTTGAAATGTGTAACATATATCTGTATCTCACGTTGGTATGTCTGTCATGGTGTATACCTTTCTTTTTGTCCTTATGTCATGAACATATACTTGAGGTTTGAACCAAAAAAAAAAAAAAAAAGATATGAGTGACTAAAGTGATGGAAGTGTCTTTTAGTTCTGAATCAGATGAAGACGAAATTACTGAAGAAGAACTTGACAAATTAAAAGAGGCCGTAGAAGAGAAAAAGAAGCTGATTGCTACAATAAGAAACAAACCTTGGAAGATGAAACAGAAATTGGAGGTTCTCAAGTAAGTGCTTCCTCAGCTGGTACTGTATATTTATATTTAGCAATTAACATATCTGCTAGTGGCTTCAACCAACAAAATGAAAACATTGACATCATCTACTAATTTCCCATGTTCTACTTTTTACAGAGAAGTATGAAACGGTTATAAATATGCAATTTGATGTTGTTTTAATTAAAGGGATTCTCCAGTGCCAGGAAAACATATTAGAGAAAATTATTGGCCATGATAATTAGTTTATGCTAATGATATTCATTTTAGTGAATAAATTGCTGCCCATTGCTAGTGAGGAACCCAGTGCGATCGCCAGAGACTTACGAGGAAATAGAGAATTGCACTACAAGCAATGTCTTTTTCTCATGAATGGTACATCCCTGTCTTCAAATTACAGAGACTTAAGATATGATGGCAACCGATCAGGAGTAGGAAGATCTGTATTTAATGAGATACTGATTTCTACTATTAACAGAATTGGCTACCAAGGTCAGTTAAGGGGCACTGACAATCATTGTATGGTACTTTGCTACGAGAGAATGATTTGAAAAGAAACATTTGGTTTGTATATCATGAGAAATGTACTGTCTAGATTGTGGATATTTTCATATTGCAAAAGTGCAGGTTAGAAGAATAAGTAGTAAACTATTTTAAATAATTGAGATTTGAGTTTCTTCACAGTAAAGACGGTGAAGAAAGAAGACTACTGGAATATGGCAAGAAGTGGTCTTAGGTCATAATAAGGGATACGAAGTAATGTTCTGGAAATAAGGGAATAGATGCAAGAGGTAGCAGCTTTGGAGAACTTGTTTTGGTGGTTAACTAATGGAAGGCTTTAACAAAAAAGTGTATGTTTCCTCATAGCTAAATCTTCCGCACCACCTCCACCAGATACATGACGCTTGGGAGGTATCACTGTTTTAGTGTTTTCTGTCGATATGGTTTTGTAATTAGGCCTGTCATAATTGTCAGAACCAGGCACAATGTGCTCTTAATCTGGCCCTGCTTATCAATGTTTGACGTTGAGAACTAACTTCACAAACTGTTTTTTTATAATTGAGTATTTACTTTGTTCACAATGTAGATCATTATAAAACATGAAATAATTGTTAATATGTTCTCACTGTGCTTATCAATTGTTTTCTGTTAGTCTATTTAGGCAACTTCAAATTATACATGATTAGTCAGGAAACACTGAAATAAGCAAGTTATAAGAGCTTACAAATCACACACAGAAGAGAAAATAGCACAGTCAGTAAAAAAAGGGGGACAAAACATTATTTAGATACATAAATGAGAAAAGGAAAGTAATACAAGGATTAGTTAGATTAAAAACAAAAGAAGGAAGGTATGTAGAAGAGCTAGCTGACTGCCTCAATTAATATTTTTGTTCAGTATTTACAGATGAAAATGAAGGAAAGGGGCCTCAGTTAGGAAAAAGGACAAATAAGTCATTTGTTACATGAGTTTACAGAGGAAGAGGTTCTATTTCAACTGTCAAAAGTAAAGACAAATAAGTCAATGGGACCTGATGGAATACACCCAAAGTTATTAAAAGAGCTTAGTGGTGTACTAGCAAAACCATTAACAGATTTATTTAACCAATCATTGTTAGCAGGAGTAGTCCAAAAAGATTGGAAGTTAGCGAATGTTGTGCCCATTCACAAGAAAGGTAGTAGGGAGGAGTCGGGGAACTATAGGCCAGTAAGCCTTACTTCAGTAATGAGAAAGTAATGCAAACCATGTTAAAGGATAGGCTTGTTGAACATCTAAAATCACATGGATTTCAAGATTAGAGACAACATGGATTTACTCTCAGGGAGATCATGCCAAACTAATCTTATTGATGTTTTTGATTGGTTAACTAAAATAATAGATCAGGGTGGTGCAGTAGACATTGCTTACCTAGATTTCAGTAAAGCTTTTGACACTGTTGCACATAGAAGGCTTATCAATACACTGCAATCTTTAAGTCTGGATTCAAATATTGTTGAATGGGTAAGGCAGTGGCTGAGTGACAGGCAACAGAGGGTTGTTGTCAATGGAGTATATTTGAAGTATGGGCTTGTCACCAGTGGGGTACCTCAGGGATCTGTACTTGGACCCATTCTCTTTAATATTTTTATTAGTGATATTGCAGAAGGTCTTGATGGTAAGTTATGCATTTTTGCTGATGATACTAAGATATGTTACAGGGTTGATGTTCCAGGAGGGATAAGCCAAATGGCAAATGATTTAGGTAAACTAGAAAAAATGGTCAGAGTTGTGGCAACTGACATTTAAGGTGGATAAGTGCAAGATAATGCATCTTGGACGTAAAAACCCAAGGGCAGAGTACAGAATATTTTATAGAGTCGTAACCTCAACATCTGAGGAAAGGGATTTAGGGGTAATTATTTCAGTTGACTTAAAGGTAGGCAGACAATGTAATAGAGCAGCAGGAAATTAAAGCAGAATGCTTGGTTGTATAGGGAGAGGTATTAGCAGTAGAAAGAGGGAAGTGCTCATGCCATTGTACAGAATTCTGAGACCTCACTTGGAGTATTGTACGCTGTACTGGAGACCGTATCTCCAGAAGGATATATTGATACTTTAGAGAGAATTCAGAGAAGGGCTACTAAACTGGTTCATGGATTGCAGGATAAAACTTACAAGGAAAGGTTAAAGGAACTTAACATGTATAGCTTGGAGGAAAGATGAGACAGGGGGATATGATAGAAACATTTAAATACATAAAAAGGAATCAACACAGTAAAGGAGGAGACTATATTTAAAAGAAGAAAAACTACCACAACAAGAGGACATAGTCTTAAATAAGAGGGGCAAAGGTTCAAAAATAATATCAGGAAGTATTACTTTACTGAGAGGGTAGTGGATGCATGGAATAGCCTTCCAGCTGAAGTGGTAGAGGTTAACACAGTAAAGGAGTTTAAGCATGCATGGGATAGGCATAAGGCTATCCTAACTATAAGATAAGGCCAGGGACTAATGAAAGTATTTAGAAAATTGGGCAGACTAGATGGGCAGAATGGTTCTTATCTGCCGTCACATTCTATGTTTCTATGTTACTTGTAAAGCACTCAGAGGCCCTGGGTTGGATTTTTTTTTGCTCTTACCCTCCAGAATGTTTTTTAAATAGTTCATCCATTCCCTATTTTTCTTGTACTTCCTAACTCTCTTGTGTGTGTCACATTGACTCATTGTGTGTGTCTTCATATCCCAGCTAACCTCTTGTGTTTCTCTTCGTATCCCTTCACCCCCCTTTTATTTCTCTGCTTTCCTTTGTGCCTTATCTCAGTTTATGTCTGTCCTTTCCCCAATCAATTTCTGCTGTGTCTCTCCTTACCCTTATATGTATCTCCTTACTTGGTCTCATACTGTAGCATGCTAGGTGAGTGTCAGGGATCTTACCTGGAGTTGGAGTCCAGCACGCAGAGTTAAAGCATCCTTTGCAATCCGACACAGGCCAAGGGGACTCAAGACAGAAATCCCCAAGGCTGTGACACAGTGCACTGGGGCTGAAATAACCAGTGCTTCCTGGAACGCAGTACAGACAAGGGATATCCAGAAGAGTAGTCAGTAACAGAATCAGAAGTCAGGACAGGCAGTAATCAGGCGAAAACAGTAGACGAGCAGGGGATCAAAACCAGGAGTCAGATGAATAGCAGTGAAACCAAACAGGAACAGGAAACACAATATGACAACGAGAACCAGCCTTGCGGGGTTTAACCCCTTAAGGACACAACTTCAGAAATAAAAGGGAATCATGACAGATTATTTCTGTCATGTGTCCTTAAGGGGTTAAATAGGGAGTCTCAACCAAACATCAGGGAACCAGGAAGAGGTGTGCAAATGTCCAGAACTAGAGATTCAGACAGCATGAACCCAGGAACCACACAACAGGAACTAGAGATGCGTAGAGTCAAGGGCAAGGTGCCTGACTGGGATGCAGGAGACCCAGGTTAAAACCCAGCTAGACCCAAATACCCATAATTAGCGCATAGCATGCTGGTGACCCTGACAGTGAGTTAAGAGAGGCTGTGTATGATATTTAATCTTGTGACATGCAAACGCTTCAATCCACACTTAATCTCCTGAATCCTTCCAGGTTCTTCCATGTAATCTTGCTGATATCGCTGAAACCTACCATCTAATTTCACTGATTTATTCCCTGTTTGCCAGTCAACCCCTTGATTTTTCCTTGCCAACTCCTAACTTCACTAAGCTCTGAAAGCCTGGCATATAACCAACATAATCCCTCCCCAATCTGGTATCCAACTTCCTTATTCTGTAGAGTAATCTCTATAATAGCTCTTCAATTTGACACACAACCTTTCTAACCCACTAACGCATTGTTATGCTCCCCCTCAACCACCTGCCCGCATTCCTAATCAAACAGACTGCCCTTTCCTCAGTCTACTACCAAGCATGTCTAGTCCTTCCCTCTTTTTTTCTCTTACCCTTCTTCTATAAAATCCTTTACCCATATTCACATCATTTTACCCCTACCTTACAGATTCTGTAAATCCCTTAACCCAGCCTTTACAAAATATTTTAAGTCCCTGATATACACTGTGTATGTACTTTAGATATTATGAGGGGAAACATTCAGCCAACTCTAGTACAACGACAGGTGAACTAGAGACAGCCACTGAAGTCTGAGCAAATAAAAAGTTGATAATGAAGGGGTTAATCAAACATACAGTGTCATGTGTAATTTGTATTTGGCAGGTCATTGGCTTTTGATTCATAAAGTACAATGTGGGTCAGTGCATTTTTATTTGGTTCACCTTTTAATTCAATTGCATTGATATGTAGCACATTTGTACATTGTCGTTGCATATTTTAGGGATGCGCAGGAGTTTGTCGAGAAATTTGAAGGGGCACTTGGTAAAGGAAAGGGGAAAAGGTTTTATGCCTACAAAGTCATGATGCTAAAAGTAAGTCCTTTATTTTATTTTTAATGTGATGCTACATTCCTATCACTGTGTACATTACCCACTCAGACAGTATATGCACCATTCAGTCACATCTGTATTTTTATACCTAATCAGCCCTGAGATAAATACATTAATGATCTCCAATTATTTAGTTTAAGTATTTAATTAATTATACAATTAAGCCATACATGTCACTACCTGTTTAGTACTTTGTACTAAATACTATGTTGCAGTGGGTAGTTACATTTTGTGAATAGGATTGTGTGCCGGGAGGGGGTGGAGCGATGAGGTAACGTGCGTAGCGTGCGTCCTCGTTGAATGCGGCTGAGGGGGCGATCGAGGGAGCCAACCAAGAACTGAGAGGATGGCTTGATCTACATGGCATGCTACTTGGGGTGCTTTACAGATCCCCACATAACGACCAAAGAGGACCGATGCCAGGCTAAGAAGAAGGGAGCTACTTACCTTCATTCCGGACAGAGCTATGCAATACAGCTAGCTCCTCCATGAATAAAGACAGCAGGAGGAAACGTCAAGCTGCAATAAACCAGATCCAGAGTATATTTCAAAAAGCTAAGTGACCAATGATATTAAAATGCATGTGTAGAGTCAGTAGCAGAATGTACAAATAATACATGTTAAGTTTTTGGTCAGTTGAATACTTAAGACCCTTGAGAAAGAGGGGAAAATATCGGACAACATAAAGAGCAGAACTCAGTGGGCAATATATGATTTAAAGTTCATTCAACTTTGCCCACAGTGCTGAGCTGATTTCCTGACTGTGTTAAGCGAGTTGTGTTAATTTTCCTTTTGGTTTTTGTTCGTTTGACTTTTTTTTTCTATTTTTTAAATTTATTTATTTATTTTTTGGTTTGTTTTTTCTCTCTTGCTGTTCCTTCCAGCCCCCTTGTACTCCGTCCTTATTTTTTCGCACTGAATTCACTATTCTATTAAAGCAGGAATAAGTGAACGTGAAATAGAAAAAGAAAGAAAATATAATTGAGTATAAAAGTGGAGACTAGAAGGCAGGGAGGAAGGTGAAGAGGAGAAGGGGTCAAGGAGGAAAAGTTAAGGACAAAAGGAATATCATACCAAAATCAAAGAAATCACTATTCCAAAGAGTTTATAATTTCGAGAGAAAGAGTAAATAAACCAATAAACAAAATTGCTACTAAAAAGACACAAAATAGCATGCATTTGAAAAAAGAAAAGAAACCCACAAATAAAACAGAAAAAAACGCCTTTATATTTTTCACCACATCCTCCAGGTAATAAGTCAAACCTGGAGGAATCTCTCCTGTCAAATTTCCCAATAGAGGGAGATATTCATAAAGGACAAACGGAGGAAAATCAAGAGTCAAGAGAAGGAAAAAATGAATATGACCACCTACTCAGGCACATAGATACACAATTTGGGAAATTAAGAGAATAAATTCAAGTTAATACCCTGGACATTAAGAAAGAACTACAGAAAAACACTTGCTCCCTATAGAGATACAAATAGTATGTTAGGATACTTATCAGTAGTAAATGGTTACAGCCTCCCTCAGATCGCTCCCAGCTGGCAATCTGCTATCCACAGAAATATATGTACACACACAAAGAGGGAACCGGCTGGTTTCTAAATGAAATATACAAAAATAATATAGTGTAATACTGTTATGAAATAACAATCTGCGCAAATTATAATGCACTCACAAGATCTTGTATGATTCAGGCATGTAAGGTGCCTCCCCTGATGGTGTGGGGGGCTTGGGAAACTTCCCCTGGATTATTCCACTCAAATACAGGACTCCGGGTGGATGTTGAAAAAAAAGCAGCTTTTAATAAGACGATAAAAACAAATAAATTAATACAACGGTCGGTCCTCACCATCAGGGGAGGCACCTTACATGCCTGAATCATACAAGATCTTGTGAGTGCATTATAATTTGCGCAGATTGTTATTTCATAACAGTATTACACTATATTATTTTTGTATATTTCATTTAGATATCAGCCGGTTCCCTCTTTGTGTGTATATATATTAAGAAAGAACTGCTGACTCTTAATCTACGAATACAAGGGATAGAAGAGAAATTAAACGGGATGGAATACAAGGAAAAAGTCCACAAAGAAGAACACCTGGCACTAGAAAAAAAAATAGCTGACATTGAGAACAAACTGATAAACCTGGAGGACAGGTCAAGATGGAACAACTTAAGAATCAGAGGACTATCAGAACAAATAATTGCAAACAATCTGGAGCCATATATAGAAGATTTTATATATGTGGTTAAAGATTTTTTGCAATTATTTGTTCTGATACTCCTCTGATATTTAAGTGGTTCCATCTTGACCTGTCTTACAGGTCTATCAGTTTGTTCTCCATGTCAGCTTTTTTTTTTTTTTCCCCAGTGCCAGGTGTTTTTTGCTGACTTTTTCCCTTGTATTCCATCCTGGATGTGGAATGGGACGCCAGAATTCTAATGATGGAGAGTTGCCACAGAGTGAATAAACCAAAAGATGTCCCAGACCACCTTCCAAGAGATGTACTGATATTATGTGCCTCTTTTAAACTTAAGATGCAAACACTGAGAGCTACAAGAAGTAATAAATGCACAGAAGAATACGAAACCCTGAAAATATTTCAGGACTTGTCATGGCCAACCAGACAAAAGAAGAAAACCTTTTCTGATAGTACACTAATTCTGAGACACAATAACATCAAATATCAATGGGGGTTTCCAACAAAAATGATTATACCATACGAAGGAAAAATTACTCCTATTGACCGAGCAGAAGATCTAAAAAGCTGGCAAACAAAATTGGAAGTAGCCCCAATCACCCATCAACAAACAGCGAGGCTCCAACTATCTAAAGGAAAGGAAGGAAAGAAGAAGAAAAGGAGAAAAGAAATGGCACTAGTGACACTTAACCCCTTAAGTAGGGAAGAGAGACTTAAAGCACAAGCGGATAATGGGAAATACAAGCAAAGAATAGGGAAAAAATTATAAATATATTAGGAAATTGAATAAGTACACAGATAACAAGTTAAGCAACGCACGAAGTGAAGTATAATTACCCTCATATAAAGGTCCACAGTAATTAAGAACGAAATAATACAAAATGCATACTAAATAAACATTAAGAACAAAAGGAAGATATAATGACACAGAAAGGAAAACCAAAAAAAGGGAAACAGAAAGGGGACAGAAAAAGAGGAAGGAAAAAAGAAAAGAAATAAAATATTTAATAGGGAGGTTAGATGAGTTATAATATAAGTTTTGCACAATGAGGAAATAAAGTAATAGTGAGTAGAAACACTTATATAATGATTGAGTCAATAATAAGCTGAAAGGTGTGCGTGGTTTAGATTAGTGGGGTCTTCTTTTGTCCCTACTCCTTTCCATAGTTTTTTTTATTTCCATGAGTGCCTTACAGTTGACCCTCCATAGATCGTATACCCTCAGTATGCTTTTCCCACACCACATGTGGGACCCATTCCGAGTAATGTTCTGTATTACTTGAGATACTGTATGGCGGGGTTTTTTTTGCCATACAAAATTTATGTCTTAGATTGATTCAAAATGTTTGGAACAACCCGTCGTATTTTTATGTAAACACAAATAAAGATTGTTTTCTTGTTTTTAATAAATCCACAGTAATTTTTGGGGAGAGAGAGACCCGAGAACTGATAGAAAACTGTAATTTAACTTAAATTCAATAAATGCCCGGAGGAACAACACAAACTCTGTAAAAGGTCTAAATTTTAGAATTCTTGACAACATTGGGTACAAATCTGTGCCCTTCAAGAAACCCACCGGATAAAATTCAATAAAAAATTCAATAGGTTCAACAAGATACCCCATCATTACAAGTGCGGCTTTGAAAAAGAAAAAGAAAAAAAAGAGGTGTGGCATTCATGTTAGAAATGTTTTTCCCCCTAAATATTAAACATGAAGGTACTAGACCAAGAAGGGTGATACATCATTTTAGTATGTGAAATAAACAATAAACTATTCACAATAGCTTACATCTACGCACCAAACAAATCTACAATACACTTTATTATAAATGCCTTTAAGAAAATAGAGCAGATTAAACAAGGATTGGTACTAATTATGGGGGACTTCAACTGCGTAGTTGACTCTCTGAAAGATAGAAAGAGCCAGAATAACCGAAAGAGTAGGAAAGCAAGTGAGAATAGCATGTAAAATTTACTGAATAATTAGAATTTGAGAGATATATGGAGAACATTTCATCCCTCTGATCTAGATTATACATGCTATTCTAGAACATTTAACTCTTATTACAGAATCGACCTTATTTTGGGAAACGTGACCATGCTATAGCTAGTTAAAAAAATAGAGATACCGGATATAGCATGGTCAGATCACAGCCCTATTATGTTAGAATATAAAGATACCTTTGATACTTTCCGCAAAGACTGACGTTTAAAAGATTATATACTACATAAAATGAATAATGTTAAAGAAATTAAGAAAATAACCAATATTTTCTTTTTAGAAAATTAAAATAAAGGCACACCAGATATCACGGTCTGGTGCGCTTATAAAAGCGTAGTTAGAGGACACATGATAAAAATGGCATCCAACGCAAATAAAAAAAGGAATACAGCCTCTTTTCAAGCTATATATATAGCACTAAGTGATTACAAAAAGCAGAATAAAATAACACCCTCCACACAAATAGCAAGGAAGATTGCAGAAACAGAAAAACAGATGAACAACCAGTTAAGATCTGGCTTGTTGCCCTTACAATCTAAGAGGTATCTAAAGGGCAACAAGCCAGAAGCACTAATGACTAATAAACTGAAAAAAGAGAAACATAAAAGAGTGATATATAAAATAAAGGATAAAGAAACTTATTTAACCCCTTAAGGGTGACGGACGTTCTATGCCATCCTTTTTTGGCTGGTCCTAAATGCCGGGGGGGCGGCATAGAACATCCCGCCGATCCCACGTTGGTGGTTGCGATCCAGAGGGCTGCCTGGAAGGCCAGGCAGCCCCCTTCTGCATGATCCTACCCTCCAGGGCCATGTGATTGCAGGGTCCTTGCGATCACATGGTCGGAATAGCCGTCTCATGAAGTGTCAGCCTGCTGACTGTAAAAAAGTTGTAAAAGTTAAAAAAAAGTTTAATAAAGTAAATGAAAGTACTTAAATCTTTTATAGAACTTTTATATGCACATACACACACATAGACTAATATTCTAAGTGTATTTTAATATTTATTGATTATATATATATATATATATATATATATATATATATTAAAATACACTTACAATGATATTTTATATATACAAATATATATATATATATATATATATATATATATATATAAATGCACAGAAGAATACGAATATATATACATATATGAAAGTTGATGAAAGTCCACAATGGTGGACTGAAACGTCGACCTTCAGACAAATTGGAATAAAAGGTTTTTACTTTTGACAACTGAAAAGTCCTTGAGTGCTGGCTTTTTTCTAAACGCTATACATTTGTGCAGCCGAGCACCGGGCAGACACTTGAGGAAGGCTGGAGTGCAACTCCTATCAATTTTTGTACATACATATATATATATATATATATATATATATATATATATATACATATATATATATATATATATATGTGTGTGTGTGTGTGTGTAATTATCAATATATATACAATAAAAATAATCAATAGGAAAATTGAAATCAAATCAGTTTTTTACATTTTGCACACACATACAAATTAGAATGCTAACTTTGGCCAGTGTTTGTGACTAAGTGGCAACTAAAAAAGACTGGCCATACCCCATTTGTAATACCTTGAGTTGTCTACTATTGCAAATGGTATACAATCATGGGGGTAATTTTCATTCCTGGGCTACCAGACGGTCTCAAAGGCAACATAACCAGTCTGGCAAATTTCAATGTGTATAAACTAAGAAATGTAATGTGCTAAATTGGACCTGTACTTGGGGGATGCTATTTTACTCGTTAGACTTCACTGAATACAAATATGTGCATTTTATTGCAGTAACAGCTAACCGTATTATGACATTCACAGTTAATTAAAATGACACGCAGAACTAAAAAAACAAAAACAATTCTTAATTTTTCACATTTGTTTTTATATTTTATTCATATTAAATTATGTTTAATATATAAATATTTGATGTGACATGAAAGTCCTGTTTCTCTTGAAAAAAAAAAGGATATAAGTGTGGGGGCATTTAATAAGGAAGAGGTGAATTACTCCTGAACAGATATATAGCACAAATTCAAGGTTTTGTTTACGTTTTGTTTTGATCACAACTTGTACAACTGGCTCGGTCCTTAAGGGGTTAAAGGCCCCAGGAAAAAATAGGAAAAGCGTTTGAAATTTTTTATCGGGATCTATATAACCTACCAGAAGAAATATACGGCAGAGAAGAGATTGAGAAATTTTTCAAAAACATACATATAACAAAAATTCTACCCGACAAATTAAAATGATAAATCAATCCATAACAGAAGTAGAGGTCAGTAAATTAATAGATAGGCTTAAAATAAAGACTGTTTCAGGCCCAGATGGCTTTACAAATACATTTTATAAACTAATGAAAGAGCAACTAAAAAGAGAACTCTCTAATATTTTTAATTATATAATGAGAAGAGGACGCTGTCCCGGAGAATTGTTGAGAGCGAATATTGTCCCCATCCCAAAAGCAGATAAAGATCCAGAATTGATTGGTAATTAGAGACCTATTTCGCTAATCAATACCGATATTAAAATTTTGTCTTCTATTCTTGCTGAACGATTAAAAATAGTTATACCACAATTAATAAACAATGATCAAGTAGGATTCATACCAGGGAAGTCCTCAATTAACAAACTCAGAAAAATAATAAATATATGAGAAGAAACAGACAACAATGAAACCCCTCTAATGTTACTGTCAACAGATGCAGAGAAAGCGTTTGACGGGATTTGTTGGGGTTTCATATTTGCAACCCAAGTTGGAATTACTGGTTCAATACTATTAGCTATATCCGCTCTCTATAACTCTCCATCAGCAAAGGTCACAGGGTAGGATTTGCATAACAAAACTTCAACATAAAAATGGACAAGACAAAGATGCCCTCTTTCCCCTTTATTGTACATAATGGTGTTAGAACCTCTAGCGATTTCAATTAGGCAAAACAAAAAATTAAAGGATTTATGATCATGTCAGGACAAATAAAACTAAATATCTATGCAGGTGATATATTATTAACATTAGAAGAACCAAAAATCTTGGTCCCAGAGTTACTGAAGGAGATAAATAAATACTCTAAAGTCTCGGATATATAAAATGAACCTAGAGAAATCATTATTCATTGCTAAAAATATGAACAAAAGATGAACTAACTTTCTTGTACAAAATACCAGAAATACCAAAATACCAGAATACCAGAAAATACCAAAATACCAGAAATACCAAAAATGTTTTACCAAAATGGCTGTATTTATGGAGAATGATCCCTTTCAACTTCTCAGAAAATTGGTTATCTTTACTACATTCTTTCTTTTTTAATTTTGTATGGAGTGGCAAGAAAGCAAGGGTTTAAATGGAAAACTTGGCTAAGTCAAGGCAAGATGGAGGATTGGGGTGTCCAGAAATTTTGCAATGTTATCTGGCTAGCAGACGTTTCCACATATTGCTCTCTCAAAACAATGCAGCAACTCAAGAAATATGGTACAACATGGAAAAAACTAAAACTGGGGTAGGTAACCTATCCTCACTCTTTTGCGTCTTGGACTTGAAAAAAAAATGTATTAAAGAGGCACAAAGTAAATCACAGATACTTAAAGAATTAACGAGCTGGTGGGATAAATTCACAACTAACATAGGACTCAGAAATAGAATAATAGATGCGCTTCCATTTTCTACCATTTCAGATATGTTAGATAAATTCCCGGGGGGGATAAGGGAATTTAAAAACATATTAGTGGACCATAAAATTAAGTCCCTCAACCAAATTATGGAGGAATTTAATATTCCCCCTAAAGAAACGTTTAATTATCTGCGAATCAAAGGTTTTATTTCAGAATATCTTCTTAAAAATAAGGGGGATAAAATCACAAGTCTCAGACACCTTCTCAAACTAAAGAACTATAAAAACTTACTGGCAAAATGCGCCAAAGTTATATAAAGATGGAGACATGATAAACCTATAGGACTGATCAACAAATAGGAAAAAGAGCTACACGTACATAAAGAAGAAGAAGAAGAGTGGATAAGCTCTCTAAATAAACTACACAAACATATACACTGCCTAAACCTTACGGAAACACAATTCAAACTTTCAAACAGATGATACCTAACACCGAAACATTTAAAAAATATCTTTCCAGAGTCATCAGATAGGTGTTGGAAATGATGGCAATTTGATCCACATTTTGTAACAAATTTTTCCTCACCTTGTGCCGTTCAGCAGCTATGCGCCAGTATACCTGATGCATGCAGCATGTTTGTGGACGCCGGCCACTGCGGATCCACGCAGTTTTATAGCTCCACGTCCGCCCACGGCAATAACAACGTCAACATGCGTGTGATGTCATGCAAAAAACGCGCACGCACGTTCTGGTGTCAAAGGCCTGTTATGGCAAATCGGATCCATAGGAGGCTTATTTAAACACATTTTTACTTCTTCTCATTGCCCTGTCATGGTTTCCCATAGTAGGTTATCCGAGAGTGTGTTCCTGAGCGTTTATTTCTGATTACTGACTTTGGCTTCATTTTGACTTCCTGGTTACTTGACTTCTGGCTTTCCCTCATCAATGTGTCTCCTTCTGTTTTCCTGACCTCGGCAAGTATTCTGACTATTCTATGGTACGTTAAGTCCGGCCATACTAAGGCCCGGTAAGACGTTACCTTTAGTCCTAGGTATGATATAATTCTGCATGCTGGATCTACTAGTAATCCTGACACATTTGGTGGCAATGCGTATCCATAAATACATTTTGTAAAGATGTAATCAATGTAATATATCAAATAACAGAAATGAAACTAGTCTTAAAGCCTGAAGTGGTCCTGTTAAACCTGAATTGGCCTAAAATTACAAAAAAAAACTAATGATAAAGTTACATATCATCACGGCAGCTAAACTACTCTTAGCGCGAAATTGGAAAACAGGGAAAACCCCAGACATTCAAGAATTAATAACTCAAGTCATATGGCAGGCAAAAATGAAAGGGGTATATTGGTGAGCCTAGGAAATAGATACACTCAAATAGAAGACTGGGATGCATGGATAAATAAAATGGAAGCTATAACTTATCACAACCGAGTTAACTTCTTTCGGGCGATCTCCTTCCTGCTCCTCGCGCAGTTTAATGATGCCGGGTCCCGGAATATGGCAGGCAAAAATGAAAAGGGGTATATTGGTGAGCCTAGGAAATAGATACACTTAAATAGAAGACTGGGATGCATGGATAAATAAAATGGAAGCTATAACTTATCACAACCGAGTTAACTTCTTTCGGGCGATCTCCTTCCTGCTCCTCGCGCAGTTTAATGATGCCGGGTGCCGGAATATGACATCATATTCCAGCGCCCGGCTTCACTACAGACAGCGCGCGCGAGGGAACAGTGAGTAGCAGGAACACTGAGCTCCCTCGCTGGCCCTCCTCCCTGGCCAGGTAAGTGTTACCAGAGTAGGCACCTGTAATGTGCCTACTCTGCTATAACATCAGCATGTGCTCGCGGCTCTCCGGGCCGCAAAGATGGTCCCTTGTGGGCCTCATGCGGCCCATGGGCTGTGAGTTTGACACGCTTGGTTTAATGGCAGTCACGACTGGCCTTATATGCAAGTCCCCATGCAAGGGGTTTTCCAGAACATATTCCCCACTGGACATGAGAGGGAACTGTGACTAAGTACAAACTGTAATTACATTGGCTCTCAGGTCCAGGACACTCCCACACAAAACAGGATAATCCCTCCCCTGTGCCTGAGAGATAATTGAGTCAGGAACTGTACTATACTCAATTACCTCCAGGCACAGAAAACATATATTTTACAATAACCTGAAAGGATCCCCAAAACACATGGAAACCAACAAAAGTCACATCCCCTGATAGCCCCGATTGGAGGACCAACATATCCAAAAATCACCCAGATCGGTTCAGGGGGTTCGGGATTTCCATGGAAGTCATAATTTTGACCGACCGTGCACATGGTCCTATGCCAAAACAGTTCCAGGGAATTAGGGCTAACAGTTGGTCTCTCTTTCTGGAGAACAAAAGTACATAAATCACATAAGTTTTTTAAAGGGCCCATACTCTTTTTGCAGGAGGCTGGCAAGCAGGCCCCTCCAAGAACACGTGGCAGAGGCATTTCTGCCACAACCTGTATGCTAGGAATTGTTGGATGTGACAGTACTTTAGAGGCTGCATGTGTCATTCCCCTATCTAAGGCCCCCTAACAGTCCCATTTTCTGTAGGACAGTCCTGATTTCAGGGTCCTGTCTTGTCATTCTGATTTTGTTCCATGGTGGCCCACGTATAGAGACACCAGAGAACTGTCTTAAGACAGCACAGCTGTGTACAGGCACTAGGACCCTGCAGAGAGTGCTTCAGCAGTAATTTCCTGCAAAATCCTATGGATTGGGGGAAGCCAGACAGGTCCTTTCTGTCTTTCAGTGGAGGCTTGCTTATCCCTCCGGTTTGCATACCTCCTAATTTTGGGAGGTATACTATCTATGCCTAGTGTTGTAGGAGACAGTATACAACAGTGACTAATGTTTAGGATTGGTTAGTAGTGTAGGACTTTAATTTATTTTTACATGATAACTCATTATAGTTTCTCTCCAGTTTGTGGAGGTCTTACTGAATCACAATAATGTATTTAAGTATTAGAATGTGTTATGTATTTGTTTGTGTTTCACCCCAGTGCTGCAAACCTGTGCTTTGCTGCTTTGAGTATAATTACTATTTTGAAAATTGTTTAGAATTCTTTTTTTTTTAATGCTGGTTCTAGTGAGGGCTATTATAGTATATTTACAAAATAAAAACAGTAATCATACATAATTCAGAAAAAGTGCATGAACAAATAGCCCTCTTACAATATTTTCATATATTTTCTCATATATCTTCTGCTTTAGAAATGGATGAAATTTCAGAGAGACTTTGAAAATTTTAGAACTGCCTGTATACCGTGGGAAATGAAAATAAAAGAAATTGAAAGTAAGCTATTTGATTTTATTTGTGAATGTTGTTCTATAAGCAGAGCTGTCAGTTCTCTGGAAATTATACCATTGATTAAAACATTAAAAATCACCTAAAATCTAAAATCTATCTATCTATCTATCTATCTATCTATCCATATATCGTCTATCTATCTCTCTGTCTGTCTTTCTCTATACCATAAGAACTGATTATTGTAATTAGTATCTCCTGTCACCCATCTGCTCTTTGTGTTTCATTTTGAAATATTAAAACTATGTTCATTTTTGTTTGTATTTCCTTGTTTTTAGGCATTTGTTTTTACAGTCCCTATTCTGCTCTGTGTCAGTGTGTATCAGGGTCTCTGAGGACAGGTGTCAATCCATATCTGCCAAGTGACCCTATGTATGGGGAACAGTCCCTATTCTGCTCTGTGTCAATGTGTATCAGGGATCCTTAGGATAGGTGTCAATCCATATCTGCCAAGTGACCCTATATAGGGGGAACAGTCCATATTCTGTTCTGTGTCAATGTGTATCAGTGATCCTTAGGATAGGTTTCAATCCATATCTGCTAAGTGACCCTATGTAGGGGGAACAGTCCCTATTCTGCTCTGTGTCAGTGTGTATCAGGGTCTCTGAGGACAGGTGTCAATCTATATGTCAAGGTGTCAATGTCATATGTCAGGTGTCAATCCATATCTGCCAAGTGACCCTATGTAGGGGGAACAGTCCCTATTCTGCTCTGTGTCAATGTGTATCAGGGATCCTTAGGATAGGTGTCAATCCATATCTGCCAAGTGACCCCATGTAGGGGGAACAGTCCCTATTCTGCTCTGTGTCAGTGTGTATCAGGGTCTCTGAGGACAGGTGTCAATCCATATCTGCCAAGTGACCCTATGTAGGGGGAACAGTCCCTATTCTGCTCTGTGTCAGTGTGTATCAGGGTCTCTGAGGACAGGTGTCAATCCATATCTGCCAAGTGTCAAGGTTTCAATATGTCATATGTCAGGTGTCAATCCATATCCATTGTGATTTAGGAATGTTAGGTAATTTATGCCCTTTATGGATTAAAACCAGACTCTGCATCAACTGTGTAATTTTCCATGGGAGTTTTGCCATGGATCCCCCTCCGGCATCCCACAGTCCAGGTGTTAGTCCCCTTGAAACAACTTTTCCATCACTATTGTGGCCAGAAAGAGTCCCTGTGGGTTTTAAAATTCGCCTGCCCATTGAAGTCTATGGCGGTTCTCCCGGTTCGCCGGTTCACGAACATTTGCGGAAGTTCGCGTTCGCCGTTCGCGAATCGAAAATGTTGTGTTTGCGACATCACTACTTATAATGTACATAAAAAATATTTTCATATACTGACAATTAAACCCTTACTTGTGAGAGGAGCTAAAATTAGCAAAATGCAAGATTCATTCCATTTTGTGAATCATTGAATCAATATTTTCCTATGGGGATTTTGAAGATGCTGGACATCCTCATGCAAAGCGTAAGACATTTGCTGTCTTCTAGTGGTTGTCTTAATACTGCCATGTAAACATTGCAGTTTGTCTAAAACTGTAATGTTTTACATTGCAGGATTAAGGGGACAAGGACCCTGCACCCACACCACTTCAACAAGATGAAGTGGTCTGGATGCCTTTAGTGTTCCCTTAATGGAAACAATTCTGGGTACATTAATGATTATTGAGTTAATGCAAAAGAGCACCACACAGATCTTTAGAACAGAGGATTTGTCTCGATCATCAAAAACATCTAATTATATACTTAAGCCTCCACTATATTAAACACAATCTTTTGTTTTCAGGTCACTTTGGCTCATCTGTAGCATCTTATTTTATATTTCTACGTTGGATGTATGGAATTAATATGATACTCTTTGGATTGACATTTGGCCTAGTCATGGTGCCAGAGGTAAAACATCCTTTTAGAGAATAAAGACTACACAGGCAGGCATTTATAAATGCATGTGATGATAAAATACTACAGTTTTGTAATAATTTTTGCATTTACTCCATCTAGTCTCTGGTGTTATATATCACCTTTAATTATCCATGGTTGTATGGTCCAGACAATGTTCTCCAATATACTATATAACTGATCGAATTACGTACACTCGGAGCCAACTAAAAGGAGTATAACCACTAATAAAATGTCAACACAAGCAAAATGCATATTGATTTACAAACCAACTTTTAAATTGGGTAAAAAATGGTTATGGCTGGGACTAGTGTTAGAATGATAGTTTTGGTTAGTGTTAAGGCTATGCTTAGGACTAAGCCTGAGTTGCCGAAACAGTGCAACAATGTCTCCTCAGCTGATCTCCTGACATCTATGATGGGGAAGGAAGAGATGCATTTCTATTAGAATGTACTGTATATAGTGCCAACATATTCCTACATGCTTTACAGTTATAGAATGGGGATATTTGACAACAAGCAATACAGAATATTAACAGTAAAAAGAGGTGAAGAAGGCAATGCCCAAGAAAGTGTTAAGGGCAGCAGCTACATATCGCAGCTGCAGGGAAGAGCAGCATCTACCAATCTTTAGCCCAATGGGACATGTATGTTCCGATGATGTATTGAGATTAAAAGAACCTTAACCTTAAGCCTAGCCTTACCCTCAGTCATAACCTTAGACTTAACACCAACAATAAACCTAACTAGGCATAACCCAGCACTAACCCTAAGAAAATATCAATAATAAAGATACCAACACTGAACAATGCATCATGGTTTATTACAATGGCTTCAGAACCCCTTGATTGCATGCTTTCCCCATATCAACATTATGTAATGTACTGTAATATTTTATATATATATATATACCACTGGGTATCTGTACATCTATCTGTGTATGTCTGTATTTCTTATCACCATTTTTGCCTTTTCTCTAAATGTTTCCTTTTTCTATATACATATTGTGTTGTTTAATATTGTGTTCAGTCTTCTACTACACTATTATAGTCTTCTTTCAGAATGTATTGTGTTCTCCAGGCTTTAATGGGGAAGCCCTATGGTTCGATGCCTAGAAAGACAGTCCCTAGAGCAGAGCAGCCCACTGCAATGAATTTTGCAACGCTTTGGGATTTCAGTGTAAGTATCATGTGATCTCATTTGTATACCTTCCAAATAGGCTTATTTAAAGTAACAAAATCCAAGAGTTCCACTTTCATACTTTCATACTTTGATGCCCCTCATTGGTAAAATGGAGTTACAATATTGTATAGTATGTATGAGCATACCACAAAGATCGAAAGCAATAATACATACAATTATCTTCAGAAGGAACAATTATCTTACGGAGCATGCCAGCAATAAATTGCAAACTAATTTGTGTTCAAATACAGTAAATATATTCATTTACTAACTGCCCATGTACATAAACATGTACATTTAAAGCATACTGTTATTATACTGGGCATAATATATATATATATATATATATATATATATATATACATATATATATTGTATTATTATTATTATCATTATTATTATTATTATTATTATTATTATTATTATTATTATTATTATTATACTGGGAATAATATATTATATTCCCAGTATAATAATTATTATTGTTATTATACTGGGAATAATATATATATTTATATATATTATACTCCCAGTATAATGACTTGTTTTGATGTCTGGCAACAAAAAAGAGCAGGGTTTTAGGTGCAGTTATAAGCAGAAGCAACTTTTGCAAGGACACAAGTTGTTGTGGTTCTTTGAGTGTCCTTCTAAGACATAACCTTACAAAGTGTCAAATGATGCAGTTTTACAATTGAGAAAAACACATAATTTAAACAATGAAACACTATATCTATATTTTCTTAGTAACTGAGAATTGTTTTCTTTCAGGGACTTGCACAGTACTCTGTCCTCTTCTATGGTTACTACAACAGCCAAAGGACCATTGGCTGGTTACAATTTAGGTTGCCTCTTTCTTATTTGCTTGTTGGAATTGGAACCATTGCATACAGCTTCATGGTAGTCATCAGAACGTAAGTTATATTCATAATTATTGATATGTAAAGTGTTCATGAAAAGTGAAACTTGAGGAGCTCTGTGATGTGTTTAGACTTTGAAGGGCAAGCAGAAGGGGCCTTCTTAGAGAATAATAAAATAAATGGAGAAACTGCAGAGAGAGAACATTAACCCGAGAAAGTTGATGTTAAAAAAAAAAAAAAGCAAAGGAAATAACGAACTCTAAATGAAGGGGAGAATGGATGGTGAGTAACACAAAAAAGAACAATCAAAAACTGAAGGTAAGTATTTATACCCAAGGCTGAACCACAAAAACACTCTAATTTATTAAATAGCCATTACACTTGAATGTAGTTGTTATAAGATCATTACAAAATAGAGACAACATAATAAACCGCACGGCTACATTTTTCAGTTTTTGTGAAACTGTGAGGCCAAATTGACATACAAATTTTAAAAAAAAATGTGTATCGTTTGCCTTTGCCTGTGACTCATTTGTACAAGTGCACATCTTGCCTAGACTCCCATAATACTATGTATAGTAAACGCAAAGCATCTCACAGCATTTTAAATTAACATACAAGCAAAATCTAGTAGGTCTCCTACCTGCAATTAAACAGGTTACAGCTGGAGGGGATTTTATTTTAAAAAAGGGGTGGAAGTAATGACATTATTTTTTAATTTTGACACTTTAATCTTGTTTAAACAGTGATTTTGAAATGTGACATTTTTATGGAATAGTATATATACAAAATAATGATGCACACTTGACAGGTGTATAGTCGCCATTTGGGCAGTCGGAATCCAGGACAAACCACCCCCATAACCTAACCCAATAACACACGGACACTAAGTATTATGGGGAAATTTGTCCACAGCTTTATTAACCAATAATTATAATAATAATAATAATAATAATAATAATAATAATAATAATAATAACAATAATAAATTAACATATTAAACATGGGTCATTGCCCCCCATACTCCGCCCCCTCGCATCCTGTTCCTTCGGCTACCATACAAAAGGCAATGACCCCCATATAATAACACCTATACATATTTATAACATATTTATAACATACACCAACATTCCAAAGTGCCAACCATCCATTAACCACGGCAGGGGTATACCCGGATACCCCTGCCCCACCAGGTTCTGAGTCACCTCCAGGACTCGAAACCTCTCAACCACCGATGACCACAATCTGTTTATTCCACCTCACGTTCATCCAGGGGAGCCTATTTCCTCTCCTTCGGCTCCCCGTCCCGCCGCTGTGAAAGAAACGGGTTAAAGAAACACATAACATAACAAACAAAGGGAGGGTGGGTGGGACAAACTCAACCAGGTAGAAAGTTAGAATGACTCACCTAAAATGGCTGCTCATTTAAATAGCCAATCCTACTTACCCATAATCCAACCCTTGCTTACTTCCTCCTAAGCCCGCCTCCTAACCCCTGTCAAGGCCTTTTTCCGCTTAGCTGCGCTCTAGCTACATGGGGCTACATGACAGGTGTATAGTCGCCATTTGGGCAGTCGGAATCCAGGACAAACCACCCCCATAACCTAACCCAATAACACACGGACACTAAGTATTATGGGGAAATTTGTCCACAGCTTTATTAACCAATAATTATAATAATAATAATAATCATAATAATAATAATAATAATAATAATAATAACAATAATAAATTAACATATTAAACATGGGTCATTGCCCCCCATACTCCGCCCCCTCGCATCCTGTTCCTTCGGCTACCATACAAAAGGCAATGACCCCCATATAATAACACCTATACATATTTATAACATATTTATAACATACACCAACATTCCAAAGTGCCAACCATCCATTAACCACGGCAGGGGTATACCCGGATACCCCTGCCCCACCAGGTTCTGAGTCACCTCCAGGACTCGAAACCTCTCAACCACCGATGACCACAATCTGTTTATTCCACCTCACGTTCATCCAGGGGAGCCTATTTCCTCTCCTTCGGCTCCCCGTCCCGCCACAAGCTCAGACCTTGACCCCTTAAGCTGTCTGAGCTCCGCCACCCCGAAGAAACAGAGCCATCCGGATACCATCCTGCCAACCCAAGTTGAGCAGGTCCAAACCCACCTCCGAGAGGTGAACACCATCCGAGCGGTAGTATCCTGGCAACCCTTCCTCCAGCTCAAGGTGCCTTACCACCACACCTCCTACCTTCCGCACAAAGCTTGCCATCAAGCTATTCACTTTCTTCCTGCACCTATCCATAGCTAACGGATCCCGAGCGTGCCGCCACCGGCGCCTCGGGACAATCTCCGACCAAACCAACATGACCCCCGGAAGCAGGCCCCTCAACTTATTGATGTCCTGCTTCATCCACTTCACCAGCCGGCGTTGCGGCGTAAGGCCCAGGTCATTACCCCCAATATGCAGGACCAGTAAGTCTGGCGTGTATCCCGCCGCCAGTATCCCAAACAGTTTACCACAAACATCCCCCCAGCAGAAACCCCGATACCCAAACCAGCGAACTGCCAACTGGCCTCTCGGAAAACCCAGCTGCTGGCCTTGCGCTCGAGCTGCGGCCCTCCTCTCGGCCCAGAAGACAAACGAATGGCCCACGATCCATGCCTCACGCCCTGGGGGGAAAAACAAATGATGAGGGAAGTCCAACAGAGACCCCCACCCCAGCCCAAATAACACAGTGAACCATTTCAGTACAGCCAGTTACCAGTCTCTTATTCCCAAATATTTTTTTATTTTTTATTTTTTATTTTATTTTTGCATAAAACGGTCCCCAATCTCATTACTCCAACAGACCCAATCTGACATAGGAACGGAATCTTACTGATTCCCACCTCCCGATCCGCTTCACCACCTCGTCCCCCAATCCCAACCGAGCCGCCTCCGTGGCAGCCCCAATACGGAACAAGTGCGTTCCAAATCGTTCAGCACGAAGCCCTAACTTGCCCAAGCCCAACCGAAAAACTTTCGTGAACTGAAACCGAGAGAGGGAGGATCCGTCGGCATGCACCAACAAGGAACCCCCCATCGCTGGCCTCCGCGCTAGGTACTCTGCCGTAGCAGCCAACGGGCACAAAGCCGAGCCCGGCAAGGCCCCCAGTGCCACGTCCCGGCCCACGCCGCGGACGTCCGTTTTGGATCTGCCGAGGTGCACCACCACCTTCCCATCCAAGACACGAACCCCCGAAAATTGCAGGCCCCCTTGCACCCTCTTATTAGCGCTCACCAGTTCCCCAATTCGGAATGCCCCAAAAAACGCCAAAATAAACGCCACCTTGAACAGCGAAGCCTCGAACCCATCAAAACAGATTTCAGGCAACAAAGCCACCAAATCCCCCAGTAGTCGAACCGACACCGGGCGCCTGGTATCCGGCGACCTGCGTCCCTTGCGATAGCCCTTCAGGGCCTGCCTGATAATGAAAGTCTTAGTAAAGTCCTCCTTCCCATGCCATCTGAACCAAAACGCCATCGCCGCCATGGACCTGTCCACCATGGCAGGCGACGCCCCTTTCGCCAGCAACTGACAGGTGTACCACAGGAAAGCATCCCGCAGAGCCTCCCCGCTGACCATGGCCAGCCCGTCCAGCGACCGCTCCCACAAGCCCCAAATCTTACTGTACGAGGCCCAAGTGGCCGGCGCCAGGGAAGCCTTCACAAGTCCTCCAAGCAGGATGTTCCCAGCTGCCAAATCTCGTCCGGGCAAGCCTGCCCGGCCTTCGAAGCCCCCGGCGCCACCAGCCAGAATCGGGACCACTGAAAACGAGACAGAGCATCAGCCACCTCATTCAAATAACCGGGAACATGCCGCGCGCGAAAAACAACATTCCGAGACATACACAGCAATACCAGTCGCCTAAGCAGCCTAACCACCGGCCTTGAGGCCGCAGACTGACGATTCACCGTGTGAACCACCGCCATGTTATCCGAGAAAAAGACCACTTTCCGATCACGCAGCCTGTCGCCCCATAGTGCCATCGCAACCACTAACGGGAACAACTCAAGGAAAGCCAAGTTGCGCATAAGAGGGCTCGAACCCCAGGAGTCCGGCCACCTCTCCGCACACCAGCAGCCACCAAAATATGCCCCAAAACCTACACTGCCCGAGGCATCCGTGAAAAGCTCAAGCTCGGCCGACGACTGGCCCTCCTGCCTGAACAACACCGTCCCATTAAAATCCCGCAAGAAGGCATCCCAAATGCCCAAGTCCGCTTTCATGGCCGCCGACACCCGGATGAAATGGTGCGGGGACCGAACCCCCGCAGTAGCGGCCGACAAGCTGCGACTGAAGACCCTTCCCATCGGAATGACCCGACACGCAAAATTGAGCAGCCCAATCAAAGACTGGAGCTGCCGCAGAGTAACCTTGCGCGCCCCCGCTACAACAGCCACCGCCCCTCGAAGCCTGTCCAGCTTATCTCGGGGCAGCCGACATTCGCCCAACCCAGAGTCAATCTCCAGACCCAGGAAACTCAGACACGTGGTCGGGCCTTCAGTTTTATCCGCCGCCAGCGGAACCCCGAAGTGGCCCGCCACCCACTCAACCGTCCGCAGCAGGCGCAGGCAATCCAAGGAATCAGCCGGCCCCACGCACAGAAAATCATCCAGATAATGCACAATAAAACGATTCCCCGCTTCCACCCGTACCACCCATTCGAGAAAAGTGCTAAATTTCTCAAAATAGGAGCACGAAATGGAACAACCCATGGGCAGGCACAAGTCCACGAAGTAGTTCCCTTCGAAGAAACACCCCAGGAGGTGATGACAGTCCCGGTGGACCGGCAGCAGCCGAAACGCGGCCTCAATGTCCACCTTCGCCATCAGAGCCCCACGCCCTGCCCGCCGGACCAGATCGACCGCCCGGTCGAAAGATGCATAAGACACCGAGCACAAGTCCTTATGAATACCGTCATTCACCGATTCCCCTTTCGGGTACGAGAGGTGGTGAATGAGTCTAAATTTACCCGGCTCCTTCTTGGGAACCACCCCAAGTGGAGAAATCCGCAGGCCTCCCAGCGGAGGCACTGCGAACGGGCCCGCCATGCGGCCCAGCCCGACTTCCTTGCCCAGCTTCTCCCTAACCACGTCCGGGAAGTCAGCCACAGACTTCAGGTTGCGCAGCCTCCCTGATCCCCCCTCCCGCTCCTGAAACGGAATGAAAAACCCCTTCGCAAAACCCGCCAGGAGCACAGCGGCATCCGCCTTGTTATCGTAGCGGCTTAGCCATGGCTCCATCGCGCTTAGCCTCACTGGAGTTAAGCCCAGGGGAAGCGGATGCACCCCCTCCCCTGGTCGCGACAGCAGCACCGGCGCCACCGGACTTCCCCTTCTTGAAGCAGCGGTTGAGCCCATGAGCGCCTCCACAGCCGGAGCACTCGTGCTTGAAGCGACAGGTGGTCCCCCATTTGCATTGGCCCTCATTATAGAGCCAACATAAGCCGTTTGGTAAGGCGGCCGACGAGGCGGACTGCCCCCTAGCGCCGGCCGAGTTCTGAAAGGGCTGCGCCTTTTGCGCCATCATTAACTTCATCCAGAGCGGCAGGTCCATTTGGTCCCACCGCATACCCGGGTTAGCCGCCAGCCGCTGCCTAAACTGCTCGTCATACCGCCACCACGCCAACCCCCCGTAAGTCCGGTACGCTTCCCAAATGCCATCCAAATAACAAAACAGAGAGGAGCATAACCCCGGCGATTTCTCGCCGAGTACGCTAGCCAGCACACAAAAAGCCCTCAGCCAATTCCCAAAGGATTTCGGAATCTTGCGATACCGCTTCCTCTTCTCCTCCTCCTCCTTCTTCTCGTCCTTCTTATCCTCCTCCTTGAGGTCTATAAAGTCCTCCAATGGGAGGAGGGAGAAGATCTCACAGAATTCCCCCTTCCATATCTTATCCTTCACGTCCTGCTTCAAATGAACCCCCAACGGGCCCGCAAACGACACATACGCGTGCTGTCTAGCCGCGTCGGGAATACCCCCGGTCAACTCAGCCCGCTCGCTCCCAGTCTCCCCTACGTCCTGCGGCACCACCATGTCCCCGCCCGAACTAGGCCCTGTGGAGTTCCCAACCCGAGAGCCCGTAGTCACAGCACCCGGAGCCCACACCTGACCAATGCCGCTAGTGTCACCCCCCGCCCCCAATGAGTGGAGTAGTGCCTGAAGTGTGGTAATTAAAGCACTAGAGTGTATTGACCCACTGGACTCACCGGCCAAGCCCCCCGACACCGGGACGGTGGGGGCTGCAGTGCAGATCGCCCGACATCCAGGAAGAGGAACTTCCGCTGCTGTCTCACCGACCGGGGAGCCCACCCGGTGACCAGCCTGCGAGGAGGCGGAACGGCTCCGAGATCTAGGACAAGGAGAAGAAGTCCTGGGTAGGGTGTAACGGACATCAATACCCCTCCCGTCACGACCCCGGGAGCGCCTGCTCTGTACCGAAGCCTCCCGCTGACCTCTACCACCACGTGGCACCCTGGAACCCCTGGGGCTACGACTCCTCCCGTCTCTACTATTAGGCCGCCCCTGCCGACCATACCTAGGGGCTGCCGCACATTCCCCTGCCGAGCTGTCCGAGGGGGAGTAGTGCCGACCCGACCTCCCCCGCGCCTCCCGGGACCCCTGCGATCTAACGGGTGATGGACTGTCGCTACCACTCCCAGAATCCGGGCCCCCCCGCCGCCCGACCACTACCGAGGATCCCGGTCCCCGACCCCCCTTGGTCCTCCGACTGACTGCCTCCGGAACCCTTTTTCCCGCGCCTACCACCACCGCCCCTTTACCCTTACCCCCCTGCTGACTAGACCCCGACAGCCCAGACCTACCCACCACCCCTACGGGGGACCCGCTCTCTGACCTGGCCACATCCCGAGACCCCCCCGCCCCTGGAACTCACACCTTTCGATCCACGTTTACGCTTAGGGGCCCCAGAACCCTCCCCCCTTAGGACTATGGCCTGGGCACCCCCCACTGGCCTACTCCCGCCCCTCTCCGTGGCAGAGCTCCCCCTAACGACCTTCCCGCCAAGAGGGCCCCGGCCGGAGCCCCCTGCACTTGCCTGTTGCCTCCCAGGCCGGCCATGCGGTCTCCCGGATCCAGCCTCGTCATCCTCGTCACTCTCCGATGGGGGGGAAGCCCGCCCAGACCTCCCCTCTGTGGGTCCTGCAACACCAGGGGGCCGCCCGGCCACTTCCGACCCGAAAGCAGCAGCGCCCCCGTCCGCGACATCCTTCTGCCGCCGAGTGCTCGTCCGAGGCTCCGTCCGCACGCGGGGAGGCAAGGCCTCGACCACGCGGCTCCCGGGCCTGCTGCCGGTCGCAACCGAAACCCCACTACTTCCGGGGACAACTTCACCGGGCCCCGTGCCCGGGCTTAGCCTCCTCGGGGGCCTCCGGGCCCTGACCGGTCTCCCGCCATCACCGTCCCGATCCGCCGCCTCCGCCAGGGCAGGGCCGAGCTTTGCCCGTAACCAGTCGACACCCTGATGCCGTGCTGCCGACCTGATCCCCTCCAGCAAACGCTCCACGTCGTCCATGGCCCTGCAGAGGAGACAAAGGAAATCCAACCAAGCAAAGTCCGCGCACACCGAGGTGAACACAAACTCAACCAGGTAGAAAGTTAGAATGACTCACCTAAAATGGCTGCTCATTTAAATAGCCAATCCTACTTACCCATAATCCAACCCTTGCTTACTTCCTCCTAAGCCCGCCTCCTAACCCCTGTCAAGGCCTTTTTCCGCTTAGCTGCGCTCTAGCTACATGGGGCTACAATATCAACTAACAAGCAAAAACTGGGAGATATAAGCAGGCGCAGGTATGTGAGGCCCTTGAGAAAGGCAGTTGGAGAGCTGCTGAACCGTTGGTAGGATTGGTGACTTGTGTTCTGTCCTTTTAGGCTTGTTTATTGGTGGTAATATATACGTAATTTTTACTTGTTAGTTGATATAGTGTGCATCCTTATTTTTGTATTTATATGATTTTCAAGAGCATTTAAGGGAGGTTTTATTCCTTATGAGGTTTGCACCCCATGATAAAAAAAGCATTTTAGGTATATCCTCCATGTATTATGTTATTGTATTTTTTTTTTTTAAATAGAACATTACTGTACTGTTTTCAAAAATAATTCAGTCCAATATATATATATATATATATATATGTGTGTATAAATATATATTAAAGACACTTTGAGCAATAATATCCTTCTAAAATAAGGATGCTTATTATTGTAAAAGACAAGGACTTCTACACATGGTGGTTGCTAAGGACGCTTGCTCCACGAAGACTGATACCAGTTGTGACATATTGCAACACGGAACCTGGAAGAACAGGAACGTACAAATGGACAAATATCAACCAATTAGGATGGGTATTTCTAAAAATAAAACTTAACTTTTAATATAGTGATTAAGAGGTGAAATAAGTCACCACAACATACAGAAAAGGAAAACACAATTCAAACAGAAATAATAATGTACATATTTACAAAACAATTATCCTGAGTGTAGCTTTAATGTTTGTATATGAAAATCTGGTAGTTCTACCCAAATATAGGGATAATGAATACAGGGTTAGGTAGTACAGGCTGTAGCTTTGTGAGTTCAGGATAATAATAAAAAAAATAATCTGTAGCAGACCAGCGGTATAAGGAGAATAGAAAAAAATCTAAATCTAAACCCCAAACAAAGGGATAAGGGGACGTCTCTCTGCCTTTTAGAAAGAAAAAAAAGTAGTATTTCATAATGTGCAGTGATGCAATAGGAATACTAAGATATCAGGAAATGCTTGTAATACAGACTAGATGGTCTTGCTAGAGATAGTGCAACTAAAAAAGTCCAGCAATGTAGTGGGAACAAAAAAGCATCATTGTATTAGCTAATAGTGGCTGCCAAACAATGTAGCCAATACATGTATGTATCAATAGGGGTGATAGCAGGGAGAGGTGAAGTAATTACTAAAAACATACTAATTGTGTGCCTTTGAGCGCACCCCTTAACCCAAAATGCCTGTTACTCCAAAATGGATGTGTAAGGAATGCCTCCCACCCCTAGAATCAATATAATGAAAGAAAGCTGGGGATTGTAATGATGGACGTTTTTTTCATCAATATATGGGGACATGTATTAGTGAATTTCTGTAAATGCCATTACAAGCCGAACATGAGCTCATGATACAGTGGCTATGAAGTGTGCTTGTCAGAACCCCTGACGCACGTTTCGCCAATATGGCTCATCAGAGGGGAACCAGATTGGCAAAACGTGTGTCAGGGGTTCTGAAAAGCTCACTTCATAGCCACTGTTTCATGAATGAGTTCATGTTCCATGAGTGTTTCCATTCACCTTACTAATCAAAGGGGTTTGCAGTGTAATGGTATGGAGTTTCCTCTCTCCTTGCAGTTGTTAGATGTATCAACTCAGACAATAGCCAAAGAAGATGGATTGGGACATCCAAAAATACCCAAATAAGTCCAAACACATTTCTACTTTTTTTTTGTTGAAATGGAGTAATGTCATTGACAGCCAAGTACAGAGGTACCCAAACATCATCAGAGATGAGTGTCTTTTATATCCTGGAAGGCATAAGAAAAAGTCTCACCCCCTACACCAAATGTAAGAATGATGTGAGCCTCTACTATACTATAATAGCCATTCATTTCCACTTCTATTCAACAAGGCTAACCCCAACATATATTCTGAATATTCTGAATAAAAAATATAGTTTGAATATTAACAGGGTTATATACTTAAGTGATAATTCAATTTAAAAGTTAAGGCCAAAGTAACTGAACTGAAAGTATAGTTGAGTAAGAGGATTTTCCAATTTGGCTATTTTCATCTTAAATGTGAAATTCACTTTAGATTCTCATTTTTGTCAATAATTGTGTTCATTAAGTGTACCTACTTTGACATTTCTTGTCCAACCACTACTGTTTTTTTTTTGTTTTGTTTTTACGATGACAACGTGGATATACATTCAAGATGGATGGTGGTTAAATAAATATTGTCTGTTTGCATTCTAAAATTACAGTCTTTGCATTATAAAATTAAAGTCTTGAAATCTCTTTAAATTTGCAGAATGGCAAAAAATGCACATGATGATGGAGGAGGTGATGACAACAGCTTTAATTTTAGTTGGAAAATGTATACAAGTTGGGATTTTCTTATTGGCAACCCAGAGACAGCTGATAATAAGTTTGCATCTATTACCACAAGTTTTAAGGTAAGAATGGGAAAATGTTTATTATTATAAACTATATAGCATTATTTTTTAAATTATTACAAGAAACATTTAAATAATGTGTACTTGTCCGTGATGCATTACTGCTTTCAGTCAAAACCCGATCTTCCATCTTGTAAAAATACTCTTACTGAATTTGTATTCTTTAAAGCCTCAGTAATGCAAGTACCATCATGGAACACATAACACATAAATTGAAATCATTTGTGAAATCATTTTTTCAACCAAATAATGTGACTATTGCGATCCCTCACATATCAAGGTCCTCACCACTTCCAGACTCCTTAAATAGCGTTCATGGGGTTATTTTGCCAGTAATATTTGTTGGTTGTCTACACTACAGAAACTCTTTTTCTGTTTTATGCCTTTTGACATGGAAAGAGGATGAATAAACCTGCACATAATAGTCTGCAAGGGGTGAGGTAATCAATAAAAAACAGACTGCAATGTATACTTTTTTGAGCTCCTTAAAATGTGAGTGAATACTGCAATAATCACTTTCTTTGATATTAAAGGAACACTATAGGGTTAGGAACAAAACATGTATTCCTGACCCTATAGTGCCCTCTCTAAATATAGTAAAATCTTACCTTTACTTCAGTCTGCTCTTGCTGGCTCTGCCCCTCATCTGCCTGCTTGGCTGACATCATCAGAAGTCTTGATGAAAGCCAATCATAATGCTTTCCTATAGGAAAGTATTGGATTGGCTGAGCTTATCAAGGAGACAGATCAGGGGCAGAGCCAGCACAAGCGAAACACAGCCCTGGCAAATCAGCATCTCCTCATAGAGATGCATTGAATACATGCATCTCTGTGAGGAAAATTCAGTGTCACCATGCAGAGAGTGGAGACACTGAATGTCAGTACTGCACAGTGTGCAGCACTGCCACAGGAAGCACCTCTATTAGCCATATGAGGAGTGGCCAGTGGAGGTATCCCTAGGCTGTAATGTAAACACTTCCTTTTCTCTGAAATAAAACTGTGTTTACAGCATAGAGCCTGCAGGGACTGATTCTACTCACCAGAACAAATACAATAAACTGTAATTGTTCTGGTAACTATAGTGTCCCTTTAAGAAAAATTTTTCTTGTGTTTTTGTGATCTTTTTTCAGTTGCAGATTTTAGATGAAATACAAGGGGGTAGGCCAGGTAAAACATTTGTGTTGTATAATTGGCAATACCTATTTTACTTTGACTTCTATTGCCAAACAGTATTCTAAAAATAGTATACTTTTATAAATAATTATATGATTTCTATAGACTGTGCTAGTCAGTGTATTATGAAAAAGGGAGATCAAATGTTATTTCTCTACTCACAGGGTTATTTATTAAAGTGAGAATTGTCAGGAAATGAAAGTCACACTAAATTTCAAATTTAAAGCTGTAATAGCAGAACTGGAAAACAATCTCCAAGTCAGTTATGCTTCCATATAACTATGTTAGTCTTAAATTTGAAATTCACATTAAATTCCTCACATTTCTCACTATTAAACAAGAGAAAATGAGATAAATCTCAATATATCCTTCCTGGTAAAATATTTTATAAATAAATTTAATAAATAGTAAATAACCCTGTCAATGTTTTTGCCTTTGGCATTATGGAAACAACTACAATGACGGCCACAAAATAATATGTACTTGTACCCTAATACAATGCACTTTAGCATATCATTAAAAAGAAAATAGTGATTTATGATGAATAGATGCTTAGAAATAAAATATAGAAAGCTGGTACCACATTTGAGTAAGTTTCTCCCTACCTATACACACTATCATGCACAAAAAACACGGCAACTGTATGGCAAACAAATGCCAACAACAGTGAATAAATCACTTATGTGTCAATTTCCGATGGAAGAATCTGCAAGTTGGTGAAACACGTCTCGGAGGGAGAGCCCAAGGACTTTTACTGCTTTTAACTTTATTTTTTTTTTTATTGCATATTTTAATATATTCACTTTTGCACTTAACTATTTTGTCCTGTGGCATCATATACAAACTGGATCATGAATTCACGATGGGTTTGTGTTCTCCTTTATGGACACATAAGAGTTTTTACGCAGAGTCAGGTTATGAGGGGCTTTTTAAAGTAAACAATTATCTGTCTCTTGGTCTAGTTGTTTCATTTTCCGACCTACTGCACCCGATACTTCTGTATTCTTTTGTTCTTGCTTTGAGTTACTATGGTTGGAAGATTGAAGAAGGATAGTGTCATTACAGCACACATCCACATGAGCAATCTGAGCCTATCCTATAAGGATGTATCCTGTGTGAGTGTAGCCTATGTATTTGCATTGCATGCATTATCACATATGACTACACTACATTCTATTTTTTTTCTTTTTTTTTACCAATTGATACCAGATACCCACATCTGGTATCAATTGGCCTTGGTTTGCCCGACAGTTGTTGTGTTTACTGTATCATATCATAAATACACCTTCAGGACAGACTGACATTTGCACTATTTACACTATTCTCTATTTCAACTTCCATCATGGAGAGAAAAAGCAACTTTAATCTATATTTAAAATATAATTTACTGGAATTTAATTAACACAAAGCACTGATGGTATTTAATACATATCTAGAGATGATGTTATTGTCCATGTCATTCATATTTGACAGATACATTTATCTGTTAACAGATATTTTGCGATCTGAAATAGTATACACTAGAGTGCCAAAATAAAGTGATTTTTCTTGTGATTTTCTTTATTTTACAAAACAGGAGTCTATTTTAGAAGAGCAAGAAAACAGAAAAGAAGAAAACATTCACTTAGTTCGCTTTCTAAGGGTTTTTGCAAACTTCCTTGTGATGTGCACCCTGGCTGGAAGTGGCTATCTAATTTACTTTGTTGTACGTAGGTCACAGCAATTTGCCTTGGATGGTCTGGAAAACTATGGTTGGTGGGAACGTAATGAAGTTAGTACTGAATATTTTACTTACTAATATTTTGAAAAGTATGGAAAAGATTATATAAAATGTGTTAAAATAAGGAAAACATTTAAATAATTTATTAACCCCTAGAAATTCCTGGAGTTCATGTGATGTTCCTCAAGTAATTTCATATTGTGTGGTAATTTCATGTGCTTTATAGTTTGTAGAAAAAAAAAATACTTGCAAACATGTAATATGTTTAGTTGCTGTCCCAATGAAATTTATGAGAATATTTTACTGGTTACTCTAAACACCCTAAATAACCCAACTTTTTTTTTTGGAAACTGTTGTTTACAAATTTATGTTAAACTGGCTATACGGAGTAATAAATAAATTAGTCCCTTGTGATGAATGTGATCCTTCTTCTATAAACTGAAAATATTCAGGTGTCAGGGACCATTTGAAAACTCTACCTTTCTCAAAATCACATTGGAGGCACATGATATAACCATTACACAGACTTTTGCTTATTGCTTTATATGCATAATTAAAATGTAGAAGGTTGTAATCTTCGGTATATGAAAATATGACATTACAATTCTCACAAAGATTTGACCTTTGGTTTGTAAAAAACTTGAATATAGACTCAGACAAACATATTTTTTTGCTCAAATAGCTTGTCCTTCGATGGGTCCCTGCTCAGTTCTCAAGCTGGTTTTAACTCAGTTTGTGCTATTACAGAGAAAAATCGAAATCATTTACATATCAGACTAATCCCACCCTGAAGGAAGGTACAAATCCAAATTGCTAGCTGTCTCTCTCTGCACAAGAGAGACAGCAACCCTAGAGAACGGAAAACAGCCTTACTAGCTTGCCCTTTGGTAAGTCCCCGCTAAATTCTCATAGTGCTGGGTTGCTGCTTTTCTTTTGCAGAGAGAGCTTGCCAGCATTTTGGATCTGGACTGCCCTTATGGGTCTGATATGCAAAAAGTCCTCTCTGTAATGGCAAAGTGAGCAAAACCATTTTTGAGACCTGCGGGTACTAATTGAAGGGCAGGCTATCGAGATTTCTCTGAGCTTTTGCCCATTCTCTCAGTTGTCATATTTTCTGTTTTTGTTGCACAGCTCAATCCTTATTAATATCATCTTATTAGGTACTTTACATTGCACCTATATTTGGATTATTTTCTTACCAGTAGCTTTGCATTCAACAATCTTAAACAGCCACAAATTAAACAAGAGGTACAGCTTAATGGTTTTCAAAATAGTAAAGTCAATCATTGAAATATACAAGCTAGGAATATTCCTTCTACAAGAGGTTTACTCTTACTTACTTACTCTTACTTTTTTTTCCCATCTAACCCTCTGCTGGCTCTATTCTTTCTGTTTTGATGTTGTGGTACTCAATTTTTCTTCTCTTTGTTGGTCCTTCAGACTTAATAAAATTTGATGCTGCACTATGCATTACATACTGGTATGCCTGACAGTCATGATGTATTAGACAATGTGAAACAGTTCGTCTACAATACTGTTCCATGCTGTAAATACTTTTGTGGTTTTAACACACCTGAAAACCAATAAAATGCATTTATATCTTTAAGATAGATATAACATGAAAGTTTATCTGCTGCCGAACCTAAAATCTTACTACATAGTTTAACCCCTTAAGGACACATGACATGTGTGACATGTCATGATTCCCTTTTATTCCAGAAGTTTGGTCCTTAAGGGGTTAAGTCAAAATGTACATTATAAATAATAGATCGGAAGATAGGTACGGAGGTTAGTATGTAGGGTAGATAGATACATGATGGATAAATAGATAGTTAGATAGTCTCTCCAAACCCTGGTCCCTCCGCTACTCAGCAACCTGGTACGAATGCCAGAAACCACAACAACCTAATACCCATTCCACGTAATTCTCACTATAATTCCTCCTTTAAAGCTGCCCTCTGGAATGCACACTCTGTGTGCAGCACCTTTAAATCAACTTCCATCCATTACCTATTTATCTCACGCTCCCTAAACCTACTTGCACTAACAAAAACATGGTTCTCTGCCTCTGATACTGCTACCCCTGCCTCACTATCCTTTGGTGGTCTTCACTTTACCCTCAATCCAAGACAACCAGAGAATAAAGGTGGCAGTGTAGGTTTTCTCCTTTCACCCGACTGCTCCTTTAAAACTCTGCCCATCCCCCCTTCCCTCTCTTTCCCATCATTTGAAATTCATTCAATTTGCCTTTTCAAACCCTTCTCTGCTAAAATTACTGTTATCTATCGTCCCCCTGGTTACCCTCTCCTCTTCCGTGACCATTTTGCTGCCTGGCTAACCTACTTCCTCTCTTCTAATATTCTATCCTTAATGGAGACTTCAATATTCCCATTAACCCACCTTTGACCTCAGCAGCCTCTAAACTACTTTCAATTACTTGTCCCTTGGGCTATTGCAGTGGGCTAATTCTCCCACCCATGTAGCTGGCAACCTCAACCTTATTTTCTCTTATGCATCTTCAGTATCTAGTATCTGCAACACTCCATTCCCTCTCTCTGATCACCACCTTTCATCGCTCGCTCTCGATTACCCCCTCACCCAACAACCTCAGCCTAACCCCTCTCAACTCAGGAGGAACCTTAATTCTATTGACCTCCAGCAGCTGTCCCTCACTGGCCATCTCCACATATAACACTACCCTCACCTCTGCCTTAAACGCTGCAGCCCGCTCCAAACATGCACCTCAAGGAGGACACACCCCTAACCTTGGCATACTAAATCAACACGCTATCTGTAGAGTTGCTCCCGTTGAACTGAATGCTCCTCGAGGAAGTCCCGCACCCAGGCAGACTATCTTCTCTCATTAGTTCATGCTCCCGCAATCCCAGGCATCTCTTCGACACCTTTAACTCTCTTCTCCGCCCTGCTGTGGCCACCCCCAAACTAACCTTACAGCCGATAACTTTGCATGCTACTTTACCGACAAGATTGAACAGTTTAGGAAATAATTCTCCCCTCCTTGTCATTCTATTTCTGAATCACACATAGATCATGCCTTCCCTACCCTTCAGACTTTCTCCCCAGCTACTGAACAAGAGGCGACTGCGCTCCTCCTTTCCTCTCGCCCCACCACTTGCCCGCTTGATTCTGTCCCATCTCACCTCATCAGATCTCTCTCCCCTTGTCTTGTGCCTTCCCTAACACACATCTTCAACTGTTCTCTCTCTCTTCTGGCATTGTCCCTGCTGACCTTAAACATGCCACTGTAATACCTATCCTGAAAAAAACATCTCTTGACCCGTCCTCCCCCTCTAACTATCGTCCCATATCCCTGCTCCCTTTTTCCTCAAAGCTTCTGGAAAGACTTGTCTTTACTCGTGTGTCTCGCTTCCTCAATTCCAACTCTCTCCTTGACCCTCTTCAGTCTTGCTTCCGCCATCTCCACTCTACTGAGACTGCTCTTATCAAAGTTACTAATGACCTAATTGCAGCTAAATCCAAAGGCCACTATTCCATATTAATTCTTCTTGACCTTTCTGCTGCCTTTGACACCGTTGATCATGCTCTCCTCCTTCAAACTCTTCAATCACTCGGTCTCTGTGACTCTGTCCTCTCATGGTTTTCCTCTTATCTCTCCCAACGCTCATTCAGTGTCTCCTTTTCCAAGGATACCTCCTCCTCTCATCCTGTCTCGGATGGAGTTCCCCAAGGCTCTGTCCTTGGTCCCCTTCTATTTTCTCTTTATACTGCCTTTTTTGGAAAACGTATTGCCTCTTTTTGATTCCACTACCACCTGTACGCTGATGACACCCAAATATATCTCTCCTCCCCGGACCTCTCCCCTGCCATCCTGCAACATGTCACTGCTTGCCTTTCTTCCATCTCTGACTGGATGTCCTCTCGCTTTCTGAAACTCAATCTCTCTAAAACTGAACTCCTTGTCATTCCTCCTCCTAATACTGATCCTCCTCTCTCGCTCTCCCTTCAAGTCAGTAGTATCCTCATAAGTCCATCCTTGCAAGCACGCTGTTTGGGCATCATACTTGACTCTGGCCTCACATTTGAGACTCACATCCAGTTTGTTGCCAAATCCTATAGATTTAAACTTAAAAACAGCCCGCATCCGCCTCTTTCTTACAAAAGATGCTACCAAGGAGCTTTTCCATGCTCTAGTACAGGGGTAGGCAACCTACGGCACTAGTGCCATGCACGGCACTCGAGGTGTCTTTGCATGGCACTCAAGGCTGCTAGAGCCAAACAGGCTCTGGCCTATCAGGAGTCCCAGTAAAACTTCAGATATCTGCTAATCCGAAAAGGTGGTGAAGGACAATCCTCAATTTATGCATTGCAGCACATAGAGGTAGTGATCTTAGATCACTTCCTCCCAGCACTTGTGAATAGGAAGCCACACTGTAGTAGAGCAGCTCGCAGTTGCTGTTGCAGCTCCTGTCCTTGACCTGTACCTGGCCAGACTAGTCCCCACTGGAACCCAGGGAAGCCACCCACACTGCTATATATACACAGAGCTGCAGAATAACCCTCCCCTCATACAAATAATACGGACAGCCCACACACAAACATACACACAATCCACAACGAAACACCACTAACAATCCACATACATGCACACAACCCCACATGCAATACCCCAAACAGCCCCCACACATTACCAAACACACACTTTGACATATCCATCCACGCACACACAATTCCACAAGCAGCACCCATACACAGCTTACATTCATTAGTATCATACACAATACCATAAACTACTCATGAACATAAACAATATAATAGCTCATATAAGCAGGGCCTTCTTTAACGTGGGGCAAACTGGGCAGCTGCACCGTGAGCCCTGCTGGCCTCAACTATTTCTAACCCTCTGGCTGGTAATCTGCACACTAAGGAGGCCCACCGGGTGGCCCATGCACAAAGGACCACCCACTGGGCTTCTGTCAGCAGGGATCCGGCACACGCTGAGGTGCTTTAACAGCGCGAGCAGGCCCCTTGCTTTTCGGCAGCAGGCTGGGAGGAAGTGACGGCCACGCATCACTTCCTCCCACAAAGAGAGGAGCACGCAGGAAAGAAGAGTAGGCAGATTGGAGGGGGGCTGGCCAAGAGCTCTAGACCCCCAACTCCCAACTCCCAACGCCTTCAGCCACCAGCAGGAAAGGTAGGAAACTGGAGGGTGAGTTTTAAAGTGTATGTCTGTGTCAGTATGTCTGTCAGTGTGTGTGTGTCAGTATGTTTGTGTGTGTGTCATATCTGTGTGTGTCAGTATGTTTGTGTGTCAGCATGTCTGTGTGTCAGTATGTGTCAGTATGTCTTTGTGTGTGTCAGTATATCTGTGTGTGTGTGTGTCAGTATATCTGTGTCAGTATATCTGTGTGTGTGTGTGTCAGTATGTTTGTATGACAGCATGTCTGTGTGTATGTCAGTATGTCTCTGTGTGTGTCAGTATATCTGTGTGTATGTGTGTGTGTGTGCTTGCAATCACGCCAACACCACATACAAACATATTCCACAAAAACACACAAAAACTGCTTAGTGCTAAATACAGACCTGCAAACATGAGTAAATGGTAGAGCCCCAGCTGTCAATGCATTTCTGGAGTTGCACGACAGATGGGGCTCTACCTTTTTATCACCCGTGCAACAGGGAGACCGCCAAGAATTCTTGCACCTCTCTACTTTAGGTCTGCCACTGTGTTGAGGTGGAGCACGTGATTGCATGCCTGGGAGGGGGGACAAGGTCCAGGGGGCCCTAAGCAAATGCTTTGCCCAGGGTCCAGTCATTATTAAAGACAGCCCTGCATATATACGCACAAATACAACGATACAAAGCAATTACAGTACAAATAACACAAGCAGAATACGGCAGCACACACACCTCGATTTATAAAAAAAGTAGGACCGGCACGCTACGGGACATCGCAATCCTATATCGGCACAGTGCTGCTAAAAGGTTGCCTACCCCTGCTCTAGTAATTTCCCGCATGGATTATTGTAACACTCTCCTGATTGGTCTTCGCAAAAGCTATATCACCCCGCTACATTCTGTGATGAATGCCGCCACATGACTGATTTTTCTCTCTTGTCGGTCCTCTCACACCTCACCCCTCTGTCAGTCCTTACATTGGCTTCCTGTATCCTATAGGAGTCAATTCAAAGTGCTAACCCATACCTATAAAGCACTGCACAATTCTAGCCTCTCTTATATCTCTTCACAGATCCATAGGTATGCCCCTCCTCGTTCCCTCCCCTCTTCCCGTGACCACCTCCTGACTGCTGTTCATGCCTGTGCGGGCAACTCGCATTTGCAGGACTTCTCATGGGCGGCTCCCTTTCTATGGAATAGCCTGCCTACCCCCATCAGACTCTCGACTAGTCTTCAATCCTTTAAGAAGTGCCTTAAAACCCATCTCTTTATGAAAGCTTATGGCCTCCCAGAGTAACCTCTACCTTACACACCTGTCTCTTGCTCTCTCCTAAAGGGCAGCACTTTACACTCTCCTCCAGCTCTGCTTCACTCCCACCTTATTTGATTGATATTTCCAGTCCTAATGTGTTTTATACCCCACCTCCTATAGAGTGTAAGCTCGTTTGAGCAGGGTCCTCTACAACCTATTGTTCCTGTAAGTTTTCTTGTAATTGTCCTATTTATAGTTACATCCCCCCCTCTCATAATATTGTAAAGCGCTACGGAATCTGTTGGCGCTATATAAATGGCAATAATAATAATAATAATAATATTAATGAATAGATAGATAGATAGATTTAAGCCAAAGTTTTATTTACAATCCTTATATGTTTTTTTATGTGTAATATTTTTTTTTTTTAAAGGTGAACACGGTTATGTCTCTGTTAGGAATGTTTTGCCCCACAATGTTTGATGTAATTAGTGGACTGGAGAATTACCACCCAAGAATAGCACTAAGATGGCAGCTGGGACGCATATTTGCCCTGTTCCTGGGTAACTTGTACACATTCCTTATTGCCCTCATGGATGAAATTAACCTTAAGGTACAGCAAGGTTAATTATTTCATAATTCTATAAATGTATGCATGTGTTTTTCTTGTCTGGTGGAAAATATTTTATTTCTATTTTATTGATTTATTTTTTTATTGTCAAACTATTTTAGCGAGAGGAAGAGAAGGTTGTGCAATATAATATGACACTGTGGGAAGCCAGCTTATACAATGCATCATATTCAGAAAATTCTACAGGGCGCCCTTTTGTTGATCCGTCAGACGTTCCTAGAGGGCCATGCTGGGAGACAATGGTGGGGCAGGTTAGTGAATTTGTAGAACCAAGACATAATTAACTTACTGAAAATACATGTTGAATTCCAGGACAAAACACAAATGATATAAACAATCCCTGAATACATATTAAAACAAAGTAAAGCTATAAAGTTACATTGGATAACTTTTGAAATATACTGCTATATGACTGATTCCTGAACCTATCAGAATATCTTAAAAGGACACTATAGTCACCAAAACAATTTTAGGTTTATGAAGCCGTTTTGGTGTATAGATCATGCTCCTGTAGTGCTACTGCTCAATTCCCTGCCATTTAGGAGGTATATCACTTTTGTTTCTGTTTATGCAACCCTAGCCACACCTCACTTGGCTGTGACTGACACAGCCTGCATGAAAACAAAATGGTTTCATTTTCAATCAGATGTTAACTTACTTTAAAAGTTTTTACCTCCTGCACTGTAAATTAAACTTTAATTACATACAGAAGGCCCCAGCAGGATTTAAAAAACAGTTAACAGATCAGGAGATAACAAATTCTAAATTAAACACAATTTGCAATAAACTAAGTGTAAACATGAGATGACTCTTTACAGGGAGTATTTAGGAAGGATGTGCAAATCACATGCAGGCAGATGTGACAAGGGATATATAAACAAAGTGATTTAACTTCTAAATGGCAGTGAATTGAGCAGTGAGACTGCAGGGGAATGATCTATACACTAAAACTGCTTCATTAAACTAAAGTTGTTTTGGTGACAATAGTGTCCCTTAAATATATATTTAATATATCTAGTTTTCTATTTTTAATCCTTAGTAAGAAAACTAATTGCGTACATAATAATAAATAGCACACAATAAGCCATACTGCATCTAGCTCCTCTTCTTTAACTGTCATAACCTTACCTTATCTACGATCAAATTTGGTGGCATATGAAATTATTCTGCTTTCGAAAACATGATAAATCACAGCACTTGCATTGTAGAGGACTATTTAACTTGCTTCTATGTATCACTTCAAATAGCTGCAAATTCCCTGGAGAGAATCGCATTTATAAACTTTTTAACCCCTTAAGGAAATATTCCGTCATGATTCCCTTTTATTTCTGAAGTTGTGTCCGTAAGGGGTTAACTAAGATGTATATTTATGGGAAGTTAATTACTTTTTTCCTATATTTACAGGAGTTTGTTCGCCTCACTGTTTCTGATATTATGACCACTTACATTACTATTCTTACTGGAGACTTCTTGCAAGCAGTATTTGTTCGATTTTTTAACTACTGTTGGTGTTGGGATTTGGAATATGGATGGGTAAGTGATTTTTCTGTGTGTTAAACTAACATCTCTGTGTGTTTCTTTGTTTACCTTCGGATGATTATACAATATTAAAAAATATATATTTCCCCTGGAGCAATGTAATGTTGCATATTTTATTCTTAACAATTTCAATGCTTTGCCCAGCACTAACAACCTATTAATGAAATCTAAAGTTGGATAATGCTTCACTGGAAAATGCTCAAGTGAAACTGCATCTTCTGAGTGATAGCAGAGGGGCTGTGTTATAGTTAACAGAGGCTTCCAGGTTTTCACAAAGAGGTATGACAGAGTTGTTATGGAAGCAGGAATGCCCTGGCACAACCCCAAGTAAGTAATCAAACCATTTTAGTACAGTTTGACAACTAGTGTCCTACTAGGCTATTTTGGTCTCAGCCCCTGTTTCCATATTTCTCCTCCAGGAGAATCGAGGTCTCCTCCAGGAGAATCCAGGCATCTAGTATCTGCTACAGAAAAACACCTGATAAGTTGTCAAACTGTGTTAAAATGGTTTGACTACATACAACGGGATGTTGTCAGGTTATCCCTGGCACCATATCAAGTACAATGGGCTGTAGTGGTTATGGTGCTTTGAGTATTCCTTTAAAAGTCTTCTTCTCATGAAATCCCACCATCTCATAATTTACACTTTCAACATGTAATGGGCTTTAATTCTTCTTCTTTTTTTTTTTTTTCAGCCATCATATTGCGAATTTGATATCAGTGGTAATGTTCTGGGATTAATTTTTAACCAAGGGATGATATGGTATGTAAAAATGAGCATGTACAATCGAAATGTAGACAAAATGTTTTTGCAACATAAGTTGATGCTTAATAAAACATAGCACATCTTTTAATTTTAGTTGTGTATTGCTGGGATGTCTTTTTAGAAAGTTCCATTTTAAAATAATTTCATCTCTTTATATAGAAAAAACACCATAATTATCTGACAAAAAACATTCCACAACACTTTCACTATATAAAGAATGGTAGTGACTTGGAAATGGAATTGCAAACTTTATGTAAAATCTCCATCTCAGACACAACTTGGCTATGCTAGTCTAAATTTTGTAAATCATTATCAATTCCTACCATTCATATTTAGTAAATAAACCTCATTGGGTTGTTCTTCAGCCAATGAGAACACATGCAATGCAATAAAATATATGCTATGCAATATAAAAAGCACTTTTAAGCCACTGGTAATATGTAATGGGAGACAATGAAATAGGCATAGGGATATCAAATAACTAGTGTGATCTTAATTTATTAATTCATATTTTAATTTATCTTGATTATCATAATGTATTTATTAATATTTTATATTTATCCAGTTAGTTTGAGACGTATCTTGTTATCATGTATTTATTATGTACATGAATACAAGGAGAGGTTTGGAATGGGGAAAACTGTCTAAAGTGGCCAAAGAGACAAACAGATCTGAAATGGGTAAAGATCAGGAAAGTTGGCAGAATCAGGGAAGGACAAGTGTTGCAAGAGTTGCAAGAGTGTTTCTGGAATAAATATACACAGAATATGAGTGTATGTTTATACATTTTAACCTTTCTCTCTATTTTTTTTATAGGATGGGATCATTTTATGCTCCATGCCTACCAGCTATCAATGTATTTCGTCTTCATACTTCCATGTACTTACAGTGTTGGGCAGTTATGTGTTGCAATGTTCCCCATGCAAGAGTATTTAAAGCCTCCAGATCCAATAACTTCTATATGGCCATGTTACTCTTTATACTCTTCTTAGCTATGTTACCAGTTATCTACACCATAGTATCAATCCCACCATCCTTCGACTGTGGACCTTTCAGGTAGTTATGTTTACATTACCTTTTTAAAATGTTGGGTACATGCTTGCCTTACTCCTATCACTGCTTTCTTAACTATCTTGAACACAGGTGACAGGTGACAGTGCCACAGGATAAAATATGGTAGCACAGTATGATAAATAAGTACCCATGGCTTCCAACAGCCCCGCATCTGGCACGACTGGGTTAGTCCCCTGGTTTCCTGCACTAGGGACCACCAAATAATTGTCATAACTAACACATCATAAAAGAAACACTCCACGCACCACCACCACTACATGGTGCAGTAGTGGTTCTATTACCAGTAGTTCCCTTAGCTTCCCAATGTAAGTAGTCAAACTGGTTGCTATCACTTTAACATCTAAACTGGGATCTATTGGCACCAATCACTTCCATAACTTAGAGCTAGAAGCACCTGCAGCTATACAAACCTGCTAGAGCTTAGAGTGCTTCTATAAAAGCATTCTCAATGTCTAGATTGTCTCGGTATATTGAGGCTTACCCAGGTTCATACATACTACTTGTATCAAAATGACTACAGTTGTTCACAGAACACCACACAAGAAATACAAACTACAATCCATAAAAGGGGGTATATAAGGCAAACATTTTTGTTTCTTCTTACTAGTATTGGATTAGAAATAAGGCAATATCATACTCTTGGAATGTTACTAAATTCATGTGGGTGACTGTATGATACCTATATTAAAACTCACCCAAAACTCAAAGGCTTTATGTGTCCTTTAAAAAGAATGTACATTATAAATGGGGGCACTTAATGAAAACGTGTGAAATTGCAATGCAACCAAGAGCAAAAATGCTTTCATCATTCATACATCAAAACTCTGAAAAAAAACACCCTATGAAGAGGTTAATTACATGATTTTGCTATTTCATGACGAAAAGTCATGATTTTATGAAAGACACACAGGCGAGTATTGCTTAATACAACAGTAAGAAAAAAATGGTAACCATAGTGATAGGCCACACCCATACCAAGTCACAGTATAATAGTCAGCACATCCCCACACATTTCCTCTTTCTTTGGAGATGCGAGACAATAACAACAAAACAGGAACGCTGAAACAGTCCAAACCAAATAGAACAGGTGATCCGAAATCCAGCCGGACTCCGATCAGGAACCATAACGAAACTGGGACTGATCCATCAGATAACAAGATTCCAACAGTGAGGGGCCCATCACAGCATTGTCCATAAACTTCCTGGCCACTTAGTGAAGCCGAGAGAGAAGTGCTGAAGTGCTGAAGACCCTTGATCAACAAGGAATCAACCTGTGAAAACACAAAAGACAGGATTCGAACGGTTAAATCGGTATTTGAACCAAAGTGCGCATGCCAAGACATAATTGTATAACTAGACAGAAGCAACACAGTGTGCATAATTCATCATAGGCATTTCGAATAATCACGTAGCATAAACAGGTTAATAAATGGTTGAAACTATACAAAACCCAGAGTGCATAATGAATACCTACCAACCCTGGCAAACCTGCAGGAGAGAATAAACAACCGGGAGGGGTAAATCAGTAAAATAACTATGAAGGGTGGGACAATACTCGCCTCCGTGTCTTTCATAAAATCATGACTTTTTGTCATGAAATAGCAAAATCATGTAATTTTATGTCAAGACACGGAGGCTCATATTGCAAGTTTAAAGCTGATCAATAACTGGAGAAAAAACATGAGGCAAAGGTCGAAAGTAAAATTCACGAAAAGTGGATTTGCGGGACCAGTCGGACATTCTCATCAGGTCTTCCAGACGTGCACCTGAATTCACCATGGACGTGGCCGATGCCCCTCGGGCTGAGTGGGCACCAAAGATGGACGTATCCACGCCGGCCAGAGACATCACCAATTTCACCCATCGAGCCAATGTAGTACTGGACACAAGGGAGAAGGGGTGACGAAGCGAGAGAAACAGCTGGGGAGACGATGTAGCTCGATGTTAGCTTGTTCGAAGGTCATATTCCCGTAGGCAGGCCACCGGACATAGGGCTGGAGTACCAGGGAAGCTTGGATAAGAAACCGATCGAATAGCGGTCTTGGTACGTCTGGAGATATTAAACGCCACCCCGTTCGGAGTGAAAGACACAGCATCATAGTCCAGGGCACGAACATCCGATACTCATTTGCATGAAATGAGACAGAACAGGGAGACCAACTTGGCTGACAGCTGTCGCAGGGAGAGCTCTGCATTAGGCGGCCAGGGGGAGAACAGCGACAAAATGCAGGAGACGTCCCAAGTAGATGAGTAACGAGGTCTAGAGGGATGCGACAGGCATGAGCCCCTAAGTAAGCAGCACACTAATGGATGTTGGCCTGCTGGGCAGTCGTCAAACCCTTGGTGAGCCGAGGAGATGGCCGATCTGCATGAATTAATCGTGCGATATGCCTGACCAGCTTCAAACAACGAAGTCAGGAATAGGAGGATCGCAGTCACAGGTGCTGAAATGGGATCCAAGTTCCCAGCCAGGCACCAGCCAGTCCAAGCTCTCCAAGCTGTCTAGTCCCGGGAGCCCATGCGTCAGCCAGGAAGCGTCGAGTTGCGTCCAAAAACCCCTTGGATTTCCCGGGGACTCCCGAAATCCTCCACGCGAGCAGTAGTAACGACCCGTCCACAAGGAGGGGATGCTGGAGGCCCGATGGAGGAGGGAGATCATGTCCGCACAGGACGCCCCCCCGCAAAGGTGTGCGATCTTCAGGCGCTGGAGGGCATGCTAATGAAGTGGGGCTGGGAACACCACTTGGATTGATGCTGCCAGAAGGCCAATAAGCCGTGCCAGGTGGCGTAGAGATAGCTGGGTGCATGTTAAAGCGCGGCGCAGCTCCTTGCGGATTGTCCGTATCTTGGAAGCAGGGAGGCTCAGTGACTCCGCTTCGGAATCTACCGTTAAGCATAGGAACTCCATGCGATGTGAAGGAGACAGGCCGAATTTTTCCCAGTTGAGGAGAAAACCCAGGTGGGAGAGGAGGTCCATTGTCCATTGAAGATGTTTCCGAAGGACTGAACGATCCTGTGCCATGATGAGGATGTACTCCAAATAGACGATTAGCCAGACTCCCCGACTGCGCAGCCAAGCCATGGCGGGGCACATCAGTTTCGTGAAGCACCAAGGCGCTGACGACAGTTCAAAGGGGAGGCACGAGAAGCGCCAGGTGTCTCCTTTCCAGAGTAAACGTAACAGGTCCCTGGAAGACTCGGCCACTGGGACCATCTGGTAGGCATCCTTCAAGTCCAACTTTGCCATCCAGTCTCCCTGAAGGAGTAAATCTCGCAGGAGGTGGATGCCCTCCATTTTGAAGTGACGATAGCGCACCAGGGCATTTAGGGCACGGAGGTTGAAAGTGGGCGCATTTGTCCGCCTTTCTTTTCCACTAGGAAAATATTGCTGATCACCCCTATGAAGGACACCGGGACCAGCTCTATCACCCCTTTTGCATGGAGGGCCGTTAGTTCTGCGTCTATCAAGGCGCAGTCGGTTGTAGAAAGCAAAATAGGGTGAGGCGGGGGAACGTGACATGGATTATCGACCAGTTCGATGTGAAACCCCTGAACTGTGGTCAGAACCCAGACATCTGAGGTGATGGTTGACCAGGTGTGGAAAAAATTACGGAGTCTTCCCCCTACACCCATATTGGAAGAAACATGAGGTAGATGTAAGCTTACCGTAAGGGCGTCTGGAACCGGGGTTCCCTCTGAAGCCTCTAGAACGCCATGGTCTTCCATGAGAGGGGAAGAAAGGAGACTGCTGTCTCGTCTCCTGGTAGGGTGTTCTCTGAGTGTAGGAGCCTCGTCCCAAACCACGGGCATGGTAATTGGAGTGGCTGGACAGACGACACCTGAATCTGCCGGCCCTGGTAGAGACCCGCCCCTGAAACACCATCTTCATGGAGGATTGGGCCTTATCTAGGGCTGTGAATGCACCCACAAAGCGTCCCAGGTCCTTAATTCAGGAGTCCCCAAATAAGAGGCCCTTGGCGTCCTTGCCTGCCTCTGTGAGGGCGAGGTTGGCCAGTTTGGGTTCAATCTTGAACAGAATGACTTTACGCCTTTCAATGGACAGGGAGGCGTTTACGCTGCCCGCAATGCAGATAGCCCTCTGCACCCAAACACGGAGTTCCTCCCAGTCAACCTGCCGGTTCTCGGCTCTGGCGATTTCAGCCAGATCAAACAGTTTGACCAAAGGCCAAATATGTTGAAATGTTTATCTTGGCACAATTTAAGTGCTGAATCTAGACCCTTGCGGGGATTCCAACCCATTTTGGAGAGTAATTGGGTCATCTTAGGGTCCACTACAGGGGTCTCACAGACTTTGCTAGGTACCAATGGTCTTGGGCATTCTGCCCTAAGTTTATTACGCGCCGCCTTACTGAGGGGGCGTCGTACCCAGTTTTCAAGGTACCGTGCCACATGGTCCACCGGGAGCCATTCCGCCAACCTCGGATGATGGAGAGCATCCAGGTCAAACATGGGTTCCCCAGACGGATCCATGAGGGTGGAGCCCGCAGTAGCGGGGGAGTCGCTCCTAGGGCAACTCGCAACCACCGCAGAGTGAGCAGGGCAAAAAGGGTCAGACTTCTGCCCACAAAATTCATCATCAGAGTCATCCACAGACTCAGCGTCAGCCTCCTCACTAGACCTGATTTCTGAGTCGGAGTCGCTCTCTTTTTGTGCTCTAGCACATTTCCACTGCCGCGCCCCTTCTGCCTGGCGTGAAAAAAGGCTCTCTTAAGTGACATAGGCACGCTGTCATGGGTGGCTATAGTCACACCAGTCAGGTTGGTTCTGGAGGCAGGGAGATTTGAGTGCCTGGATTTGGCAGTAGCCTTTTTTGGTGCCTCCCCTATAGGGTCACTAGCCGGGCGCGCTAAGCGTGTTGGCGTGGCCGAACCTTCTGCGGCCAAAGGGCGTGCAAGTAAGGCCTGTGATATGGTCTGGGAGAGGACAGAGGACATGGAGCCCATAGCAGCCATAATGGCGTCAGAGACTGAGCGCTGTAGCGCCAGGGACTGGGTCTCATCAGACAGGGGCCTAGGGTCCCCAACAGAAGAGAAGCAGAATTGGAAGATGGGTTATCCAAAACCTGGGGCATGTCCATCTCCCTAGGGGAGGAGGGGTTGGCAGGCACTTTAGATCTGGGCATGGTAGTGCAGTAATATATTTCCCAACAAAACTTTAACAACAATATAATCAGTATGGGATAAAGCTAAACCAGAGCAGAGGAGACTAGCAGGAGTTAATCACCCCAAACTAGTATAACCTAAGAGGGTATAGATAGGGAGCTCACCAGGGTCCAGACCGGCAGATAGTAAGAGAACACACACAAAGTCAGAGAGACAGGAAGTCAGGAAATGGCCGCCGGCAATCTCGCGAGATTCGCGGCCAAAATACAGTCAATTCATCAAGTTAAAGAGCTGAACGTTCTGCAAAAAAGAGACAAATTCAATGGGATAAATAGATTAAAGTAATGAATATGAAACAGGCGAATGCACTGAACGTTCGAATGAAAAATAGCCGAACGCGGCAAAACAGATGAATGAAGCTAAGTGTTAGAAAAACTAACGAACGGCATGTGTTCATGAAGAATTTACCGAACTAGTTAGAATTCTTTCACGAAAACAGCCGAACAGGATGGAAAACAGGCGCAAAATGGCGCCAAATAAACGGAGAGAAGAAGAAATTGGAGCCAAAGGGTAGTGAGGAAAGATATAAAGAGATAAGTTAGTAATCAGAAGAAGCAAGTGAGCATGGATAACACACAGAATAAAACATAGGGAAGTTCTGGAACCCTGGGCTCAAAGGTAACCAACATAATATATAGTATAAACAAGCATGTAATAAAACACAGAAAAAAATCCTTAATAACTGGATAAATGAAAGCAGACAGGAATTATCAACAAAAGGAGTAATAGAAGTTCAAATAACAATAAATAACTCATATAAATAACCAGAAATCAATAAGAGAATAGTAGTATAGTATGAGAGAAATTTTGTCATGTACTTATCTTTGGTTGGAGCAGCAAAGAAAGAGGAAATGTGTGGGGATGTGCTGACTATTATACTGGGACTTGGTATGGGTGTGGCCTATCACTATGGTTACCATTTTTTCTTACTGTTGTATTCTTTGCTGCTATTGGTGGAAACATGTGAAACATGGAAACAGAGGCTGATACAGATCTACAGCATAGTAACTCTAAGCAACCAAAGTAAATATATGGCATTAAGTTTTCTATTTGATAGACCCAACCCACTAGACATGGGTAAGGGCAAGTACATGGTCAGTGATCTATCCCACCTGTTATGTTACAGGGCCCATCCTCATGGCATACGACTTTTCTAGCAACTGGGCAGCAATGGCTTTTACAGATAATCATACTCACTTATTTAGTAGATATCCCTCCACCCACGACATGGCAGGTGGGGTCATAAGGCAGTTTAAAAAGCTCCCTTATAGTAATATAGGAATCATATTTTTCCCCATATGCATATTTTTATCCTTAATAGGCATTTTTTTAAACTTTTTAATGTGGCAGCTAATTAACAAGTACTGGTTAGCAGCTAATTAGCAAGTACTGGCTAACCCTTGCATAACTGAGAGGTTTTTTTTTTTTAAATCTATCTACACTAGCAACCAGTGGGCAAACAGTTTGGATTTGTAACATCTTTATGTCCAGCTGAAATCCAGACCAAATTCAGGGTTGTTTGGATCCTGCTATGCATAATCTCTACAATTATAAATATTGTCAAGAATGTCTGGATTTTGCAGCCCAAATGCATAAACTAGTGGTTTTGCTCCAGTTGGTGAATAATCAACAGTGAATAATGACACAATGACATATCCTAACACCATTAAAGGGACACTCCAGGCACCCAGACCACTTCTGCCCATTGGAGTGGTCTGAGTGCCAACTCCCACTACTTCTCCCACTACTGCAAGTGTAATTATTGCAGTTTTATATAAACTGCAATAATTACCTTGCAGGGTTAACTCCACCTCTAGTGGCTGTCTACTAGACAGCCACTAGAGGGCACTTCCTGCTTCATAGCACAGGTTTTCTGTGCTAGAGCGTCGCTGGACGTCCTCACGCTGTGTGAGGACCTCCAGCGTCTCTCATTTCCCATAGGAAAGCATTGAAATTATTTTTCAATGCTTTCCTATGGGGAGACGTAATGCGCATGTGCGGCATTGCCGCGCATGCGCATTAGGTCTCCTCGGCCAGTGGGCGGGATCAGTCTCGCCCACCGGCCGACGCAATACAGAGGAGGAGCGGTGCGGAGAAGGAAACTGCGGCGAGGGACATCGCCGCTGCCTCAGGTAAGTGACTGAAGGGGTTTTCACCCCTTCAGTAACTGGGGATTGGGGGGTGGGAGGGAGAGGCACCCTCCAGTGCCAGGAAAACGGTTCGTTTTCCTGGCACTGAAGTTTCCCTTTAAGAGTTTCAATGTATAAATGTTTATAACAACATTACTCGAGCAATTATAGTTATGGCAGTCACAGTGTAAAACAAGAGAAAATTATTACATTTAAGATTTTAATTGCAACAGTAAATGTTAACTGAAGTAATTTGTCAAATAGTGAACTGAAGGTTGCATTTACATATAATGGCTCTAGTTACTAAACTAGGAATTGAGTAGAGTAAAATAATACAGTTTAAAGGGGCATTCTAAGCACAAAACAGCTTAAGCTTAGTGGAGTAGGTTTGGTGTTTAGATCATGTCCCCACAGTCTCACAGATTAATTATTTGTCATTAACGAGTTAAATCACATTGTTTATGCCCTAACCACACTTCCCATGCCTGAGACTTACACAGCCTCCCTACACACTTCCTGTAAAGAGAAATCTAATTGTTATCCTTACTTTGTTACAAACTGTGTTGAATTAAAGGGACACTATAGTCACCAGAACAACTACAGCTTATTAAATTTGTTCTGGTGAGTAGAATCATTACCTTCAGGCTTTTTGCTGTAAACACTGTCTTTTCAGAGAAAATGCAGTGTTTACATTACAGCCTAGTGATAACTTCACTGGCCACTCCTCAGATAGCTGTTAGAGATCCTTCCTGGGTCATGGCTGCCTAAAATGCATGCAGACACTGAACTTTCCTCATAGAGATTCATTGATTCAATCCATCTGTATGAGGAGATGCTGATTGGCCAGGGCTGTGTTTGAATTGTGCTGGCTCTGCGCATGACCTGCTTCCTTGTCAGTCTCGGCCAATCCTATGGAGAAGCACTGTGATTGGATCAGGCTACCACTTCTGATGATGTCAGCAGACTGCTTGTTTTTATTTAGGCAAACAGCATGCAGAGTTACAGTTTCTGGCTTGAATACAGTAAGACTTTTACTATATTTAGGGAGGCATGAGGGGCCCAGGGGGGGCTAGATGGTGGTTGTAACCCTATAGGGTCAGGAATAAATGTTTGTGTTCCTGACCCTATAGTGATCCTGTAATAATTTCTTATCTCCTGCTCTGTTAATAGCCAGCTAGAGTGGTTAGAAGCCTTATGTGTCTGTTTAAACTTCAATTAACAGGAGGTAAGGCCTTATAAAATAAATACACTGTGCTGTAACAACTCATTGTGTGAGTCACAGCCAAGGGAGGTGTGGCTATGGTCTATACAGTAAATTATATGCTATATACACTAAATTCAATTAAGATAAATATCTTTGAGTGTAGAGTATCACTTTAAGTCAAAATAGCCAAATAGAAAAAAATATGCAAGATACTTTTCCAGCTCAGTTATTTTGGTCTAAAATGTGCAATTCACTTGTCATTGCTCCACAGCTGCTAAATTACTCAATAAAACCACAGTTTCTAAATCAAATTATTTGTATAAATTCTTCAAATATATTTTCTAGTTTAAAATCTAACCTTACTGGAGTTTCACCCAGCAGATACACTGATAAGCCACATTATTAAAACCATTTCCCTAATATCATGTAGATCCCCATCATGATATCAAACCAGCTTTGATATGTCATGGCATGGACTCCACAAGACCTCTCAATTTGTCCTGTGGTATCTGGCCCCAAGACAGCAGAAGCAGATCCTGTAAGTCCTGCAAGTTGGAGGAGGAGCATCCATGGATCAGATTTGTTGTTTAATCACATCTCACAGATGCTCAATCGGTTTGAGATTTGTTGAATTTGGAGGCCATGGTGTGGTAAGGTGCATTATCCTGCTAAAAGATGCCACTGCCATCAGGGAACACCATTGTCATGAAAGGGTATACATGGTTTGCAACAATCTCTAGGTAGGTGGTACATGTCAAAGTAATATCCACATGAATTCCATGACCTAAGGTTTCCAGGCAGAACATTGCCCAGAGGATAAGACTGGTTCTGCCGGCCAGCCTGCCTGCCTTCTCCATCCTGCTACCATCTCATCCTCTGGGAAACGATGCATACGCACCGAGCCATCCATTTGATTTAAAAGAAAATATGATACATCAGACCAGGAAACCTTTTTTTAACTGTTCCATGTTCCAGTTCTGATGGATGCTCATGTCCCAATTGAAGGCACTTTTGGCTGTGGACAGTGGTCATCATGGATACTCTGAACAGTCTATGGCTACGCAACCCTATGCACTATGTGTTCTGACACTTTTCTGTCATGCCCAGCGTTACGTTTTTCAGCAATTTGATCTAAAATTTGTTCTGTGTTATTGGACCAGATGGGCTAGCCTTCACTACCCACATGCATAAATGAGTCTTGGGCATCCATAACCCTTACGCCAGTACTCCAGTTGCTCTTCCTTGGATCACCTTTGGAAGGTATTAACCACTGCATACCAGGAATACCCCGCAATTTTGAAGTTGCTCTGACCTAGTTGTCTAGCAATCACTATTTGACTCTAATCAAAGTCACTCAGATGTTTTCTCTTACCTATTTGTTTTGCCTTCCAACACATGGAATTCAAGAAATTACTGTTTATTTGCTGCATATTATATCCCACCCCTTGAGAGGGGCCATTGTTACAATATAATTCATGTTATTTACTTCACCTGTCAGTTGTTTTAGTATTATGGCTCATCAATGTATGCTTTGTAATCGTACTAAACTTCCCATCTCCAATTACAACATTGTCCAGCACTTAAAAACAGAAAAATGAGTAAGCGCTGGATAACACAGGAGGCAGCAACTCTATAAGGGAATCCCTCAAAGACCCTTAAAGGTAACACAATAAAGACAAATAGAAATAAGAGCTGCGCCTAATAAAAATAAATAAAATAATGAACAGATAGTCCAAATATAAAAATGAAAATAGAAAATAGAAAGTCTTATCTAAATCGATCTGATGTGGTCGTCTGGTACATCAATGTTCAGTCCGCAATATTTATCCTTGTTTGGTTCTTCCTTATGGATCCACTCATATGTAAGAGACAAAGGGTATATAAAGGAAGCCAGATAGTGTAGTATTGTTAAAAATAAAGGGAATAAAATGGATAAAACTCTTGAATGCAAACTCACATTTGAAAGAGCAAAAGCCTGCTCTGGTGTAGAGGGCATGCAGCGGTTTGGATCCCCGCTTATGGGATATGCAGTAGGTGTCCTCCGTCTTTAGTGTGTTTTCTTCGTCCTTTGTATGGCAAACACTCGGGTAGAGAGAGACAACCAATAGTGTACACTAGGATTTCAAGAAAGCTGAGGGTCTACTAATACTCCATCTCCACTTCTTGATCAAAACAGTATCACTTCCTCAAACTCAAATTGTTCCCTCCGCTCACACAGCCAGCTCTGCACGGCGCACACTGAGTGACGTCACTCAGTGTGCGCCGTGCAGAGCTGGCTGTGTGAGCGGAGGGAACAATTTGAGTTTGAGGAAGTGATACTGTTTTGATCAAGAAGTGGAGATGGAGTATTAGTAGACCCTCAGCTTTCTTGAAATCCTAGTGTACACTATTGGTTGTCTCTCTCTACCCGAGTGTTTGCCATACAAAGGACCTCGAAAACACACTAAAGACGGAGGACACCTACTGCATATCCCATAAGCGGGGATCCAAACCGCTGCACGCCCTATACACCAGAGCAGGCTTTTGCTCTTTCAAATGTGAGTTTGCATTCAAGAGTTTTATCCATTTTATTCCCTTTATTTTTAACAATACTACACTATCTGGCTTCCTTTATATACCCTTTGTCTCTTACATATGAGTGGATCCATAAGGAAGAACCAAACAAGGATAAATATTGCGGACTGAACATTGATGTACCAGACGACCACATCAGATCGATTTAGATAAGACTTTCTATTTTCTATTTTAATTTTTATATTTGGACTATCTGTTCATTATTTTATTTATTTTTATTAGGCGCAGCTCTTATTTCTATTTGTCTTTATTGTCCAGCACTTACTGACTGCTGCCAAGTCCCTGATCTTTGCATTATGGACGCAATCAGGTGGACCCTCTTACTGGAATTGTTTAGGCCAAGTAGAAGTAATTCACCAGATGCAAGAGCAAATTGTTGTCTGAAGTACAGGAGGTCCTTAAGGTGTGGAGAACCTTGCTGTTCTTCCTAAATACTAGTCCATAATCACACTGTCTCTGTAGGCCCATGTTGCCTACAGAGACAGTGTGATTATGGACTAGTATTTAGGAAGAACAGCCAGGGTCCGTATGGCTCAGCTTATCCCCTCTTTTTTTTCCTTTCTGTTTCCACTCTCTCTTCTGATTACACTGTACATTTACTGTTTTACTCTGCTACTAGCTTGCCCTGCGGTGTCTTCAAACTCCACAGAAAATGATAATGCCAACGCGTTTCTCCTGTATTCTTTAAATATGGGTACTATTCTATTTTCATTTGTACTGTTTGTTCTTGCCTTACAACTGCCTCTGGTACACTCTGGTGTTACATTTCTGATGCTCCTACACTACAAATATCCTTCTACCAAATAATATTGCCAACCAATATAAGGTCAGAGAACAAATTCCTATTTATTTGTAGTTTGCCTAACAAAACTTGTTCAGTATATTATTGGTATAGATTTATATTGCATAATACTATCTGTTGATACAGCTTTCTCTGTTTACTGCAGTGTTCATTCTGTTTATACAAGTCTTTAAATATATAACTGCATTTTTCCTATTTAGTGGAAAGCAGAGAATGTTTGAAGTCATACAGGAGACCTTACAACATGATTTCCCAGCTTGGTTCGCAAAAGTGTTTGGCTACGCCTCTAACCCTGGACTTATTCTGCCTTTCATCCTGCTCATGGTGTATGTACAAGTTCGACAAAGCATTTTTTTTTTTTAATGTCAGTTATATGACAGGCTGTCCTGGTGAACTCCAAACATACAATTTAAATGAAGTAGCTCACATGGTGCTGAATGGGTATGCGTATGTGTTACATAAGTGCATTGGTACATCATAGAAACATAGAATGTGTCGACAGATACCATTCGGCCCATCTAGTCTGCCCAATATTTCGAAATACTTTTAATTAGTCCCTGGCCTTATCTTAAGTCTAGGATAGCCTTATGCCCATCCCACACATGCTTAAACTCCCTCACTGTGTTAACCTCTACCACTTCAGCTGGAAGGCTATTCCATACATCCACTACCCTCTCAGTAAAGTAATACTTCCTGAAATTATTTTTAAACCTTTGCCCCTCTAATTTAAGACTATGTCCTCTTGTTGTGGTAGTTCTCCTTCTTTTAAATATAGTCTCTTCCTTTACTGTGTTGATTCCCTTTATGTATTTAAATGTTTCTATCATATCCCCCCTGTCTCGTCTTTCCTCCAAGCAATACAAAACAGTGTTGTAAAATCAGGTCCTCTTTCGTTGGCCTGGAATCAAACACAGGTCAACTGCTTGGAACGCAGTTATGCTCACCACTATACCACCAACACTTGATGGTATACTTATCTTTGCTGTTTGTTTCAAACATTCAGTACAGACAAGTGTTTTAGGCAGGGATGCATGTACTCTTATTAAAAAAATGAAGTTTTGAAAGCATTATTTGCCTGAAAAAAGATACAATCTGACTGTCTGCATTTTTCATGCATAGCATTTTTGACATTTAAATTGTGACGTGAAAATTAGTAGCTTCTTGAAGATCCAGAATAAGTGTTTTTTGGAGTATTAATGATCCCAAGCTGATCTTCAGTGTTCACATAGTATCGAAGGGAGGGGAAATGTCCAAAATGCAATGAAGAAACATCAGCAAGATTTGCCATCTCACTGGCTTATACTGCTGTTGATTCAAGCAAATCAAAATTTTTCAAAACTTCTATCTCAGCTTATTTTAATGTTGACATGATCCTCAGTGAATTAATTATCATTGGTATTATATATGGCACTAAAGGAACACTCCAAAACACCTAGAATGTTCTCACTTGATTATGCACTTCTGGTGTATTCTCAATGGCTCAATTCATAATTTCTATTAAATCAAATCAGCACTTTCATGATTATCCCCAGTTACACTTTTTGAGTTGCCAATTAAACACATGTGCAGCTGGTCACCAAGGCTTCTAAATGAAAAAACCTCTGATTGATCAAAATGGGAATTATTGCAGTAGGTGCAGATACAAAATCTACAACAATTGTAAGGTACATTTAAGTGAGCTACAGAGTTACATGTGTGTTTTACCTGGGCGTATATCTACTAAACTGTTAAGATGCAAAAATGTTTCCTAGGGTATTTCTTTAAAGACAACAGCCAAGCTTTCCAGAACTTTTCTGCTACATGCTAAACGAAGTATGTTTCCCTACTACAGGGTTTTGTTTTATTTTCTTTAAAATGTCTTCGAAATATCCATTCCTATTTTCTCACAATGAAGTCTATGCTTGTGTTATGTTTTGTTTTACATTCCAAGGTAATACATGTTTACCTTGCAGAGAAAATAGTTAGCCTGCCACAGCCCTTTTCTGTCCCTCTGCATTGTTTCACTATTCCACAGCCCATGGCTGAATGCTACTATTTGCCATATTTTTGGTAATGGGTGGGTGGTGGGTGGGCAGAGTTATTTACCTGCTCAGGTTATTATCTTTTGCTAAAATTAAAAATTTTGTGAATGACCCAGTTAGTGATTAGAAGAAGGCATTCTATATACTATGTGTGTGTGTATATATATATATATATATATATATATATATATATATATATATATATATATATATATATATATATATATATATATATATATATATACATAGTACATAGTATATAGAATGCCTTCTTCTAATCACTAACTGGGTCATTCACAACATTTTTAATTTTAGCAAATTCAATCTGAATGGCAAATTAAGGCTCAAATAGCGGATTTGTGAAAAATATCTTCAACTCATCAGACATGAATTGGTTATTTTAACCTCAGTTTTACAATTTAAAATTAATTCACTGAAATTAAGTTTAGCAGAGAACACTGTAAATGTCGTAATCAATTTTAACAGTAGGTACATACTTATATGTACAGATAGATAAATATTATGTATATTATATCATGCATTATGTTTTATTGTTATTTCTTCAATCTAGCCTATTTTTTTTTAATTATTTTTTTAGCATGAGTATCTATTACCTAAATGCCACATCAAAATCATACCAGGCATCAAATTTGGAACTGAAGAAGAAGCTACAAAATGTAAGCACGAATAAGTTATTTTAGCTGGAGCTCATTCCATAGGCTATTAATATTAATACTAAATATGGTATATTGCTCTTGTCTGTAAACTAGCAAGCTGAAGAAAATAAAAAGAGAAGTAAGAAAGCAGCAGAAAAAGTTATAGAAGCACAAAATGAATCACCCTTTCCATCTTCTAAGTCAACGGAATCAGGCAATTCCCCAGGTAGGTTTCTTAAGAACCCTCATACATAGCATCAGCAGCAAGCACATTATGTGTTTGCAAGCAACCACATTTATATTTATTTAACTACTGTTCATAGCATTGCACAGCCTTTTTGTTATATTTTAGCACCGACACAGGGAAATATGACTTTGCAGACAATCACATATATTAGAATTATTAAAAATCTGTAGCTCATGAATATTACACACATACATATATAAAAATTGACTTTCTCGTCTAGGGTGGTATTTTTGTGTATTACACATTCTCAGATTCTGTACCAGAGGCCTTGGAGTCTGAGGGTACTATACAGTATCTTAGCTGCTACTAGAACTGCACTCTTCTGGACAGAGATCTCAGATGTACCACCTGGAAGCCACTCCCCCAACTTCAGGGCCGGTGCAAGGATTCTTGCCGCCCTAGGCAAAGATCCATTTTCCCGCCCCCTCTTGAATGCAACTACAGTCTCTCAGAAGTTTATTCACTAAACTATGAATTCAGTGAATTGGAATTCGAATTGCATAGTTAAAGCAAAAACAGCTGAACTGTGACAGTTGCTGAGTTGGCGAATTCTTCTAAATGGTATAAATTTTGCCATTTGGTTTTTAATTAGGTCTGATCAGCTGTCCCTTTCCTCCATAGTGCCCAATCTCTCTCATTAGCGTTTATCCCCAGCTTTCTCATTTGTGTCTGTTTCCAAAAGTTTGCAGTCTCTATGTTCATGATTTATCTGCTCACTCTATGCCACAGATTCTCTCCAGCCTGTTTCTCTTTATTCCAATAGGGTTATTCAATAAAGTGAGAATTGTTGGGAATTCAAATTGAACTTCTAATTTATGGTCAAAACACCTGTTAACATTCTCCAGATTTGGCTACTCTGCCCTTACACTTACAATTTTCACTCTAGTGAATAACCCGGTAATTATCTTCCATCAATTTCTCTTCTTTTCTTTTCCATGTCTATTTATTAAACAGTGGGTTGAAATATAACTTGAAACATTTATGCCAAGACAGAAGAGTTGTATAAAGTCATCTCAACTTTTTTTCAAATCACTGTTTAGTGAATAGACTCCTAAGTGTCTAAGGGAAAGCAGAGAGACCAGTGATAAATTTAGGGAAAGGGAACAGACCGGGAAGGCAATTAGGAAAGGGATAGAGAGATTGTTGAGGTTTTTAGGAAACATTTTAGAAGAGACACAGTGAGCAGACATTTAGGGGGAAAAAAAGAAACTGTCCAATATGAACACACACATTCAGTACACACAGTAATACATACATCCACACACACACACACACACACAGACTGCCAATACATACAACCATACACACACGCTGCCTAATATATACATTCAACCATACACACTCACTGCCCATTATATACATACTGCCTAATACATTCATCCATGCGCACATACTGCCCAACACATACATCCATACGCACATACTGCCCAACACATACATCCATACGCACATACTGCCTAATACACACATCCATACGCACATACTTCCTAATACATATACATTTTACATTGAATATATTTATGGTTGTTATAAAAAATTTTATTCAATTAATTTGGTGGGATTTAACTTATACTATTGTGCATTTAGTTTATGATAATGGTGGTATTTAATGTATGCTACAGGGAACTTGTCTGAAAGGCACACTGTAAGTAAAACTTTTTTTAAATATAATATAATAATTATATTAATGTATTAGAAATATAACTGGTCACACACTCACTGGCACACACATGTCACTTACACCCTCTCACCAACACACACTCTTACTGACAAATACACACAAACACAATGTCACTTACACATTCCCACTAACACACACACACACACACACTCTCACTGAAATACACACACACAATGTCACTCACACCAGTTTACATATAGTCAGTTTATTATACACACACCCACAAACTTAACACACCAATTTTTAAACATACAAACAATAATAACCATCTCCCCTTATGCCATACCTGTGCTAGTGATGTGACTGGAGGAGAAGGGGACCATCTTTCAGCCTGCAGCTGCAGGTATCTGTCCTTGTTCCTGGGGGAGCAGGAGAGCCGTGCACTGTGAGCACAGGCTGCTTCCTGCTCCCTCCAGAGTGCTTCCTGTGTTCACAGGCAGGGGGCAGCCAGGATACCAGGTCACATCCCGGCTTTCCCTGCCTGCAGCAAGCAGTGTGCTCTGCTCGGGTGCTGGGGATTCAACAGATCCCCTCTCCCTGAGCAGATGATCGGCACTGCAGCAACAGGGAGGCAGAGGGAGCACAGGATATGGCTGCGCTGGGGGGTGGCTAAACAGCCACTTACCCAGCGCTCCGACCCCAGGCAGGAGAAGCCCGCTGCCCACCCAGAAACCCCCCGGTGGGCGCCCCCTGCAGGTCGGCGCCCCAAGCGAATGCCTAATTCGCCTTTATGGTAGCGCCGGCCCTGCCCAACTTAGAGGTCACAGCCCTGAGTGCTCCTGTCACAACTGAGACTACTCCTGCCTTTACTTTCCACATCCTTTCTAGCTACTCTTTCATTCCTTGGTATTTACAAAAGACAACAAATACAGGGTGCGCTAAATAAAATAAAGGGAGATGAAAAAGTATTTATAGGTACAATGTGGACCTTGAGTGAGTGTTCTTATGTTCTTTCTTTGGGATCTCAGTAGTCGAATATGGAATACAAAAGCAGAGAGGGGAGACCAATAGTGCAAAACCGTAATGCGGAAAGGATCACGAACAACACAGACGTGGAGAAGTGCCAACTTACAATTTAAAGAGCTAAGCCCAGCTCTAGGTAAAACAGCATACAGTGGTATTTAGTACTCCCCACATGTAGGATATTGCTGGACAATTGGAGGTGTCTTCACAAGATTCTTTACACCATCCCAGACAGACGTCAGCATATAAAATATATAAAAGATGGAAAAACCCAATGGTGCAATAACTTTGGTAATACTGCAACAACAGACAACACTGAGGTCCTAAGAGTGCCAACTTACAATTTAAAGAGCTATGACCAGCTCTGAGTAAAACAGCATACTGTGGTATTTTAACTCCCCACGTGTAGGATATTCCTCTAATGATGCTTGCAGTGCTGGTCTTATGAAAATAAAATCAGAATAGAGGGCCCATAGTGTTTTCCATATATAAAATGACAGTGGAATAAAAATGAAACATACTTACAGTGTTCAGAGCAGCCACACTGCTCTATGAACCAAGCATGGGTGGAATAATCCCCACCAGGGATTTCTTTTGAAGTACTGGATCTTGTTTAAAAAAAATCAGCCAGGATAAAAAAGCAACATATAAAGTAAATGTACTAACCAAAGATAAGTGGTAGTCACAAAATACTTTAATTAAAAACAAAGTAAACATACACAACGCGTTTCGCGTCTACACTTGAAAAAGCCTACTGTTTGGAGAAACGCGTTGCCTATTTTTACTCCTAAAGCATGGAGGAGATCCTAAAGGCTTACGCTTATGTGGTATATAAATGGTGAAAAAAAGCCCAAGGAGAGGTGATTATGATACATTTCTGAGGCAAAGAGAGTCCTTCTGGATATATAAACATAAAATAGCAATATAAAATATATGTGCCCATATATTTTATATTGCTATTTTATTTTTATGTGTTCCTCTGCACTTTATTACCAATAAATTACTCTTGCACTCAATACAAGTTTGGAAATCGAATCCTTGAAGAGAAGCAGAGTTTGAGAGCAGTGTCTGGAGGTTTTACATTAAAGAATGCTGAAAGTCTGAGCCTGCTAAAAATAGGCTCAGCACCATGTGAGTTCAACCAGTTAACCTTATATAACTGCACATGTTTTATACAAATTGCATTATGATATGTATCATGTGTTTTATTGCAGACTTTTATTGTAACTTACTGTTCAAGAATCTTCAGTGGTAACATTTTACTGTTAGTAGTGTCAGCTCTCACCTATTCACTCCTTTTATCCCTGGATTGGCCATATGACACAACTTAGGGGGCCGGCCCCTTCATCTTTAAAATATCCTGCGGGCTCCATAACTGTCAACGCTCTTGAGAAAGGCGCATGTTAGTGCCGAAACGCGCATCAAGGTTTTAGACGCTACCATTAGGCTGTTTTTAAACTTTCAAGGGAATCTATGTTAGCTTATGTTCACCTACATCTATGAACAGAATCTTAGCAGACAGAATGCTGTACTATTTGGTTAGGGAGCTGGATTAGCTTTCCTATTAGGAATGTCTTGAGTTTGGGGCAACTCTAATACATTTTTCTTTAGCAAACAGGGGGTGCACTATTTAGGGATCACCTCCCCTTTTCTTTTTTGAGTATCATATTTGGGATATGGCATGCTCTGGTCTTGATGGGTCTTGATGGGTTAATTATGCTCATATAGTATTCCTCTAAGCTATATGCTGCCAATACCCTAGATACTGCATCTAGATTTCTACCAGGGGGTTATTTAAAGGTAGTTCGGTTAACTCATACCTTTAACTCCTAACTCATAGCTTTTTTACCGGAATTTCTTTAAAAGGTTATTGGAAGGGACCCTTTGCTTAACTTTATCCTTTACATTCATATCTTATTTCTATATCGAAATACTGTTGAAGGATAATTTAATAGGGTACCCTTTCCTTTTTAAAAAACATTTAATCGCTAATTCCTCACTCTAGAATATTGCATTTTGAATTCCTATAAGCTAAGGAGGAACCTCCTGTTTGCTCCATATTGAATAAATACCTGCTTGCAACATACTAGTAGCTTTTTTCTCACAATACAGATACCTCATGCAATGTATCTAGTTAGCTATTTGAGCTGCTCTATATTTAGTTATCTCTACAATAGCTATTTAAAAGATTTATGGGCTAGACTATCATAGACTTTTCTTCCCTTTTTTAAGTCACTAGCACATTTTTTTGCTCTTATTTATTTTTGTTTCATGTTTATATTTAGTCTATCGTATACAATAAAGATATTGATTTTCCTAAATTTTTTACTTTCTAATTGAGTTTTTTACTCAATATGCGGGTAAAACCTTTTTTTGGCTGTCACGTTATCCACGTGTTTTTTACACCCGGATTCCTATTTTCAATATATCCAATCAAGGTATTCTCTTTCCTATCCTTTTACGGTATCTCACATCTGAACTTCCAGCTCACATTCTGTGCAGACATTTTGGTTCACAATCCAGCAATATGGTTGTGCATTCCAGTGTATGCTTGTACCCAGCTACTGTATGCTGGATTGTCTCAGAGGCCTCTTTGCTCAGTCTGCAACTTGGGTCTTGTCTGGTGTGGTATAACCCCTGCTTCTGTTAATCTGGTGCTAAGTGCTTTGTCTTGTGCTGGGATTAGTGCCTCTGTGATGTCTTTCAGTCGTGCATTCACTGGTAGAATTTCAAAAGGTGTGCCACATATACTATCTGCCAGATAGTTGTTTGCTTTGCCATGAAACCTCCACCTTTTCTGCTTCCTATATCTGTTGTTGCATCAGAAATTCCCTTGGCAGCTCATCTAATGGGAACCATCTTTGTGATGTACTTGTTGATTTGATACTCATCAAGTCCCGACCTCCTTCCTTCTGGATGGTGTACAGTCTCTGGTTGCTGGATTTCAGGTGGGATTCTCCATTCATGATGAGTAGTTTCCAGGTCTTGCCATGCATGACGATAAGGTATTTTCTTGGTCTTCTCTATTATTCCAGCTGGGCACCTGATGACTTTTGAGCTTGCCATTGAGCTCCAGCACCCAGAGACTGTACACCAGACAGAAGGATGGAGATAAGTGTCAAGGCCACCATCCCCTATGAAACACATAGTATCCATAGGCTCTCTAATTAGGCGATTTAGGCGGCCGCCTAAGGCCTCATGCTTCCTGGGGCCTCGCGGCTGCCTAAATCGCCTTAGGGCAGACTGAATTGTCAGGTCCTCGATCTATGACAGAGGATCCGACAGTGAGAGGGGGCTCGGCGGCGTGCCCAGTATGCCGCCGGGTGGCCCTTCCACATGGTCTGCCCACAGGGAGAGCCAGCCTCTGATCTGCAGCTTCGCTGAGTGCAGAGCTGCAGATCACGTAATGTGGTTCTCACGAGCACACAGAGCATTGCCGTGGGTTACCACGGCAACGCTCTGATAGGCACTCGCGAGAACAAGGTCTGCAGCTCTCGCGGAGCTGCAGATGGAACAGTCATCCCACCAGACCACCAGGGACTGAAACCACCGGACCCCCAGGGAATATTTCAAAGATAAGTTATTTGTGTGGAGGCTTGTCACAGCCTCCACACACACTGCCCTCCCACCCCCACTGCCTTTTCCCCAACACTGCCCTCCCACCCCCACTGCCCCAAAACTGCCCTCCCAACCCCACTGCCCTGTCTCCAACACTGCCCTCCCACCCCTCTGCCCCAACACTGCCCTCCCACCCACACTGCCCCAAAACTGCCCTCCCATCCCCACTGCCCTGTCCCTAACACTGCCCTCCCATCCCACACTGCCCTGCCCAAACACTGCCCTCCCACCACCAATGCCCCAACACTGCCCTCCCACCCCCACCCCCACCGCCCTGTCCCCAACACTGCCCTCCCACCCCCACTGCCCCAACACTGCCTTACCACCCCCACTGCCCTGTCCCCAACACTGCCCTCCCACCCCCATTGCCCTGTCCCCAACACTGACCTCCCACCTCCACTGCCATGTCCCCAACACTGCCCTCCCACCCGCACTGCACCAACACTGCCATCCCACCCCCACTGCCCTGTCCCCAACACTGCCCTCCCACTCCCACTCTGCCCCAAAACTGCCCTCCCACTCCCACACTGCCCCAAAACTGCCCTCCCACCCCACTGCCCCAACACTGCCCTCCCACCCCCACTGGTCTGTCCCCAACAATGCCCTCCCACCCCCACTGGTCTGTCCCCAACACTGCGCTCCACACCCCACTGCCCTGCCCCAACACTGCCTTCCCACCCCACTGCCCCAAAACTGCCCTCCCACCCCCACTGCCCTCCCACCAAAACTGCCCCAACACTGCCCTCCCAACCCCACTGCCCTGTCCCCAACACTGCCCTCCCACCCCCACTGCCCCAACACTGCCCTTCCACCCACATTGCCCGCCACCCACATACACTGCCCTGACAGTCATATACCCTGCCCCCCACACTGCCCTGCCCACCACATACACTGCACCCACATTGCCTGCCCCCCACACTGCCATGCCCACCACATACACTGCACCTACGTTTCCCTGCCACCCACATACCCTGCCCCCACATACACTTCCCCCACACTGATCACCACATGCTCTGACCCCACAATGCCCTGCCCCCACATACACTGAACACCACTTACACTGCCCCCCACACTGACCATCACATACACTGTCCCCCACACTGACAACCACATACCCTACCCCAACCCTAACCACCGCATACATTCCCCCTCACACTGACGACCACACTGACAACCACATACACTGCCCCCCACACTGACGACCACACTGACAACCACATACCCTGCCCCCACACTGCCCCCCACATACACTGCCCCCACACTGACGACCACACTGACAACCACATACCCTGCCCCCCACACTGCCCCTCACATACATTGCCCCCTACACTGACGACCACACTGACCACCACATACACTGCCCCCCACACTGACCACCACATACACTGCCCCCCACACTGACCACCACAGAAACTGTCCCCCACATTGACCATCACATACCCTGCCCTCACACTGACCACCACATACCCTGTCTCCCACACATTCTGCCTCCTCCACTGACTCAATCACTCTCACACACCCTGCACCCCACACTGTCATACACACTGTCTCTCACACAAAATGCCCCCTTCACTGTCACACACACTGTCACACACACTGCCCCCTTCACTGTCACACACAATGCCCCCACACTGTCACACACCCTGCTCCCCCACACTGTCTTTCACACACTTTGCCACCCACACGGTCACACACCCTTCCCCCCTTACACTGTCGTACACACTGCCCCCTCATGCTGTCGCACACCCTGCCTTCTCTACACTGTGTCCCACACACCTTGCCCTTCCACACTGTCACACACCCTGTCCCCCCACACTGTCACACACTGTCACTATCCTCCACAATGCCACCCCACACTGTCATCTTCCTCCTCACTGTCACCCACTCACACCCTGCCCCCTAAACTGTCACATTCCTCTACACTGCTCCCTCACCCTGTTACTCTTTCACACACTTGCACCCCATATTGTCATCCCCCAACACTGTCACCATACAGTCACTCCTCCCATACACTACACCTGCACACACTGTCACCCTTTTCAACACTAAAGTCTAGCGCCACCACTGTGACTAGTGATGGTGGAAATGCAATGAAATCCTCCTGCATCAGTCAAGTATGGTTTGCACCTTTGCATTGGCTCCTGAATTCACTTCAAGGTGTAGGATATATGCAGAACAGAGCACACCTACATAGAATCAATCTTACAGAGATTTAACCATGTTAGCATCTCTGTCGTAACCACAAACTCAATGTGCCTACTGATGCATGCCTGCTCTCCTAACCATTATTACACCATTCATCTGATTGACTGCAAGATGTTTGCTGAAGTGTGCTTCAGCAAGTAGCAACAGATATAGATAGCCCTGCTGCCCTACAAATTCACCACAGTCTAGTATGTGCTACATCCACTGTTACCACTATGCCCAGCCACCAGGGGCTGCTACCTGTATGCCATAAAGGAAAGGAACTCATGCTGGCCACTTGGAGTACTCCATAAATCTATGGTGAAGTACACCCACTGACCTACAGCCTTAGCCAGCTGCTCCTTCACTAGAAGAGCAGGAATGGAACTATCTTCCTGCTGAATGTGATTCATGATGGAAGTACGTTTTGAACTTCAGCTCCATTAGTCCCTATGTTAATTCAGGCCTGATGCTAGGTAATTTACAAAACACTGGATTTTGTCTAAAGGGACAAATTCTGGTGAAAATGGCCAAATTCCTACTGGAATAGCAAGTCTCACAATTACTAAAGCTTATTCCACTTGAAATAGTCCAAGCTGTCTAATCTGCAAAAATCTTTCAGATGCATTAAAAGAAAACTCCATTGCCAGGAAAACAATCCGTTTTCCTGGCACTGCAGGTTCCCTCTCCCTCCCACCACTCAATCCCCAGTTGCTGAAGGGGTGAAAACCCCTTCAGTCACTTACCTGAGGCAGTGACGATGTCCCTCGTCGCTGTCTCCTACTCCGCACCGCTCCTCCTTCTGACTCCATCCAGGATTACAAATATTTTTAAAGCGCCAATTTTAAAATAAAGTAAGAACGAATGGAATTCACTATACCCCCTGCCATGCAGCAGATGGGAGCATACCTATTAAATAGTGAGTATCAAGTGGCTGCTCACTGTAACTATAAACTAGTGTCTGGTCAGTTAAAAAGGCCTCATTCACATAACAAAATAAGACCTATTTTACCTCTTTATGAAGGAAAGTATAGCTGTTTATTTGTTCCTTTTCTTCTCCTACTGTTGGTCCCATTTGATCTGGGAATAAAATCAACATTTAATGGCTGTTCCCTGACAAACAATCATCCTTTTTCATATCTCTTTATTGGACAGAAGATCACATGATTGGGAAGACCTCTTGTCCATCACTCGAAACTAAACTCCTTATCTAATCCCACTCAAAAGAAAAAAAAAAACTGCCTCTTCTCCATTCCAACCCACCTCTTTTTCTGCTGCCAGAGAACTCTGAATTAAGCATCGAGCCAAACATATTAAGTCTTTTATGAGTTATTTCCCCTAGGTTCTCATGGTGGATTTCATGCATTTGGAAACAAATCTTCAAGTCTATTTTACAGAAACTAGTAAATAACCCTTAGTATCTATATTTGGGTAATATATTAAAGCCTGTCATGTCTATTTTAAATATTTTTTTTAGCTTACTATGTCCTCTTATTTGACTAGAGTATTAGATAAGGTCTCCTCCTGAAGTGCTAGCAGCACTGTATATGATGGGCTGACATCATTTACAGTCTCTCTATGCAAGGCAAAGGGGCTGCAGGTGCCCCATCAAAGTAATTTGTTTCCTAACTAGGAAAGGAATAGCATGAGTGGAGGTTAGCATTTAAAGATTCCAAAAGCACTTCACATTGCTAAAGTGCTTTATGTGTGAATAGTCTACTTTCTTTTTTCCATTCTACAAAAAGTTCAGAATTCAATAGAGATGGCACTTTCATAAATTAACCTTGTTATATCTCCCCGGCTGTCAGACAACACATCCTGTTACTTCCTGGTTTGGTTAGCTCAGTGGAGCTAAACTCAAGAGGCATCAACTGCCCAAAGTACAGGCCTAGTAATAACTCATTGATCTGCATTAGGAAATATGGGATCAGACAGCCATATAAAGTCTGGGCAGGGTTAGAAAGGTGGGCTTGCAAAGGCATCAGGCAATAGATCTGCCACTGTTGCAAGCTGCTTTTATATATACCACCAATGTAAAAATGCGTAATTAAATGCATTGATGTTTTCATTGTGGTTATATTTACTAAATAAGGATTTGTTTTTGGGGGGATTTGGGAAGTGGAGTGCCCTTTTAAGTTCAATTTTATTTTTAGCATCGCCTTTTCTCTGCACAATATACTTAATGATTGCCCCGGTCTAGATCAGGAGAAGGCAACTTCTGGCTCTCCAGATGTTGTGGACTAAATCTCCCATAATGCTCAAACAGATATAATGCTGGTAAAGATCAGGGGAAATTTAGTCCACAACATCTGGAGTGTTGCAAAAGTTGCCTATCCCTGGCCTAGATAAACCTGCGTGTTGTATATTAAAGCATGCAGGTTCTGGACAGGAAAAAAGTGGGGCATATTTGATCATAACATTTTTTTTTTAAATCTTTTTTTTTTTTTTCTTTCTAAAGAAGAGGCATACTTTAAAAAATAGTGGCAAAAATATACATAACATAGATAAAATTATTTAAAAATTGCATATGTAAACATTTCTTCTTTCAGTAATATAATTTTAAATGTTTTACAAAACTATTTATATCACTGTATGTTTTTTGTTCTTTAGGTACAAAGGGAGGTGGTGAGGCAGGGAAAAAAAATGCTGGAGCAAAGAACTTGGAAGTCCCTCCTCGTATAGCTGTGACAAAGCCACCAGGTCCATCTGGAATATCTCAGAAACCTCAAGTGGGCCAACGAGGTTAATAGCAGAATTACAAAATAGGACATCATTTGACTGGAAAGAATATGTTTTGCTATTATCAAAAATCTTGACAACTGTTTTAGTTATGTTGCTTTAAACAGATCTTTATGATTGTCAGTCTCAACTTCATCATCTGAAATCTAAAGCTAAGAAATGCTTTTAGATAATATTGGAATGAGAATTTTTAGATCTGAAGAAAAAATTGTATTTCATTAAAATAATTTGTTAACAAAAATTTTTAAATAAAATATTTTTTTTTATAAAGGACTGAAATACATTAATGTGCATTTTATAGATTCTACACATACATATATTTTACATTAGTAACATGCATTTCTTCAGTGACACTTTCTCAGTTTATTTGCCTGTATGAATGAATGAATGTTTTTGATGGTAGTGTTTGAAGCAGGGTTATTTACTTAGTTGATAATTGTGGCTGACTGCCAGTATATCACCGCCACGGATTCCATTTCCCAAAATAACATAGTTCTAACACTCATGAAAGTAAATATCACTGGTATCGCCTTTTCCCCAACACATTATTCGAGACTGAATGCTGGGAGTAGATCTGTTTAATGCAGTCAAGCCATCACAATTTATACATACAGTACACTCCTCCCTGTGCCTAAGAGATAATTGAGTCAGAAAACACACAATTCAATTATCTCCCAGGTACAGAAAAATATAAAAAAAATTAAGCACCCCAAAAGTACACCCAAAATCCATGGAAACCCCTCAAGAGTCACATCCCCAGATAGCCCTGATCTGAGTGTTCAACATATCCAAAAAGTACTCAGATTGGTACGGTGGTTTGGAATTTCCATTGAGGTACAGTTTTGACTGACTGGCCACGAGGTAGAATCCCAAAATAGTTCCAGAGAAATTGTGGCAACGGCTGGTCTCAGTTCAAGGGGTTTTGTATGAGAGCCATGCACAATATCCAAACGCTTTTAAGTGTCGAATGTTCTCCCCATTCGGTAGTTTATATCTCCAGAATGCCGTTTGTATAAGTGGTCGGGAACTTGAATAGGCAGCCGTTCCATATTCACTGGTGTGTATACTTTTTTTTTTTGTTTTATTTCATTTGTATATTTTATTGATGCATGTGTATTTCTGGATCTTCCTGCTAGCTATTGAAGTCTGTTCACCATGCTGGTTGTGGAGATATGCTTCATTTTATCTGCTATCCTGTAAGTGCAATGTTGTGCAACACATTTGCTATATTTTAATACCATCTGCACTATATTTTTTCTTCTTTCTGTTACTCTAAACCTTTAAGAAGATCTTGTTTGAAGACAATCCATCCACTTTCCTGACCCTATTTATGGGAGAAATGCCTGAATATACATCCATCTAGTGAGTTCTCTACCACCCTCACCCCAATATTTATCTTTAACATACTACACCACATATATTTTTTACTTATTTTACAGAATACTTTGTATTGTTTTCTCAGGTTGTATAATATTTTTATTATCCACCTATTTGGTGTTTGGTTATATATATTTCTTATCTATTTATTTTATTTAGTACCCTTTTATTTATATATTTTTTATTTTTTTTGTCTTCACCGGTGGAGTGCCTAGCCAAAATAATTTCCAGGCACTCGACGACCAGGTACTGCAGCCTGCGTTTGGGAGACAAGATGGCCACCATCAAGATACACACTGCTTGCCACACACAGTGTTTAAAATTAAGAATGGGCTAACTAGGCAAACTGAAATGAAAAATACATTTAAACATTACTTTCCAGGACACCCAAAATACTCTGATTCTCGGGGGGTGGATTTTCTACAAACCGTTTGGTAGTGAAGGTGTTAAAAGCCAAGATAAGTCCATGGGAACCATAGGAAACTTGTAACTCTGTAGGACTGCAGCCACTTCCTTCCTAGCCCCAAAATGTAATGTTCTATTTGGTGCATTATACACGTATTGCTTATATTCCTTTCTGTATTAAGGAAATTGATTAAAACAAATTAGCTTAATTAATGTTAACTTAATTAAAATAGGATTACATGGCACATTTGAGTGTCATCCATCCCACTCTTTTAATTTTTCTTAAATTAAGCAACATTCATATTTTAATCTTAATTCATTTTTTAAAATGTATTTACATTTTTTTTTCTTAACCCACATTAGGCTATGAATACCTTACCCTTTTGAATTTGCATTCTGCAATGTACAACAAAATCTTTTTGACAAAATAATTAGATTCTGTCTCTCCATTTCACACTTTTCCACACCATGGGACTGTAATAATAATAATAACATCATTAAATAATTCTTATTAGGCAAACCCAGAAACTTCTGACCCCCATTATATCTTGGAATTGTATTCAATATTCTTCACATTGTGTAACACTAGCGAGAGGGCAAAAACAGTATTTCCGTATAAGTACTTCACAGGTTGTAATTGTGTTTGCTTAGTGGCCGAGCAATGCAGTCATGTAAGCTTGTCATTAAATGTTAATATTCTTAGGAAGGTGAAGTTGAGGCAATGCTATGTGAGATTGTGGTTTGTTTTTCTAACACCTATAGATTAGCAGCTATTCATACTCATTGCTTAGAACGCATTTCATTTACTTGGTCTATTCATATGGTCTTTTATCACAATAGCTCAGTGGGATATAACTTGTGTACTTGAGACATTTAATTAGATATAACTTGCAAGAAGTACCCTTTTTTAATTTTTAAAGCAATTGTCCCTATTAAAGTGACACCATGGCATACAAATTACCATAATTATCTCAATACATTTTATGAATTAATAATTGAATTAATACTTATGTAGAAGTGATATAAGGAAAAACAATTGTACACAAGAACAAGTAAATACATAAATTAATTAAATTAGACTAACAGCACTACTGCATGTGACTCAGTGATTGTCATAGATATCTACCGCACATATATGAGTTTTGTAGACCCACATTTATAACATTACAGGTGTCACATGGCCAGTGCACATGACATCACTTATACACATGGCTCCGTGCAACTTCCATACATTTGCATAGGATCCTTGTGTATAAGTGAATGATCAAAAGTAATTAATATACTGTCTTGAATTTATATTTACTTGTAGATGCGATTACACATCTAGTCAACATCCAGACTTTGTGTCTGGGGTAACAGAATGCAAACATTTACTTTTATGCTACCTAATAATCAACCATGACAAAAGTTATGGTCAAAAGTTATACTGCATACCTGAACTCATTAGTTTTAATAGAATGTGAATAAATAGTGAAAGTCTCCTAGGAGTGTACTACCGGTACTATCAGGAAAATGCAAATAAATAGTGTGGTTTATTAGATATAATTTGTATGCATACTGTGCATACATATATATGTACATATTTATCTGCTCTTAATATATGGTGAAAGCGAGGCACCCGGCATTAGAATTTTCACTTACAGGAAGTGCTGAGTGCCGGTGGGCAGGGGTGCAGCTGATTGGCTGAGAGTGATCAGCTGATGCTCTTAACCAATCAGTGAATCCCCATTCACTAAACTAGCTTGGAAAGAAATGGCGCTGGAGGCAACGTAGGTGTTAAACTGTTCGTGAAGGTTTATCCCTGTGAGGTAAGAGTAACTTCAGGGGCCTCCTGTCACCGCAACAACTTAATTTAGATGTAGAGGTTCTGGTTTCTATAATGTGTTCCTGCAGATTTTTCAATGTAAACTCTGCCTTTTCAAAGAAAAGGCAGTCTTTAATTGGTGCCAAGTGACACTTCTAGTGGCAGTCACTCAGCCACTAGAGGTGCTTGTAGATTCAATGCATTGTTTTTTTTGTAAAAAAAAAAGAAAGCTAACTTTATAAAAAAAATAATTTGGAATTGCAATAAACTTATATTTTCAACACTACTCAGAAGTTTATAACTTTGGGTGCAAGGATTTATCGCATTTACACTGTTGCTTTTTTGAAGGGATCCTCCAGAGCGCATCATGGAAACAATTCACAGGAGCATCAAGTGAAAATAGTGGTATGCTGCCTATTCTTCCTAAATCATTTTGCTAATTTATTTTTATTTATTTATTACTGGCTATTGTTATTATAAAGTGCCAACATGTTCCATAGTGCTTACAATTGGGAAAAAGACAATACAATATAAACAGAACAATACAAACGTTAACGATGTCTCTGTCTGTGAGCAGAGATCTAGCCCCTGGAGATCTTTTATGCAGAGTACTTTGCTAGATAGCCTGTGAGCTTACAATGTAAAGGTTAAAATGGGGAGTTGAGACAAGCGGTAGCTGGGGGAATTTGGAGGTGGTGGCAGAGAGAATTAATAGGATAGTTACAGTAACTGGTAACATGTGATGGGAATGAGGAAGTGATTGACTGTGATGTCAAACAGCTGGAAGATCATGTGATATAGTTAGTAGGAACCATATACTCTTCTATATATATATATATATATATATATATATATATATATATATATATATATATATATATATATATATATATATATATATATATATATATATATATATATATATATATATATATATATATATATATATATATATTTGCCAACTAAAGTCTTTCAGCCAAAATAACTTCATGTAACTGCAAGTACAAACTATTACAGTAGTAAACTATGGTTAAAAATGGCATTGTTATAGTGAATGAATAATGTAAACAAAAGTGAAACAAATCCGGTGGAGAATCTTCCAAAGTTTAGTCCTTAACTTAAAGGGTCACTCCAGACCCCTAAGGAACTTTAGCTTGGTAAAGGTTTTATGTGTGAAGAGTGTGTCCAAAGTCAATGAGCAGGCCGTGCATTACATACCAATAGCATAGGAGCCTCTGGCTCTCATTTCCAGCAGTGGCAGAGGCACAGAGTGATGCCCGGTGAACCTCAGATATTAGGTAAAACTGTAGTGGTTATGATGCTATATGTTGGGGGTAGGTGTAAGACTGAATTGGCCCTTTAATTTATATTTGATCTTTGTACTGGCAACAATAGGACATATAGCTAACTAGATAGAATATAATAAATGTGGACACAAAATACAGTAATAATGGTGCTCTAAATAGCAAAGGATATTTATGATGCTTCTTTAAATAAGTAATTAAGAGTACTATTGTTATGGTACTTTTTAGCAGTAAACCAAAATGTTTAAATGTCTATCTGTTCCTGTCCAAATTAGTAAAATTGAATTGCGTATATACGCTGAAGTAATTAAGTCTGACACACGGAGTTCAGGTTAAAATAACTTCGAGAAAATTTATTGGCAAGTGATTAAAAAGCGGGCGCGCAGGCCCTTTTAAGAGGCATTTTGCGTCATCATTGATTATTAGAATATCAGCAAATAAACATCATTCATTGGATTAATTGTTAAGTGTCGGGATTAGTGTCCTCCTATCAATATTACTAATTGGCTCAAAAATTAAGTGGTTAGTCCCGTGCCCACCCACCAAGAGGTGGGATTGTTCTGGACACGGGTGGGGACAAGGGGGTCTTGAGCGTCATTTTACACGGTCAGTGATCTCAGGCCTCGTGGCCAGGTGCAAGGTCTCTTATGAATAGAACATTTCATTACTACTGTGTTCTCATGGCCTTCAAATTATACTATGTTGCAAGTTAAGGAAAAGTCAGCAATTCCTGTGTTAATCATGTCTTTATAGAAAATACAGTCTTTGTCTATTGTATTAGATGTGCTGGGAAATTCTGTCATGTAAGGTGGTTTTAAAATGAACAAGTTAGGTTATGAGGACAAAATGGAGGATTGAAGAAGTCAGGTTAGGAGGACAAAATGGAGGATTGTCACAGTATGAAGTTAAAATGGAGTTAGTGCAATAATTCAATGCAAGTACAATAAAGATTTTTAATAATCCCACATCACTATCAATACAATTTGTTTTATTTAATTAGTTAATTTTGTTTTAATTTGCACCTAATTCTGTAATTAAATAGGAGACAGTAGATCCTGCATAAAGGAAGTTAGGAAACAATGCTGTTACACTACCATTTAGTGTTTCAACACTTTTTTTTACAGTATAATCACTTATTGTTTGAATTTCCTTAATGTTAACTGATATGCATTAAATATTAATAACATTTCTCACCTAGTGTTACTGTGTTTTGTCTGATCAAATTACTAGCTTGTATCTTGCCTGCAGGTGGTGCCTGGGAATGCAGCTGGTTTCATAAAACCAAGCCTGTTACTATAATGTTTCCTTTCCAGTTCCACCTGCTGTGTTAATGCTCTGAATTTTTTTTATATATGCTAGATGCCCCTTGTGCTTCCAAACCAGCTCTGATATGTCAAGGCATGGGCTTGGACTCCACAAGACCTCTGAACATGTCGGCACCAAGACATTAGCAGCAGATCCACTAAACGGACTCTATAGTGTTAGGAATACAAATTTGTATTCGTAACACTATAGTAGCCTATAGTAGCCTGTTGGGAGTGCTGTGTGTATATGTGAAGGGTGCAGCATGTGTGTGTGTGTGTGTGAGAGGGGTACTGTATGTGAGGGTGTTGTGTGTGAGGGTGCTGTGTGTGAGTTCTGTGAGTGTAAAGGGGGCTGTGTGTGTGAGGGTGCTGTGTGGGTGTTGTGTGTGTGTGTGAGCGTGCTGTAAATGTGCTGTGTGAGTGTAAGTGAGTGTGAGGTGTGTAAATATGTTTGAAATTCATTTTGTTGGGGGGAGGAGACAGATTAATTTAAATATATTTAATATGTATTAAAAAAACAAAAACTTTATAATAATCCCATTCCGCTCAGGGGTGGGGGCCAGGGGGGAGGACATTAGGTCCGTCCCCCCAATTTTTATTTATGGTCCCCGTCCACTGCTAAACGGGGGAACCGGGGGGAGGACATTAGGTCCCCCCTCCAATTTTTATTTATGGCCTCCACCTACCGCTCAGGGATGGGGGCCAGCGGAGAGGACATTAGGTCCCCCCCCTAATTTTTATTTATGGCCCCCACCCACCGCTCAGGGGTGGGGGCCGGAGGGGAGCACAGTAGGTCCCCCCCTCATTGTTATTTAGGGCCCCCACCCACCACTCAGGGGTGGGGGCCTGAAGGGAGGACATTAGGTCCCCCCCAATTTTAATTTATGGCCCCAATTGACCGCTCAGGGGTGGGGGCCAGAGGGGAGAACAATAGGTCCCCCCCTTATTGATATTTAGGGCCCCCACCCACCGCTCAGGGGTGAGGGCCAGGGGCGAGGACAATAGGTCCCCCCCCCTTATTGATATTTAGGGCCCCCACCCACCGCTCAGGGGTGGGGGCCAGGGGGGACAGTTTAAAAGCCCCCACTCGCGCGTCGGGAGTGGGGGCTCAGGAGGGGGAATGTTGTTTTTTTTTATTTATAATTGACTGTTTTTTTATTTTTTGTTTGCATGTATGAAAACACAGAGGTTAACAGTTGAATAAGCGTTTGGGGGTACAGAAAAAGAAAAATAGGGGGAGGGGGGTCACATTACATTTGTTATACACAGCAACTTTACAGATTTGTTTAGCTTCCATACAACCCACGTACTAGGATTCTTGTTGGAGACGTTGTGTGTCTGTGTTCAATTACCTGGTCTTATTGGATAATACCAGGGTTGCTTTGGAGTGACCTCTAACCCATCTACACAAACTATGTACAGGAGTCTATTTACACCTATTTACAACCTATGTACACTTCTCAATGTGTCGTGGTTCTCTGGTGGAACAAGTTCAATCTAGGCTTATCAGTTGCGCTGAAACTGCGTGCCTCTTTTATTTATTTTTTTCTCGTTTCCTAGTTGTGTACACTTATTACTTTTTTCCCCTCTCCTTCTTCAACTAGTGTCGAGTGTTATTTTTGTTATGGTGGGTCGTTAGGTGTGTGTCTATTTGTTACGTGGACTTCTGCTTCATATTGGAGCCACATGTTGTATGCCTCTGTGGTAGTGCGGTCTGCATGCCCTTGTGTTCCCGCAAATCGTTCGTATTTCACATTAGTAGATGTTATTTCTATTATCTCTGTGGTGGTGGGGATCGCTGATGACTTCCAGTTTCTGGCTATTAAGGTGATTACCGCAGTCGTTATGAGGTAAACTAGCTTTCGTATGGGTTTTGTGAGATTTGGTGGTAGAATGTGGAGTAGGTACAGTTCTATAAAAGGCTGGATCTTTGTGCCTGTACTTCCTTTAATTATATCTTCTACTCCTACCCATACCTGTCGTATGTGTGGACAGGTCCACCAGATGTGTAGTGTGTCTCCTTGTGGTTCTGGGCATCTCCAACATTTGGCATCAGTATTGTTGTACATTTTGTTCAATTTGCTCGGGGTGAGGTGCCACCGGTATAGCAGTTTTCTAGAAATCTCTAGGTGCGTGGCACACCATGTTGTACCTTTGTGTGCCGAAAAGGCCTTTCTCCACTCTTGGGGTGTCAGTTCCCTCCCTATGTCTTTATGCCACTCTCTCTGTAAACCCCACAGCTGTGTTTGGGGTCCCCCCGTGAGTATATTATAGCAAAGCGATAGGGATTTGGCTTGTTGTCTCCCATTGAGGCATTTATTTTCAAATTGAGTCATTTGTGCTTCCTCGTTCTCCATTATTCTGTGTGTGCCTTCTTTTTGCAGTGTATGTTGTAGTTGCATATAGGAGAATTGGGCTTTGTTTGGTATGCTATGTTGAGTTTGTAGTTCCTTGAAGCTTCTCAGGGAACTTTTTCGTGTCAATTGATGTAGGTGGGTTATGTCGTGGTCTGCCCATATTTTGTAGTTGAACGAAGAGTTTAGAGTGTGTATTGTTGCGGGGGACCACTCGTGACCTGAGCATACCCTGCGTCTATTTTTATCCCATAGAGATAACATCAGTTTGGTGGTTGGCAACATCCGAAGGGTGTGGGGTCTTATTTTTTTCGGGGCCCACAGAAGGTGCGGCAACTGTTTCCCCTCCAGTCTACCAGTTTCAAGGTCCATTGTGGGTGTTGTGAGTTAGAATGGCATTGTAGCACATTAGCTAGTTGTGTAGCTCTGTAATATTCTCTGATATCTGGGAATCCGAGTCCTCCCTCTTTTACTGATCGTGATAGGAGCCGCCACGTCACCCTGGGTTTTTTGTTCAGCCATCCGAATCTCTGAAGTGTGGACTGGAGTGCTTTGAGGTATTTAGAGGGGACGTTTATCTGTAGTGTTCGAAATAAGTATAACATTTTTGACAGGATCATCATTGTGATAGCTGCACATCTACCCACCCAGGATAGGTATTTGCCCTCCCAAGATTTTAGTGTGTTTGTTATTTCTGTGTGGAGTTTTTGATAATTTTTTGTGAATAGCGAGGTGTATGTTTTCGTGATTTTGATACCCAGAAATGTGAGGTAATCCTCTCTCCAATCGTAGTTAAATGCCGATTTTAGTCTGGTCAAGGTGGTACCCTCTATGCCTTTTCACATTGCTTGAGTTTTGGTAATGTTCAATTTGTAGTATGAGTGTGTGCTGTAGTTTTGGAGTTCTTTTTCGAGATTCGGAAGTAAAATTGGTTGGGATAATGGTTTGGGATAATGTTAGAAGGACATCGTCTGCGAACAGATTTAGCTTGTACTCCCTTTCCCCGACATTTATGCCGTGTATATTTGGGTTCCGTCTGATAGCTTCTGCCAGGGGTTCCAGGGCTAAAACATAGAGAAGTGGTGACAGGGGGCATCCCTGTCTAGTCCCAATCGTGATGGCGAATGAATCTGATTGGAACCCTGAGGAGGATACCGCAGAGTTTGGGAGGCTGTATAGGGCTTTGATTGCCGTCAGGTATGTGGGGGGAAAGTCGAATTTCTTAAGGGTCGCCTCTAAAAATTGACAGTTCAGTCTGTCAAAGGCTTTTTCTGCGTCTAGAGAAATTAGAAGTCCTTGGGTTCGGTCCATGTGTATCGTCTGTATGATGTCTATCACTTTTCGCGTATTGTCTGAGCCTTGCCTTCCGTGTACAAATCCCACTTGGTCATTTGAGATGAGGGACGGGAGAATGTTTTTGAGTCGGTTGGCTAGTATTTTTGCATATATTTTAGTATCTGAATTTAGTAATGATATGGGGCGGAAGTTTTGACATTGTGTAGGTGGTTTTCCCGGTTTCGGTAGAGTAATTATTCTAGCTGCGAGGTATTCCTTTGGGAAGGCACCTGCCTGGAGGGCGTGGTTGAATGCGCTCTTTAGGTGCGGGGTGAGATGGGGTGTAAATGTCTTATAATATTCATTTGTGAAGCCATCTGGGCCTGGCGCCTTTCCTTGGGGTAAGGATGTTATGCATTCTGAGATTTCGTGTTCTGTGATAGGGGCTTCCAGGAGTTGCTTCTGGGTTTCAGTTAGGGTTGAAGGCGGAATACCTGCTAGTTAAGACTGTATGCCTGCTACTGTGGGTTGTGAGGTATTAGAGTCTTTTGAGAGATTGTACAGTTGGCTGTAATATTGGGAAAATTCTTTACAAATGTCTGAGGGTAGATGGACTTTTTGGCCGTTTTTGTTTACTATGTGATCTATTCGTGTGTGTTGTTGTCTCTCTCGCAGGTGTTGCGCCACCAGTTTGCTGGCTTTGTTGCCTTGGATGTATGTGCAGGTATTTAGTCTATGTAGCATGAGGCCGAACTTATGGAGTCTGATCTCAGTGAGTTTGTTTTGGAGTGCGTTGATTCGTGTTTTGTGGTCAACTGATGGGTGTGTTTGGTTATCTTTGTGAAGATCTTCCAATTGTTGTTTGTATTGTGTTGTTTCTTTTTCTGCTTGTTTTTTTTAGGTATGAGGCTCTGCTTATTAGTGTGCCCCTTATTACTGCTTTGTGTGCAAACCAAATCATATGAGGGTTCAGGGCATCAGAGCGTTGGTGGAAAAATAGTGTTTTAGTTCGTTCTCAAGAATTGTGCAGTATTTCGTGTCTTTGAGAAGATGTTCATTGAGACACCACGGGTTTCTGTGTTTATATTCGTAAGAGCTCGCTAATTTTAGTGTCATTGGTGCATAGTCTGACCAGTCAACATTTAGAATGTCGCTCTCCAAGATGTTGGCCATCATGGATTCATGCATAAAGCAACCATCGATTCTAGAGTACGTGTTATGAACTTTGGAGTGATGTGTGTAAGCCCTTTCTGATTGGTGGAGGGCTCTCCATACGTCTCTCAGACCAAATGTGGAAAACAAATTTCTTAGACTTCTACTTTTTTGTTTTTTTAGAGTTATGTAGTGTGGAGATGTGGGTGGCCTGGTTGAGTCTAATAGTGGTTCTAATACGTGGTTTATGTCCCCGCCCAAGACTAGGATGCCTTTTCTCACTTTTTCGATTTTGGTGAGGACCCCGTGTAAAAAGTTTCTTTGGTTGATATTGGGAGCATAGATATTCACTAGTGTGTAGTCTATACCATTGATTGTGCATTGCCATATAATGTACCTCCCTCCTGGATCTATTAATTGGGCCTGTATTGACACCGTGAGGTCTTTGCTGAGGAGTATGGACACCCCTCGAGATTTTCTTGGAGTGGTGGCATGTATCTGGTGGGGGTATATGTTTGGGTTTATGTGGGGGTGAGCTTCTGTTCTAAAGTGGGTTTCTTGGAGATACACCAAATCCGCTTGAGCTTTTTTGAGTTCCCTTTTGAGTCTGGGTGTCAGGCCTTCAGCGTGTACTCTGCCAACTTCTGCCAGTCCACTTTGCCACTCATATCTGGTGTCACAATAGCGTGCCTTTAAAAAGAAAAAAGTTTTTCACTGTAAGCTAATAGCAGTCAGTGTCCTTCAAGCGGGTGTCAGGCCTTCAGCGTGTACTCTGCCAACCTCTGCCAGTCCACTTTGCCACTCATATCTGGTGTCACAATAGCGTGCCTTTAAAAAGAAAAAACGTTTTTCACTGTAAGCTAATAGCAGTCAGTGTCCTTCAAGCGGGTGTCATGCCTTCAGCGTGTACTCTGCCAACCTCTGCGCCAGTGTACTTTGCCACTCATATCTGGTGTCACAATAGCGTGCCTTTAAAAAGAAAAAAAGGTTTTCACTGTAAGCTAATAGCAGTCGGTGTACTTCAAGTGGGTGTCAGGCCTTCAGCGTGTACTCTGCCAACCTCTGCCAGTCCACTTTGCCACTCATATCTGGTGTCACAATAGCTTGCTTTTAAAAAGAAAAAAAGTTTTTCACTGTAAGCTAATAGCAGTCAGTGGACGAAATTTCTTTTCACAAAAGGCAATCCCCAACCTGTACTCGATTGTGCAAAAGGCACACAGTGTTGGGGCATGGGTCCATCTGACCACTGATACCTGGTCTGCAAAGCATGGTCAGGGCAGGTATATCACCTACACTGCACATTGGGTAAACCTGCTGACGGCTGCCAAGCATGGAATGCGTGGCTCTGCAGAGGAGTTGGTGACACCGCCACGACTTGCAGGCAGGCCTGCTGCCACCTCCTCCACTCCTCCTACTCCATCCTCTTCCATAACCTCCTTGGCTGAGTCCTCTTCTGCTGCTGCGTCTTGCTCCACATCAACGGCACCCCCCCCCCAGCTCCCCAGGTACTATTCCACATCCTAAATACGGCAGTGTCACGCCGTCTTGGGTTTGACTTGCTTGAGAGTCACACCAGACAAGCACTCCTGTCCGCCCTGAACGCACAGGTGGAAAAGTGGCTGACTCCGCAGCAACTGGATATCGGCAAAGTGGTTTGTGACAACGGAACAAATTTGTTGGCGGCATTGAAGTTGGGCAAGTTGGCACATGTGTGTAATCTGATCGTACAACGCTTTGTGCATAAGTACACAGGCTTACAGGACGTCCTGAAGCAGGCCAGGAAGGTGTGTGGCCATTTCAGGCGTTCCTACACGGCCACGGCGCACTTTGCAGATATCCAGCGGCGAAACATCATGCCAGTGAGGCGCTTGATTTGTGACAGCCCGACACGTTGGAATTCAACACTCCTAATGTTCGACCGCCTGCTCCAACAAGAAAAAGCCGTTAATGAATATTTGTATGACCCGGGTGCTAGGACAGCCTCTGGGGAGCTGGGAATTTTTTTGCCACGTTCCTGGACGCTCATGTGCAATGCCTGTAGGCTCATGCGTCCTTTTGAGGAGGTGACAAACCTAGTCAGTCGCACCGAAGGTACCATCAGCGACATCATACCATTTGTTTTCTTCCTGGAGCGTGCCCTGCAAGGAGTGCTGGATCAGGCCGTAGATGAGCGTGAAGAGGAAGAGTAAGAGTTGTGGTCACCATCACCACCAGAAACAGCCTCATCAGCATCGCTTGCTGGACCTGCGGCAACGCTGGAAGAGGATTGTGAGGAAGAGGAGTCAGAGGAGGAATGTGCTTTGAGGAGGAGGAGGAAGACCAACCACAAAAGGCATCCCAGGGTGCTCGTTGTCACCTATCTGGTACCCGTGGTGTTGTACATGGCTGGGGGGAAGAACATACCTTCATTGAGATCACTGAGGAGGAGGAACGGGAAATGAGTAGCTCGGCATCCAACCTTGTGCAAATGGGGTCTTTCATGCTGTCGTGCCTGTTGAGGGACCCTCGTATAAAAAGGCTGAAGGAGAACGACCTGTACTGGGTGTCCACGCTACTAGACCCCCGGTATAAGCAGAAAGTGGCTGAAATGTTACCAAATTACAACAAGTCGGAAAGGATGCAGCATTTGCAAAATAAATTAAAAAGTATGCTTTACACAGCGTATAAGGGTGATGTCACAGCACAACGGGAATCTAACAGGGGAAGAGGTGAAAGTCATCCTCCTCCTCCCACGACCACGCCGGCAAGGACAGGACGCTTTAAAGACGTGTTGTTGATGGAGGACATGCAGAGCTTTTTAAGTCCAACGCATTGCCACAGCCCTTTGGGATCCACCCTCAGAGAACGACTCGACCGACAGGTAGCAGACTACCTCGCCTTAACTGCAGATATCGACACTCTGAGGAGCGATGAACCCCTTGACTACTGGGTGTGCAGGCTTGACCTGTGGCCTGAGCTATCCCAATTTGCGATAGAACTTCTGGCCTGCCCCGCTTCAAGTGTCCTGTCAGAAAGGACCTTCAGTGCAGCAGGGGGTATTGTCACTGAGAAGAGAAGTCGCCTAGGTCAAAAAAGTCTAAATTACCTCACCTTTATTACGACGAATGAGGGATGGATCCCGAAGGTACTGATAGTGGGCAATACATTCGACTAAAAAAGGCCTGATGAGATGAGCTACCTTGGGCTAAAAATGGTCCACACGCTGCTGTATTTCAGCTCTGAATGCCGGTTGACTTGCGTGACTTATCCGGTACATAACGGGGATTAAATTGATAGGAATAGTACTACTTAACACACCACTCCTATCTGGTGGCACATTAGATTGCACGCGCAGTGCCCCAAATTTGAAGTAGGAGGACCGACCAAGCATATTTTTTCATCTCCCGGTTACTAAAAATCGATGCCATATACACGTCCCCTGATAGGGCGCCAGCTCGTTGTTCTCTTTTTCACTTCACTAGGGACACTTTACTGCACTATGGGCACTTAGACCCACTCTTTTTGTCTTGCACAGTGTTATTCCTAGCCAGCATCTGTGATGGGAAATCAGGCAGTCATCTAAACGTTTAGATTGACCTTTAGCTTAGAACACCCTTGAAGGTGTTTAAGGAGATTAGGGCTAGTTTAGAGGATTCTTCTTAGACCTCTCTGAGTCTTTATTGCCCTTCTACCTATCCAGCATTTCTGGAAACTAGCTAAGAGAAAGGGTGTCTGTGTGTCTGTGATACATTTAACTTTATATCACCTTATTGACACTTTATCACTCCGGTCTCCATACTCTCTGCCTATACCCATCTATTTAGAGGGAATTCCCTTGCCCCTGCCAATATTATATAATAGGTAATAGTATTACCATTATTACACAATTAGCCACTATATGGGAATGAGTATAGTATCCCTTTGTTATTTATAAATGATACAATAAAGACTTTTGTCCATTACTCAATTTACTTTAACAAAGGGTATTTACTTTACTTTAATTTACTTTAACAAACCACGGTATTAGGAAGCATTACTCTACTTTCCCTTTATCCCTCTATTATACACCTATGCTCACTAGGATTTGTAGGTATCACTTTATTATAGTTGTCTAACCTTTTCCTATGCCAGTTATAGATCTCCTTCTTGGGAGATTTTTTCTTTTTTCAGTTTATTAGCATACTTTCAGGGACCCTTGGTGTTGTACGTGGCTGGGTGGAGGAAGAGACCTTCAATGACATCAGTGAGGACAAGGAACGGACATGGCTAGCTTGGTATCCAACCTAGTGCAAATGGGGAGTTTGCGGTTGTGCAAATGGACTGTTTGCGGTTGTTTGCGGTGCGTTAAACGGGGAGTTTGGTCTGTCACTGTGAAGCGGGCGTAACCCTTACACTACCTGATCGATACAACATCATACAGTAGGTCCCCCCCTCATTATTTTTATGGCCCCCACCCACAGCTCACGGGTGGGGGCGGGCGGGAGGACAGTAGGTCCCCCCATTGTGATTTATGGCCCCCACCCACCGCGCAGGGGTGGGGGCCGGGGGGGAGGACAGTAGGTCCCCCCCCCTTATCCTTATTTACTGAATATTCCCCTGTATAACAATGTTTAGCATTTAGTGAATATTCCCTATTCTGCTCTGTGTCAGTGTGTATCAGGGTCTCTGAGGACAGGTGTCAATCCATATCTGCCAAGTGACTCTATGTAGGGGGAACAGTCTCTATTCTGCTCTGTGTCAGTGTGTATCAAGGTCCCTGAGGACAGGTGTCAATCCATATCTGCCAAGTTACCCTATGTAGGGGGAACAGTCCCTATTCTGCTCTGTGTCAGTGTGTATCAGGGATCCTTAGGATAGGTGTCAATCCATATCTGCCAAGTGACCCTATGTAGGGGGAACAGTCCCTATTCTGCTCTGTGTCAGTGTGTATCAGGGTCCCTGAGGACAGGTGTCAATCCATATCTGCCAAGTGACTCTATGTAGGGGGAACAGTCTCTATTCTGCTCTGTGTCAGTGTGTATCAAGGTCCCTGAGGACAGGTGTCAATCCATATCTGCCAAGTTACCCTATGTAGGGGGAACAGTCCCTATTCTGCTCTGTGTCAGTGTGTATCAGGGATCCTTAGGATAGGTGTCAATCCATATCTGCCAAGTGACCCTATGTAGGGGAACAGTCCCTATTCTGTCTGTGTCAGTGTGTATCAGGGTCTCTGCGGACAGGTGTCAATCCATATGTCAAGGTGTCAATATGTCATATGTCAGGTGTCAATCCATATCCATTGTGATTTATTAATGTTAGATGATTTATGCCCTTTATGGATTAAAACCAGACTCTGTATCAACTGTGTAATTTTCCATGGGAGTTTTGCCATGGATCACCCTCCGGCATGCCAAAGTCCAGGTGTTAGTCCGCTTGAAACAACTTTTACATCACTATTGTGGCCAGAAAGAGTCCCTGTGGGTTTTAAAATTCGCCTGCCCATTGAAGTCTATGGCGGTTCGCCCGGTTCGCCGGTTCGCGAACGTTTGCGGAAGTTCGCGTCCGCCGTTCGCGAACCGAAAATTTTGTGTTCGCGACATTACTAATCAGGAGTTTGATGGGGAACCCCCATCGGTACGGAATTTTCCTATTCCTGAGTTCAGATGTGATGTCTTTAAATGCTTTCCTGCTTCTCAGTGTTTCAGCTGATAGATCTGCATAGATCTGTACCACTTTGTATTGATCCGGTAGCTCTTGTTGAGGGTTTTTGGAGCGTAGGATGGCTTCTTTTACATGGAAGTAATGCAGTTTGAGCATTACATCCCGTGGTATAGAGGCGGGTAGGTGTTGGGGTTTTGCTACCCGATATGCTCTATCCATGAGAAGCATATCAATTGGGATGTCAGGGACTAAGGCGTGAAACAGGTCTGTAAGGTACGCCAAGAGGTCTGGTGTCTGTACCTCTTCAGGAATACCTCTCACACGGAGATTTTGGCGCCGGGACCTGTCTTTTAGATCAATGTTTTTTATTTCTTGTTTTTCAAGTTTTGCTTCCAGTTCTTCGATTTTCTCAGCGAGGCTGTTGTGTGCTTCGGCGTATTCCACCATCTTGCCTTCCATATGTGCTGTGCGGTTACCAATATCAATTATATCTTTCTTAAGGTCTGCTATTGCTGCCTGGACCGTAGTTTGTATCTTTGTTGCCATATCGCCTAGCATTTTTTTCATAATTCACCTTGGATATGCATGGTGTGATCTGGAGGGTGTTGTGGGGACTGTGGTTGTGACAGCTCCCTGTCGTCTCCACTGCCGTCGCCATCTTGTGGTGAGTGCACAGTCACTTTATGACCCGCCGTTTTCGTGGCGAAAAACTAGTGTTTTTCTTTATTGTCGGTCACCTTTCTTGCTCCCCTGTGGGACATTGTTCCAACTCCTCTCCCTGGGGTTATTCGCGATGTTTAGCCGCTGTTTATACCGCCTAATTTAGCCGTCGGCTCGGGAGCTCCCTCCTCACGTGGCCATTGAACTCGAGCGCAGGCTCCATCCCCTGTTTTTGTTTTTTTTAACAGTGAGCAGCTACAGGCTGCTCACTGTTTAATAGACATGCCCCTACTCGCGGTATAGCGAGTAGGGGCATAAGTTAATAATACTAAGTAATCAGCTTATATAGAGGCTGGGTCACATGCTGCACTGGCCAATCACAGCCATGCCATTAGTAGGCATGGCTGTGATGGCTTCTAAGGGCGCACAAGTCAAACGCTTGTTGATTGGCTGCCCTGCAGCTTTTCAAAACGTATCATTAAATCGCTAAACACCGAACTCGACCCGAACATACACTGAAATGTCCGTGTTCGGGTCCGGGGTCCAAAAATCGTAATGTTCGGTATGAACCCGAACTTTACAGTTCGGGTTCACTCAACTCTAGTTATAGTACGTTTTGAGTTTTACTGCCATACAATATGTAACCTTTTTCTTGACTGATTAATTAAAACAAATAACCCGTTGTGTACCATTGCTTACAATACATAGTGGTATGTTCATTCTCACAGTCCTCTACATTAAGCAGCCTCCTCTTGAATTAGTTGTTTGTGAACCTACTGTGCCCAGGAATAGTGCAATGGCTTGAAACTCATAGTGGCTCATTCTTTCTCTCTGTCCTACAATTTACATTGCAAACATATAAGACAATTTATAGCTACAGTTTCAAACTCCATGCATATTTCATGCAAATGTCATGGACAATCCTTCCATGTGTTTGTCATGGTGAATCTACTGGCTCAAAATTTATGACAATTTTACTACCATTTCTAAATTTAATATACAGCCATTGCATACTTAAATGGGCAGACTAAATGGGCCGAATGGTTCTTATATGCCGTCACATTCTATGTTTCTATGTTTCTATAAAAAAGCTCATAAAATATTAATTCCATGTTGTTTACAACTCTAAAGGAGGCTTATAGTGCCCTGCTTACTGGTGCATGTAACAATGTTTCTTTTGCAATATTGAGAATTCTATTCAAATCTTCTTGTTTTTAACATATCTAAATACACATAATTCTTCATAGACACAATGTCATGAATCCACTGTTTAAGTGGCACAGAGCCACTAATATTTTGTGAATTTTTCCATGCAGTGCACCTAAAGGGGTTAGTATCTAAACCTTGTTGCACTATTATTGTTGTATTATTTTTTAAAATATAAAGAAAATTACAAGTTGTATAAGTATCAAATTATAATTTCTGTGTACCATATATTTACAGTTTTATTATTTAATATTGGTAATAGTAAAGAAAATTATAGTAATAACAACAGTAAATGAGCATGCTACATTAGTGGCTGTGTAAACATTTGTCATGAAACAGCCGACATGCACATTATAGTGGTACCATTGTTTGGCTCTCTAGTTGAAATGCTAAGGAAGTACTTATTAACTCCTTGAGTATCATGTTTCTTTTAATAATAGCATAACATAAATATTAAACACCTAGTGCATAACTAGCACATGGAATGAAATGGAAATTTGATGTATAAATAAAAAAAATGTATTAATAAAAACAAAGCATTTAATCATCCTCCACCAAAATATTTATATATAAACACAATACTGAAAATGGGGTAGATTTATTAAAGTATTTTTTCTTAAAAAGTTGTCTAAAGTACCAAAGTTGGGGCAATCACCACGGAAATCAGTGGGCCCATCTAACCATTCAGCCTATGCCAATTGCAGGATTCAGTCCCACAAAATGGTGTGGATTGGGAAGTTTAGTGGCAAAGGTGCTGTTGATCTGGTAATACGATAGTAGGATATCCCTCTTGGCTCCTTCTGCTCTTTGCTTCAGGTCGCTTAGAACTCCAATTACTTGCCTTGTGAGTTGACAATGCAGTCTCCGCCACCTCAGATGCGGCATCCAAGAGCCCAAAACCTGGGGCCGGTTCCCAGGCTGTTGGGGTGAACTCTCTGGTGAGGTTGGTGGGCAGGCATATGTTTCTTGAGAAACAGCTTCCTCCAGAAGTCTACAAATATTTTGTCCAGCTTGGACATAACTCCAGACATCGCTGCTTGGTAATCAAGCGGGGTGCATGTGGCATCCGCCATTTTAGGTGCACTGCTGGGTATGCTGCTGCTGTTCCCAGTAACACTGCATATCCTTGGTGGAGTGAGGAAGTCTCCACAATGGGTACCGGGATCACCCCTGTGGTCCAAAGGCAGGGGGAGGTAGCGGGTCGCCAGGTTTATGTTTCCTAGGATTAGCTTAGATCGAGCCAGGAGATCGTCCGCCTCTCCCATCCAGAGTGCCTAAGAAGCCTCACTCTGTTCAACAGAGAACTCAGTCTGGGAAGCTGCTAATGACCAGTGAGAGCACACCCAAGCCAGTCAGTCAATGCTCAGGCTTCACTGCCAGCCCCAGAAATAGAGCCCAAAATACAAGTAGCTGGAGCAAAGTGTTAGAAAATAACCCTGCTTCCAACACCTATTTTTGAAATATAGTTTAGGACCACCTTTTAGAGCCAAACAGGATAGACCCCTCCTATATGTTTCCTTTATATTTCACAATATCAAGCCACATCTGAAATATTTGCAGAGAAGAAATAATACAATTTGTGTGATTATAGTTATTTTTGTATGAAAAATATTACAATTAAAATGGTCAAATACACTGCTTAAGGGCATTTGTGAAGTACAAGATGTTTGACTGTCTTAAAAGCACAAAATGTATGTAGATGTGCAGTATTCTCGAATGCAGTACATAAAGTTGCACTAAACATCTGTACTATATAGATCACTGCAAACCGTATTTGTAACCTGCAAATATTTCCTACAGTATGCTCTGTGTGCTCAGAGGACTTCCTCTGTCTGGCTGCTAAAATGAAACCATAACGTTTGACTTGCAAAACTTGTAGAGTGTGCCATTTACATCTCTCAGCAAAAGGACATAATGCAGGACATAAATGCTCTGGCAATGTTTCAGTAGGAAATATTAAACAAATTCCAATAAGTAAAGTTACTCATTATGTCATTTACTAATGCTGGAGAAAATGAATATATAACATACAAAAGAATGTGTATTGTCACAAAAAGCTCCTTTAGCAGAACTGTTTATTAAAAGAGTGTATCAGAAACAATTATTATTATTATTTAAAGTATTATTTGCACTTAAATAGCACTTCTACAATTCTAGAATGGGGATATTTGACAACTAATTGACAAACAATATATTAACAGAGACAATCATTGAAGAATCCCTGAACAAATAAGCTTACTCTACTAATTGCCATAGACACAAATTCAATACACTTACTAAAGTCTTTGTACAAAAACTGGGTGTGGTATTTTCTTTATTATTTAACATAGGATTACATTACTTACGATTCCAGAATACCTGGGGGTAACTTGTTTCTTGCCGTTGTCTTTAACTCGATATTGAAGTAACTCTGAAAGACGCATTTCTTTAAAAGGATCACATATTTTTCAATTCTAAACATGGAGAAAAGTGTTAATAAACGAATGAGGTTCCTAATGGATAAAGGTAAGTGGGAATAAATACTGTTATTAATTGCATTTCACTAACCATAACAAGCAGTAACAAATTAAGTTAAACCCCAAAATGCATGCAATGCAATGAAATTTAAATTTAAAGGGCAAATCATTATCGCTTTTTTAAAAAATAATTAAATAATTCTAGGAGGTGATTATTTTTAAAATGTAAAAATATTAAATATAGATTTTAAAAAAATAATTAGTCGCACCATGCTCTAGAATCAATATTGTGCGTTATATCAAAGATAATCAGTTAGTTGCAATTATAAAGTCAAAAGAGTCAAGTTTATTGAGCAGAATGGAAGATTTTGTTTTTGAACTTATTTTTATTATGTATTTTGTAAATCATTTGTCAACTTGACACAACTCACTGTTTAGTGGATAGACTATTTCATTTTAGACAATTTCACTGGGAAGCTAAATTAAAGTATAATAATTAAGGTCATATAAATTAGATACAGAAATATATAAACACAGGGGCATACCACAAATGTAAAATTAAGTTTTTAGGGGAATAAATTGCTGCACAATAATATCTGTGAGTTTGCCATGTATGTTTTTTTAATTGTTTTGGCTATATTTAGTTTACTGAATGATTCATTGAGCCATTATGTTAGCATATAAAGAAAATGTGGTGAGGGTACTAACTGGTTAAAATTAAAAACAGTGTAAACTTATATACATATGTGACATTAAGTTATTTTTGGTCAATAGTGGGAATAGTGGGCTATTTCCACTATTGACCGTAAAATTACTGTTTTTGAGTATTTGCATTTTTGGACTTGTGATTTATCTTTATTTGAATAGGAACTGCACCCAGACCACTTCAATAAGATGAAGTGCTCTGTGTGCCAATAGTGTCCTTTTAACCTTTTATTTTCCATTACATCTATTCTACACTTTTCATATTTGTTTTTCATTAAAGAGCTTTTTAGCCCATTAAGACCCACTTACCTCTCCTTTTGCTCAGAATATTTTTTTAACTTTATTTTATCTTGCTGGTAAAAAAAATGTTAATTTTCTAAATGGGAATTCCCCTTTCTTCTCCTACACTCTTCTACATAGTTCTTGGTAGGTAAAACTTGGCAGGCATGAATGATTCCGAGGACACTACATGTGTTCTGTGCAGGCTGCTTGGTAAAGCTTCACTGCATGTGGGCATTATATCTAAAAACATTATTTTTACACTGTAGTTCGTAGAAATGCCATATGGTTCTTTCCTAATATTATTTACTGGTTTTGACGATTTTATTTATCAATAATTATTATATCTACAGTATGTTGCAAGATTTATCGCTGGTATTCCTGAGCAGCAATAAATACAGAAAGAGATAGTTTCATCCACTGTTCGTATGCTAAATATACATGTCATGTTTTCAACTAATTATTATTAGTTGTCAGTCAGGTGTCTCATCTTTTGAAGGTCTCTTGTTTTTCATGATTACATGTAAAAATTAATCTACTTCACTGCACACAATAGTGAGTGAATGTTCCTGACTGAAACAATATGCATTGGATCAAATGAGAATACATTGTTTATGCTTCTACAAAAGAAGTAAAAATTAGAAAGGAAAAAAGATATCGCTTCCTTCTTTACAACATGTGGCTTGACCCCCATGGGAACCTGTTCCAGATTTCTCTGAGAACCCAGCTTGCTTCAAGAAGTTCATCACCAGAGTTGAGCTAGATATTTTGCTGCCCTTGATGAAGGCCTTCATTCAGTAAAATGGGAGAATATTTTCTATTGGCAAACCAGATAACGGCTATGGAGAAAAATCAGGCCTCTGGCTGCAGTGAGAAGACTCAGTTCACAGAAAAAAGATGGCATCTCTGCAGACCCTTTTTATTAAGAAGTAGCAGAGGAGCAATTTTAGTGTACAGAGATTACCAGAATTGGTTTTGAATTTACTCACTTTTTAAAAAATTATTTTATGAAAATTTTACCTGATGTCCTCGAAGCTGACCTCTAACTTAACAGAATACATTGGACACTACTACCTAAATGCAACCCAGAACAGTCTACATGGGATATCATTATAAAATTACTTATTACTTATTACTTATTCTCTACTAGAGAAGCAGTTCACGGTGACAACTGACACTCTCCTCTGGACTTTGAAGTAGCCACCTCAGATTATTATTCTGTCAGACACTCCACAAATGTTGGGAGATTAAGGCTCTTATCTGAAAGGACAATAAAGGTGGACTTCCCCTTCAGGCTGGTTGTCATTAAGAACTGCCTTTTGCATTTGAGATACTCTTATGAAATCTCTGTTTTTAACTGTTTTTAACGTAAGCTAGACTTAACCTCCACAACTCGAGTCTCAAACTCCACCACCGAACTTACATTCTATGAATCCCATGATCCCTTTTTCCCTCTTAAACCTGGCTATACTTTGCATGTAACACTGCTATAAGGTTTAAAACCCTGTTTGTGTGCAATACACAACGGTCTTTTATGGTTTGTTTACCAATGTTTTTAAATTTATTTGAACAATTACATTTCAGAGACAACCGAGTCTACTGTGGGTTGTTGGTGTAAATTGTAAGTTCTCTCTCTGTTGGATTAGCTAACCTTTACATTTCGTTAGAATCAATTGTTCTATTGACTCACTGGGGTTTTCATTACCTAAAGGCTGAAGGTTTCTTACTCAATTGTTCATTTAGCCACTTAGACCAGTTGCTCAATCCATCTTTTTTATTAATGATTTAATGAGTGAATTGCATGCTGTTTTCTATTTAACTCTTAACATGAACTATGTACTTTGATCATATCTTGCTGGCTTTTAGCTGTTTATTCCAGAAAGAGCCTTTTTCCTATGCGTATGTTGCTGTATACCTTTATTTAATATGACATATTGCTACTGTGCTGCTCGTCTGTTTGGGTTTTCCATCTTTAATATAATATATGATACGTGCCTCTCTTATTTGGCAACAATTTTGCTCCTGTAGGATATTGGTATTGTTTCCTCGATCTTCTTCTTAGAAGTGTCATATTTTTCCTTCCTGGTCTTCTACTAACTCTGTTCATGGTAGTGTCCTTCAAACTTGATGGTTGCTTCTTCTTTTGTCTCTTTGGTCATTTCTACTTCTCTCCTCTGATCCCTGCTCTCTTCCCTGTATCTCCAGTTATTTTATTTTTTGGGGTACATTGTTGGGTTACTGACCACTTTTTAATTTTTATTTTATTTTTCTCCTTCCCTCTTCCTCTATTCCTCTCCATCTTCCCTCATCAAATTTACACATCTCCACATAAATGCAGATTGGCAACTAGGTATTTTATGAAATTGCAAGTGCATATGTCCTTTTACAGGAAATATATCTTATGCACCTCTACACCACAATGTTTGTGCCAATGGTTACTCTTCCATTGCATGTGCCACACAAAACAGAACAGGGTTACTATTCTGATCCACTCCATCTTGGATTTGTGTGTCAAAAAAGTTTCAAAAGATAAAATGGGACATTTACTCTAACTAGATGGTACTATTACAGGGAGTCATTTGACTGTTGTTAATGCTTATTCTCCTTTAGTCCTTGACCCTTTATTTTTGATGCCCTCCTATCCAGATTTAAACTCTCTACTTCAGCCAATCTTTTGGTGGGTATTTCTATTCAGGAAAAGCAGAGTGTCCCACAGACTATTGGTGTGTTCAAGTGAACCTGAACAGGGGGTAACCCTAAATTTTAACAGTAAAAAAAGATACTTAAATGTCCAAAGGAGACAATCTGATGGACACAAAAAGGTTCCTTGTAGAATAAAGAATTAATATAATATTTGAAAATTACATACAATTAGACGAATTGTATTAAATCTTTAGAGAATAACAAAGGGGGGAGGGAGACTCTCTAGTGGACTGGATGGGATGTTGGTAAAGGATCATAGGGGTGGGAGTGAAAGAACCTGAAAAAGGCTTATGTATCAGTAACGTACTCACCCGTACTCCGACCGAGTGCTTTCCATTGATGGACACTTCCTAGCTTGCGCCGAGGACCACAAGCACCGCACCGGACACCACAACCACTGCAGACTCCACAACCGCCGTAGCTTAACTGATAGTCTCGCCGTCTTCCTTCCACCCTGGATCAGCTTCTGTCTTCCAGGACCGTGTGGGAAAGACCTCTTCCTTCCACCCTGTATGAACCTTCCGACATCCATGACTGTGTGGGGAAGACCTCTCCACCAGGAGAGTGTATCAGGAACAGCTCTTAGAAGAGCTAAGTGATTAAAGCTCAAGGGAGTATACAAGGTATAGCAATCCCCAGTGTGAATATAGTTGTCCCCTCCAATCACGAGACAAGACTACGTGTTGAGGGTCAAGAAGATCTCTTTAATCAGCACCAAAGGGCTTTCTTTTATGCAAGTTTTTACACAAAGTTACCACCCACATGGTTTTGTGGAACAGCCAATCAACAATGTACAATACAGTTAATCACTCCCATTCATTCCAGCAAAATCCTCCCCTCTGCCTTTGATATAATTACTGTACACAATGGGTTAATGTAATTATCACAGGCAGGAAAATACAGTTTTATACAATTCTTATAACTTTAAAAATATACATCCAATCTTAATAAACTTACATTTTTATAACCAGCATATCTATGGGAACAACATATCCAAAATTCGTGAGAATTGGTCCAGTGGTTCGGGAGATAGCTGGAAGTCATATTTTGACCAACCGCATGCACATTTTCATGCCTAAAACAGTTCCAGAAAATCAGGCTGTGCGGCTGGTCTATTTCCCCTGTTAACTATAGTTCAAATAGGCGAATGGCAACCGTTCGAACTGTCGAACAGCGTTCAAATTGTCGAATGAGTTGAAATCTGGAGAAGGTAAAACTTCAGCTGAATTAAAATGGCCGCCGCCACGTGTTCGTTTGTCGAATGCCGGCCACTTCGACTACTTCTGCACTTCGGCTGTATACGAAGTGCCAATTTAAAGTTGCAAACTTGCTCCAACACAATTTAAAGGGGCAGAAAAAGTACAATAAAATCCAATATGCCCAAACAATGTTTTTTGTTTTTTTTGTCAATCTTTCTTTTATTGAGGCAGGGGTGAAATGGGATACAGAATGAAGAGGAGGGGATGCATAGTAAAAGTACATAGTGGGATCATTGTAACACAGTAGTACATCTCCTACGATTGAGAGCCTCATTATTTTTTATTAAGTACGCTTTCCAAATAGTTAAGATCCTGCGTAAAGTAGTAACGAGAAAGGTAGCTTTAGACTATACGGTGATACCGTCAGCGATAAAGTAAAAGAAACAAGCGTATAACTGATGATTAACATACGGTATACAATCTATGCTTAGTGTGGCATGGAAATAACAGAGAGATAAACAGGCTATGGGGCCCACGACCTGGCTAAACAGGTATTCTGAGCTGGTGTCAGGCTGATCAGGCATGGAACACTGCTACACAAATTTATGTACATCGACAAAGTATAAGGAGAGGCCTAGACATTCAAGCTGAACAAATAGAAAAGATGACCTAAAGCTGTTGCGGTCGCATGCGACATTTAACAGATGGAACAGGCTATATACTAGAAGTATTATTGGTATACAAATTTAGTTAGTCTTAGCTGGAGGTCTAGTCTAGGTATTATATACTGGCAAACGGGAGCTTAAGACTCATTAGCATTGTGAGCAGTGAGTATCTGTTAGTAATATTCAAAGGAAGGTAAATACTGCATGCTTAAGCACTATACTGCTAACGAGTTGTTAAATGATATATTGTCCGACAGAGTCCAGTCTTGCCTCCACTGTGAGGTTAGCAGGAGTATCGTACATACAGTTCGGTATGCTCAGCCTATGCCGGCTCTGAGTGCTGGCTGGACGGGCCAGGTATCGTGGTCGGAATGATGCCTTGGTGAGTCGCCCTCTCCGGCAGTTCCCGACGAGAACCTCCATCCGTGTCTGCTGCCGGTGAGGGGCTGTGTGCGTTGAGTGCGGGGGGGTGTGGGGGCGGTCGGGTCCCCCCTTGGCCCCGGGTTCCGTGTGGGGTCTGCATCCTGGTTCCACGAACTCGGGTGCCACAAGGGGCCGAGTTCTTCCCTGTGAGGGCGCTTCGGATAGCCCCGGTGGTTCGTCGCCGCCAGCGGCGGTTAGGCTTCCGGCGATGTGGCTGATGCTGTGGAGTTAGCCTCCTGGTGACCCCCGGCCCGGGAGGGTGGTCGGTGCTAGATTATAGCGCTGAAGGGTATATGGTGCCCGTAGTAGGCCCTGTCCGTCCCTGTTTCCCCGGCCCACATTCTGTACCTACGTTGTGTACTCGGGGTGCTGCAAAGATTCTGTCCAACTTTTCCATGAATTGTTGGAATATTAAATCCAGGCTTGTGGCTTGTGCGGTTTCAGGAATTATAAGGCTAGGGACTTCTGCAGAGTTGCTAGGTCCGGTGCGTCCGGAGCCCAAGCCCGAGTGGGCAGATGCCTTCCGCATAGCCATGTGTGTCGCTTTGGTGGGGACCGGGATAACCCCCGCCGGTCCATAGGGGGGGGAACGGGGTTTCCAGCTTTGCCTCGCCGTGTGTGTCTGCAGTGGGGGAGCGGCCGTCTCTCCCACCGCTACCATGCTTGTAGGCCGCAAACTTGCGTGGGTCGGGTCCGGAACACAGAACCACTTGCGTGGTGTCATCATGTTGGTCTCGATGTCCCCTAACGCTTGGGAGCACCGGGATTCCAGTTTACTGCCTCCGGTGATCGATAATCGGCTTTAGGCGAGTTGATTAGCGGGAGCAGCAGCGACATGCGTCTGCTCCCCTCTGCAGTCAGGCCCCGCCCCCCCAAACAATGTTTTAACCCCTTAAGGACCAAACTTCTGGAATAAAAGGGAATCATGACATGTCACACATGTCATGTGTCCTTAAGGGGTTAAAAGGGCCATACACCCCAGGGTCATAGTCACAGGGCAAGAGGCTGGCAAGCAGGCCTCTCCAGGACCAAGTGGCAAAGGGGACTTCGTCACACATCTCCCCTTTGGGGGGCAGACTAACCAGGCACCTGACCTTCTGTCGGTCAGTGCCTAAGTTAGTCGATCCACCCACCCACAATAAGCAAGTACCAGAGTAGCCCACCCACAACAAACAGGTACAAGAACAGCCCACCCACAACAAACAATTACTGCACCTGGGTATTCCTCTGGTGTAATGGGGCAACATGCTGTGGGGGCTTGGGGGGCATGGAATTATGACTTCCATGACATTCCTGAACACCTGGACCAATCTGGGTGATTTTTGGATATGTTGGTCACCCAGATCGGGATTATCAGGGAATGTAACTTTTGTGGAGATTTTGCATGTTTAAAGGTATTTTGGGGGTTTTGTAAAAATGTAAGTTTTCTGTGCCTGAGATAACTGAGTTTAATACAGTGCTGACTCAATTATCTCCCAGGCACAGTGGAGTGATTGAACTATTTTGTATGGGAGTGTCCTGGACCTGAGAGCCAATGTAATCGTGTGTATGTTTTTACTGTAGTCTGCTCTCAGTTCCAGGGGGAAGTGCCCCTTGCATGGTGACCTGCATATAAGGTCAGTTGTGACTGCCATTAAACAGATTTGTTTAACCCTTCATAAAGTCTAGGCTCATGTTTGGGGGAATGGAGAGCTTTATTAACTCTGGGGATTGCTATAATCACTATACTCCCTTGGTGTACAATGATTGCTTTTGTAAGGGCAGCCTGCTTTGCTCTCTGGATTAGGAGAGGTCTACCCACTGGAAGATGGATCCTGGTCTTGGGTCCAGGGTGGGTGGAGGACAGCAAGACACCAAGCAAGCTACGGTGGTTTGTGGGGTTTACGGTGGTTATTGTGTCCGGTGCGGTGCTTATGGTACTCCAGGATTACTAGGAAGCAGCAATTGACGGAGGTGCCCGGTCGGGGTTTCAGGCATTCCGTCACAAGTTGTATTCTAGGATATATACTTCCTAGGTTCTGAATGCTCAATAATGTTAGCAGAAGAAGGGATTATAGTATCTAATAGGGATCCCTCATGAGAAAATACAAAACCAAAAACAAAACCAAAAGAACACCCTTGGTGTATAAAACGTCCGTTCGCATGAGTACATATAAACTATATACAAAACAGAAAAACTATATATATATATATATATATATAACGAAAAAAATATATATATAATCTATCCCATAAATCATACATGAGTCAAGTAACGTATTTAGCTGACAATATGAGGGGAGAACATGAAACCCTCATTGAGGCCCTGGGGTGTCAGAGTGTTCAATTTATAAATCCAGAAGCATTCTCTTTTTTTGAGGGCTAAATCATGGTCACCTCCCCTCCTACCCAGACATACTCTTTCTATACCTGAGAACTTAGAGAATCTCTATGATACACCCTCACATGCCTCATCACTGGGGTGTCTTTGAAGGAAATTACAGAGTGGACATGTTCTATAATCCTCCTTTCCACATATTTATGTCTGCACTCACAAGTTAGAAGGTATATAACTCCTGAAGTATTGCAGTTAAAAATAGCTTGACAGGAATTTTGAGTTTGTTCATAGAGTATGTGATTGTCTTTGACCCTTTTTGGATATATCGACATGCCACACAGTGACCACACTGGTAAGTACCCACTACAGAGATCCAGTTTTCTTTTACACTTTGTGTCAATAGGTGACTAGGCACCAACATATCTTTGAGGTTTTTACCCCTTTTAGCTGTTAAGGAAGCTTTTGGCTAAATATCTTTGGATAGATGAGGGTCTTGGGTCAGGAGAGGCCAGAACTGATCCATCACCATCCTGGCTGCTTCCCAACCTGAATCATAATTTGCCACACATATTATTTGTTTCGGAGTTTCCAAACTTTTTTTTTATCACAAAGGAGTGTGCCCCTTTCACTGAGTAGTACTCTCTGATAGGCTCTTTTTAGACACCTATTAAATCTTTGTCTAAGTTGAATAAACTTGTCTTTGAAATCTTCTAGAGATGAACAATTGCGCCTTAGCCTTAAATATTGGCCAATCTCATAAAACCCGCCAACAAGGGGGGCAATATAATTCTCTGAATAGAAAACACTACATTCATATTGCAGAGACAATCTTAAATGATAGACAAACCTATAGTGTACTCACTGGGGACCCAATGGGAATGAGTATTCAGAATCTAGGTAGTATATATCCTAGAATACAATTAATTAATGCATTATAACCAGTTCTTATACAGTCATGGCCCATGTATATATGTGTCAATATACAATATAAGAATATTTTACTGTATTTATATTCAGCCCTGGGCCCTTTTGTGGACTACATTGATTTGGCTACTCATTATTATCCTCCTAATGGTTACAAACCCTTCTAAAGAATGCTGAAGGAAGGTTCTTTGTTTGATGCATTTGATCCTCCATCTGACAGTCAGGAACTAATCCTGGTTGTCTTTAGCAATACGTAGGTAAAAAGGACACAATTACCTTCACTGCCAGCTCACAAACTCTGTTTTGATCTTGAAACTTGAGCAAACAGACTGCTGTTCAGGCCCTACTGATGGACATTTGCAGTACCCATCTTCACCTTGGCCTTCTGTTGTCAAAAGATGTGATGTATGCTGCTCTGTGGCTGACCCTGAAATAATTTTTAAATACTGACACCATGATGGTGAAATGAAGGAACACAGTAAACAGGGGCGGACTGACCGGTCGGGCACTTCAGACATGGTCCGAGGGCCCGGCCGGGAGGGGGGCCCGCCATCAGGGGGCCCGCAGCCCCTTTAAATGCTGCAGCCGCCTGAGCGCTCTCTTAAGAGCGCTCAGGCGGCTGCAGCTTCTTACCTCCCCTCCTCTGTAGCGTGGCCGGGTTGCTGTGCGGTCCGTGTGCCCGGCCGGAGTGATAGGAAGGTGCTCAGTGTGCACCTTCCTATCACTCCGGCCGGGCACCGGACCGCACAGCAGCTCGGCCACACTACAGAGGAGGGGTGGGTAAGAACAGAGAGGGAGGGGGTGGGGGGGAAAATGAACAGAGAGGGAGGGGGTGGGGGGGGGAAATGAACAGAGAGGGAGGCGGTGGGGGGAATGAACAGAGAGGGAAGGGGGTGGGGGGAATGAACAGAGAGGGAGCGGGGGAATGAACAGCTGTTTGGGATTCTCACCCAATTACCTCTTCCTTCCCCTAACATCTTACCAATAGCTTCTCTCTGTTAACTCTTTCAGCCATCACCTCCAAACTTCCCCTGCTACCTCTTGTCTCAAATCCCCATGGTTTCCTTTAGATTGTAAGCTCACGGGCCATCTAGCCAAGCACTTTGTATAAAAGAGCTCCAATGGCTAGATATCAGCTTACGGGCAGGGCTCTCTTACCTCTTGTATTTGTATGTGTATATTGTACGTTTCTCAACTAATTGTACAGCGCTGCGGAATCTGTGTGCGCTTTATAAATAGCAATAATAAATAAATAAATAAACAGAGAGGGAGGGGGGAATGAACAGAGAGGGAGGGGGTGGGGGGGGGAATGAACAGAGAGGGAGGGAAATGAACAGGGAGGGGGGAATGAACAGAGAGGGAGGGGGTGAACAGAGGGGGGGGGGAATGAACAGAGAGGGGGATGAACAGAGAGGGGGGAATGAACAGAGAGGGGGGGATGAACAGAGAGGGGGGATGAACAGAGAGGGGGATGAACAGAGAGGGGGGAATGAACAGAGAGGGGGGGATGAACAGAGAGGGGGGATGAACAGAGAGGGGGGGAATGAACAGGGAGGGGGGAAATAAACAGGGAGGGGGGAATAAATAGGGAGGGGGGAATGAACAGGGAGGGGGGAAATGAACAGGGGGGAATGAACAGAGAGGGAGGGGAGGGGGGTAAGAAAAGAGAGGGAGGGGGGGTAAGAAAAGAGAGGGAGGGGGTTAAGAAGAGGGAGGGGGTAAGAAGAGAGAGGGAGGGGGGTAAGAAGAGAGAGGGTGAGGGGGAGAAGAGAAAGGGAGGGGGTAAGAAGAGAAAGGGAGGGGGTAAGAAGAGAAAGGGAGGGGGTAAGAAGAGAAAGGGAGGGGGTAAGAAGAGAAAGGGAGGGGGGTAAGAAGAGAGAGGAAGGGGGGAAAGAAGAGAGAGGGAGGGGGGTAGGAAGAGAGAGGGAGGGGCGTAAGAAGAGAGAGGGGGGTTAGGAGAAGAGAGGGAGGGGGTAAGAAGAGAGAGGAAGGGGGGTAAGAAGAGAGGGAGGGGGTAAGAAGAGGGGGGGCGGGGGTAAGAAGAGGGGGGAGGGGAGTAAGAAGAGGGAGGAGTAAGAAGAGGTGGGAGTAAGAAGAGGGGGAGGGGGCAAGAAGAGGGGGAGAGTAAGAAGGGGGTAAGAAGAGAGTGAGGGGGGAGTAAGAAGAGGGGGAGGGGGGGAGTAAGAGGAGGGCAATTGCCCCCTCCCCTGTCCGCAGGCACCGTGCGGGCAGCCGGCAGGGGAGGGAGAAAGAGAGGACCCGGGAGCTCAGCCTGCAGCTCCTCTGGGTCCTTCTTTCACGAGCACAGATCGTTGCCGCGGTTACCACGGCAACGTTACGGCTCTTGCGAGAGTAAACTCTAGCCCTGGAGCTACGGGCTAGAGTTCACTCTCAACACTGTGACCACCAGGGATTCCTGGTGGTCGCAGTGGTGAGAGTGAACTCTAGCCCCATAAACACACTGCCCCCACACACCATACACATTCACACACTGCCAACCATACACCCCCACACACCATACACATTTACACACATTGCCACACACACACATACACTGCCCACCCATACACACACAGCCCCCATACTAACATTGCCACAAACATACACAGCCCCCTCATACACACATTGCCCCACACACCCTACACATTCACACACTACACCCCCTCACACACACTGAACCTTTCACACACACTGCACCCCTTACACATTGCACCACTGCTCCTATACCCTACTACAGCCTCATATCCCAGCAGACCCCAGGTAAGTTGTCAAACTGTTCTTAAACGGTTTGACTACTTACTCTGAAAGGGGGGTCCGGCCCTCCTGGCACCATAACGACTACACAGAGCAGTAGTGGTTATTGTGCATGGATTATTTCTTTAAATAATCTACAAGTGCCCCAGTAGCCAGCAAGCCAGCCAGCCCACAGGCTGGCCAGCCAGCCAGCCCACAGGCCGGCCAGCCAGCCCACAGGCCACCAGTTAGGCTTACAGCCAGCAAGCCCGCAGCCTGCCAACCGCAGCCAGCAAGCCACAGCCAGCAAGCCAACAGCCTGCCAGCCGCAGCCAGCAAGCCAACAGCCTGCCAGCCACAGCCAGCAAGCCCACAGCCTGCCGGCAGTAGCCAGCAAGCCCACAGCCTGCCGGCAGTAACCAGCAAGCCCACAGCCTTTATTTTGCCCGGGGGCCCTGAGGGTTCTCAGTCCGCCCCTGACAGTAAAAAATATTAAATTATGTGGGCACCACTACATACCATCTGCAACAGATTGCAGAATCTTTCTCTGACGTCTACAGTACTCTTTATGATGACAACATGACTACATCCAACATAACCTTTATTTTTTTCTGACAGACAACTACTTCAACTTTCTGCTTCAGAACTTGAAACTCTCAATGTAGAGATTACTGATCTGGAAATATTTCAACCTATTAAATCCATGAATAACTCTAACACACCCAGCCCTGACAGTTTCACATATAATAAAACCGATAAAGACCTCTTGGTTCCTAGGCAGATTTTCCTGCCTCCTTGGACATTAAAGATAAAAAAGAGAGATTTGATGAAGCAGTAGATAAGATTGCTGGACAGAAATAGTAGGGGTTAACCCATCGAACTAAATAGCAAACAAGAAGAAACTGAGCTGTCCAGTGACCAAAATATATAAAAAATAACTTTTAATAGATTCAAAACTTAAGAAGAGCTGGAAAAATACCTGGCTCTGGACAAATACATATATTAAACACTACATAAACCTAATCAGAGAAGAGAGGGAGAACAAAGAGGGTGCAAAAAGAAAAAAATATAAATAAAGGTACAGTTAATATTGTCCCTGCTATACTGGTAAATAGAAACAGAGATAGTAGTATCTGATTCCAAATGTACAAGAATACTCTACACTGTTAAACTGAAAGATGAAACAAAGTCACTTTTTGACTGTGACAGTAGTCATCAAAACAGAGTGTCTAATTTATCAAAAGGAAAGAGAGAGGATATCTGTTCTAAAATAACGATATCGTGGAGTGTCAAGCTGAGACAATAGTAATACCAAGGTTAACGTTGAGTCTGACTCAAACCAGTGCAAAAGCGGCCCAGAATGTCTAAACAGTGACTAGGGGTTGCAGCATAATTCACAGACCTAAACAAATAACCTGGAGAAAATAATAAACTAAATAAAATAGTAGCCCAGGGTAGTACAAATACTCAGGTGAAGACAGCAAAGAAATAACCCTGTCAGAGTAGTTTGCTGATCTGTCCTGGACTAGCTGATAATAGTGTAGCTATAATAAATATACGATGAGGCTAAGTTAGTGGAAGGAATGTCCTCTGTTTCCCTAACCGTGGCTGAGCTAAAGATCACTGCCAAAGCCTAAATCTAAATTGATATCGTTACAGGTTGCTAGGCTGAAAAGACTTTCTAAAGCTGGAAGAACGTTAGCAGATTTCTGTGAGATAGTCTGATGCTAAGTACGATGAATAAATCTAAATAATCTAACGCAACTTGTAAATAAAGCTACACGATGGAGCCCCGACGCGCGTTTCGCCAGTGAGCGGCTCTTCAAGGGGTGAATCTGTTATGGAAATGGCTCCAAACATATCAAAAACAAAGGGAATACCATACTCTAACTGAGATCCAGGTGCTACCAGTATTGGTCTCTTTTTTTATCAATTACTCCTGGTTGGGTAAAATTGGAGAGTGCACTTGTTTGTTGATTTAATAGATGATTGTTTTGTTTGATATAGGATTTGTAAAACATCTCTTTATAATTATGTATTCATTTATTGTGTAATTGTATACCCTATATAACCTGTACTGGTACACTTTAGTGTTAGCTTGAGAAAATCGAAACATTGCACTTTTTCCAAACAAATCTGCTGCATAATTGACCCTTGAGTGCCTGGACCACAACTTTGTTCATGACTCCAGACACATGTCAATCGTGTGGATATTCTATTAAGGCTTGTGTTCCTTTAACTACAACTTGATCCAACGTCACCACTTTATTTGTAAGCATTTGAACACTTCATCATAAATGCATATCTTCATCATATTTACATCCACCTAATTTAGAGATTGGTAACTGTTATTACATTTCTATTATTTTCCTCTATATACATATCCAACCATTAAGGCTTCCATATTATCACTAATGTCTTTGTTTACAATTGGCCAGTCCTCACAATGTAATTTGAAGAAAATAAAGGCACTTAAAATAAATCCAAAGTGAGCAGGTTTATTGGAGCTGATGAAAGCAACAGGGCTCTGTTGTGGTCTGAAACAATGCTTTCGTCTGCTCCAATAAATTTGCTCACTTTGGATTTCCCTTAAATTACTGGATTATCATTTATTTTCTGAAAAATATTCAGACAGATATATTGTGGAATCAATGACAAAACAGAGATAGAGAGATACAGCATCAGGGTCATTGTCGCCTAAGGCTCATTATTATTATTATTATTATTATTTATATAGTGCCAACAAGTTCCGTAGCTCTGTACAATGGGTGGACTAACAGACATGTATTTGTAACCAGACAAGTTTGACGCACAGGAACAGAGTGATTGAGGACCCTGCTCAATGAGCTTACATGCTAGAGGGAGTGGAGTATAGTGACAAAAAAGGTAAGAGTGGGGTAGAAAAGTAGGTTGCCGGGATAGTATTCATTGAGGGCTTAGTGTTTTGTTTTGATGACAGTTTCAGGCAAGGAATCAGGGTGCGGGGAGGGAAAGCTGTTCACAGTTTATTTGATATGCTTTCCTAAAAAAGTAAGTTTTTAAAGTTTTTTTGAAGGAGTGGAGACTGGGTGAGAGTCTAACGGAGAGGGGAAGGGTGTTCCATAGGAATGGTGCAGGCCTCGAGAAGTCTTTAAAATGAGCATCAGAGGTAGGAGTACGTATGTGGTTAGACGTAGGCTTCCAGCAGAGCGTAGGGGGCTAAATTGGACATATTTGTGTATTAGTTAGGATAAATAGGTGGGAGCAGCATTGTATAGAGATTTGTATGTAAGTGTCAGAATCTTAAATTGAGCCCTATATCTTACGGGAAGCCAGACGAGGGACTGACAAAAGGGGGAAGCATGGGAGGTACGAGCGGACATAAAGATGAGCCTCGCTGCCGTATTCATTATAGACTGTAACGGGGCAAGTTGGGAACACGTAAGACCACCGAGAAGTGGATTACAGTAGTCAAGGCGAGAGAGGACAGCAGCATGGACAAGCAACTTTGCCGTATCAGGCGTTAAATAGGGTCAGATGCGCACAATGTTTTTGAGATGAAGTGGCAGGATTTGGTGATTGATTGGACATGAGGGGTAAAGGAGAGGTCGGAGTCAAAGAGAACACCTAGGCAGCGAGCCTTAGAGGTAGAGCAGATGGTAGCGCCATTGACTTGGAGGGACACAGACAAGGGAGTAGCAACACATGTGGGAGGGAAGACCAGAAGTTATGTTTTGGACAGGTTCAGTTTAAGGAAATGAGCAGCCATCCAGTTGAAATTCGCAGACAGGCAGTCAGAGACATGAGTCAAGAGGGGTGGTGAGAAATCACGGGAGGACAGATACATTTGCGTGTCATCTGCATATGATACTGGAAGGCGAAGGAGCTGATGAGTTTACCAAGGAAGGCAGTGTAGATTGAGAACAATAGGGGACCAAGGACATTGATGCATTGGGGAGGAAAGGCTAGCCCAACTGTGCTACAGTAGCTCAAATTGCTTAAAAAAAGAATACTGGCCCTGATAGAAAAGTGTCAGAAGACAAAGTGCAGTTTGCTGCATATGGGTCTGTGTGGCCATAGACCAGCCAAAGTGCCCACGGCGACCCTTGCTGACCGCCGAAAAGCACCTTCAATAGGGATGTGAGCATCAGAACTGGATCGTAAAACAATGGAATTAAGTTGACTGGCCGGATGAATAACATTTTCCTTTAGATCAGGTGGATGACCAGGTGCGTTGTTTATGTGTGGAAGAGAGGGCAGCAAGATGCACTATAGGAAGAAGGTTGACTGGTGGAGCCAGTGTTATGCTCTGGACAATGTTCAGCTGGGAACCCTTGGGTCCTGGCAGTCATGTGCATATTATTTGACACCTACCACCTACCTAGAGATTGTTGTAGACCACGAGCATCTCTTCATGGCAATGGTGTTCCTGATGGCAGTGACCTCTTTCAGGAGGATAATGCACCCTGCCACACTGCAGAAATTGTACAGGAATGATTTGAGGGGCAAAGATTTCAAGGTGTTGCCTGGACCTCCAACTTCCCCATGTCTTAATCTGATTGGAATATGTGCTGGAACAACAAATCCAGTCCATGAAGGCCCCACCTCACAAATTGCAGGACTTATAGGATCTCCTGCTAATGTATTGCTGCCAGATATCACAGGACACGTTCAGAGGTCTTGTGGAGTCCATGCCTTGATGCATAAGAGCTGTTTTGGCAACATGATTTGGAGAGAAAAGATATTAGGCAGGTGGTTTTAATTTTGTGGCTGATCAGTGTATGGCTACTAGAAATGTGCAATTCATTTTGTTTCGAATGTACATTCGGATGAATTTCATGGAATTCGGACATTCGGATGCTTCCGAATGTCTGAAGTTCGAATAGCCGACGTGCCGAATTTCCGAAGTGCCGAACCGAACCGTAGTCCCGAAGTTCCGAATTGCCGAAGTCCTTCAGATTTCTGAAAAGCGGAAAAACAAGTGGTTAGGGTTAGGGTTAGGGTCAGAATCGCAAAAGTTCCAAATTTGCTGAAGTGCCGAACCGAATGCCGTTGGTCCGAATTGCCAAAGCAGGCAATTTTTTTTACTTACCCAATTTTCCGAACCAAACCAAATTTTTTTGCCCATGCACATCCCTAATCGCTACTACTAGAGTATCACATATGTTTTACCCACTTCTTCTGATAAACACTTACAAAGTTAGGCATTTTAGCTATCTTTTACAGTATACCCAGGCATTATTGGAAAAGTCACCAGTTGGTTCAATTATTAAAACAGTTTTATTTTATATATATATGTTTATCATCTGCATATGCAATTCCTTCCACCATTTCTTAAAACCAGACTTTGATTACAAGGCATGTAAATCTTACGTTTAACTAAAGAAGTTAAACTACAATTGTGCAATATTTACACAGATGTTCAAATATCATGTTTATATTACGATGTTCAGTTTTGCTACTCCTACACTCCCTCTTAATTTTAGCCTAATTACATAGTTACATAGCTGAAAAGAGACTTGCGTCCATCAAGTTCTGCCTTCCTCACATATGTTTGTGCTGTTGATCAAAAAGAAGGCAAAAAACCTAGTCTATATACTAGTCTATTATATATTACTATATAATCATCACATACGATACAAAATAGTACATTTACAGCTCCAAATAAATACCACTCCAGCTGGAAGGCTATTCCATGCATCTACTACCCTCTCAGTAAAGTAATACTTTCTGATATTATTTTTTAACTTTTGCCCCTCTAATTTAAGACTATGACCTCTTGTTGTGGTAGTGTTTCTTCTTTTAACCCCTTAACGCCGTTACGGCGTTCCATGCCGTCGCACTTTAAATGGGCTTTAAAGCCGTTGAGGAGGCATGGAACGCCGTAACGGCTGCAGCCCCCAGGAGCCAGCAACTACTCACCTCCGCCGCGATCCTCTTCTGGGGGGCTGCCAGACAGCCCAGGCAGCCCCCCTCCGGCAAATGAGGCCCCCGGGGGCCATGTGATCGCTCTCAAAGAGCGATCACATGGCCCCCTATAGCTGGCTGTGGATCTGCCAGCAGGGGGGCTGTCTGAAATATCAGACAGTCCCCCTGCTGGTAGGTAGTGTAAAAAAAAAATATTAAACATATTATAAAATAAATTAAATGCATTTTTATATGTATTAAGGCCTTTTGGCCTGTAATTGTGGGAGGGGCGTATGACTCACCTTCTACCTACTTAAGGGACACCCCTTACCTGGCTCCATACCGTCCGAGGTCAGCGCTGCATCCTGAATCCACTTCCGGTTCACGGACGGCGCCATCTTGCTTTCGGGGAAACTCTGCGTTTCGTTGGTGTTAGCGGTGTCCAGGAACTCCTTTCAGGTCTTTCCTCCCGGCCAGCCACGCACAAAAACCCGGTCTTCATTGTTGATTGAGTCCTCAGGTCTTCAAAAACGTAAGTCCGTCGCCCGGATCACTTCCCACGGCGTCACGATTTTTCACGGCCTTACTTTACGGCCGCACGCTTTACGGCCAAGTCACAGGCGAATTAACCCTCTGGTTTCCGGAAACCTATGTACCGTGTATGTAGCAATCGTATGCATCCTTATTCAGTATTCACAGTATGTTACCATGTTTCTATTTATCCTTATAAAATTTTCTGTACTTGGCAATTATCCTGGTAAATAAGTTTAATTTTAGTCTTTTATTAAGTACCTCTGTATATATATTTTCATATTGATACTTCATCTATTTTATACATACACACACACACACACAGACTGTATTTTATATACATATGATGTTTAAGCATATCCTCCCTATTCATGTGTTATAAATTATACTTAAGTGAGGGCTCAGATATATTATTAAATTAGGATATATTAGTATAACATCCTGTTATACAACAGTTATGGTTAGCCTACATTACGGCTCCTTTTTCTGTCATGCTCGTACACATACCACAAGCTCAAGGACACAGTCCTATTTTCTAAGAGTATAATGGAGATGTTATTACAACCATGTACACTACGATTACATGGCACTAACTATTCAGGCCATTTCTTATCATACTCATACGCAATACCACGAGTATATAAGAACACGGTCCTACCTTCCACAGAGGGTTTCGGGTTGAATCACACGCTTGGTTCAACCTCTCATACGTCACAACATTTTCTGCATAGATTGTCATTTCACATAATTTCACATGGCATTTACAAACTCAGGCCTTTTCTTGACACACTCAGACGACGTAACACGAGTATTCAAGAACACGGCATATACGTCTCACAAGACTTTCGGTTTTGAATCACACGTTCTGGTTCTTACATTCATACGTCACTTTACAGCAACATTTATGATTCTGCATATTGTCATTTTCACATTAAAAGTCCCTTACATTCCCAGATCAGTTTAGTGACATGCATATCATCTGATCACCTTCCATATATACACATTACACGGCCAATCCCCTGCTGCCAGGTATCGGACTCAGCATAACGCTTGTCACCAAGCATGGGCAGTCATGTCACTATCCTACTCATAGACTTTTACACCTCCCACACATACTGCTAGAAGCCATAATCCCAGCCTATACAGATTACACAGGTCTCACGGGATCCATTCTCACTCTATCCCTTTTTAGGTTTATCCAGGTTTTCATACCTGTCGATTCTCAAAACTTTATACATACTACCAGGTACGTAAGCCTGCTCACGCTGTAGTTCACATACGTTTCATTCTTCTAGGCCATAGAGTACTGGCAAGTTAGGGGTATAGGCCCAAATAGGTATCTCCCTTCTTGGCATTTCTGCCTATCGTTTAGTGGTCCGCGAGGCCAACACCCCGCCTCCAAGTCTCGGAGGCAAACGCCATCGGGCCACACGTGAGTTAGCCGCCTCGCAATATTTATAGAGAGGGCCTCACCTGTCACTCCCTCCCCCTGTTTTCTTTTACTATCACCGAGAGGCCTACGATTCCTGCCACTACGACGGGTGGCCTCAATAACCCCTCGCGCCAACTCATAGACAGAGCCTCTCATAGCCACTTGGCAACTAGCAGGGCCTCACCTGTCACCAAAGAACAAGATTAATGGTTTCGCCTTACCCGGCATAATTAGCCTGCCAGTACATCCCCTAGGATTTTTCCAAAGTGTCTGGCGCATTCTCACAGTACGGGACAAGGTCCAACTGGAGCGAGATTGATACTGTCATTTTCTGCAGACACTTTGCAGGTTTGAGAACACCGGCCCGTGCATACTGCTCCTCCATGGCCATACTGCCAATTTTGTCCTACCACTGCAAACGAACCTACTACCTCACAGGGCACTGGTTCCGCTGGTTCAGCAGAGGAAACGCCCAAAGATAAACTGGGTCGTCCTATCAAGTTTTTGGGAAAATCCCAAATATGTAATAATTTCAATGTCTGTGCATGTAATTACAGTGGATGTAGGTTATTGCATATATGTTCAAACATGCTTTAGAGCACAGGCGAAAACTATGTGTCCAATTAAAATGTACCCTAAGCAATACTTAACGGATATAAAGGGAAATCTTCCCACAAACAAAGATTTATCATCGATCTGTCTGCACCTCACACCTCTGCCAATAATCACGCCATTACGGCTATCATGCAGGCAGGTGTCGGAGCACGGCTCAGCAAGACTGACATAACACATGCTTTCAAATTATTGCCTATCCACCGTACACTATGGCACCTGCATGGCATTAAGTGGGCCGGGCACTACTATTTTTTCTCACGTTTAACGTTTGGTTCAAAAGTAGTCCGGCCTTTTTCGACGTATTCGCCGAAACACTATGCTGATTATTGTTAAATGTAGCCAGATGCCCTACAGTTATACACTACTGGATGATTTCTTACTGATCGAAGAGAATATTTCTCCACCCAGTAGCCTCATAGAAACCATCAGTCTTTTTAAACAGGTGGGCGTCCCAGTTTCCCCCACCAAAACCGAAGGACCAGATACAGTTATCACTTTCCTAGGAATCATACTAGACTCAGCCACAGCCAGCAAGCCAGCCTGCCACACACCAATATAGAGAACATTCTTACCAACATCAACCTATACTTACACCTCGGTACTTGCAACCGCAAGAATTACATCTCTACTTGGGTCACTAAATTTTGCCATGCGCATTATACCCCAAGGCCGGGCTTTCATCTCACGACTCCTAAACATGTTCCCACTGTTTAGCATGATGCACACAGGTTACCCCTGGATACCCAGGCCACGGCAGACCTACTTATGTGGAGAAACTTTTAACCACCTGGAATGGGAGAAGCATGTTTCCCCCTGAATTGTCTGACTCTTCACCTACCATCTGGTCAGACGCGGGTCTACCACAGGTTTCGCAGTAATTTACGGGAATGAATGGCTTTGGGGTAGTTGGCCTCCAGAGGTTCAGGACCTGGAGAGTTTTTCCAACTACTTCAGCTCTATTTGAGATATATCCCATTGTGGCAGCTGCCGTGACATGGGGGCATCTATGGGCAGGTTCGTCAGTACGTTGCTACTCAGACAACCAAGCAACGCACCACATCATAAACAAAGGTCGATCCAAATCACTGACCATTATGAGGTTCTTGAGGAAACTCACCTGGCTGGCCGCGTGTCACAATTTTTTCTTGTTTTGTGTGCATGTCCCAGGTGTATACAACACGGCTGCTGACCATTTGTCTTGTTTCAATTTACAGGCTTTTCGACAAATACTTCCGTCAGCTGCACGCACAGCCACGACCACTCCACCTTTCCACCAACTAGTCATGGACTAGACGCTATAATGCAACATAGCAGGACATTGTCACAATTAGCGCTATCCGCCAATACCCGGAAGACCTATGACAGGGCTTTCCTTCTATTCAAAAGATTTCTGTCATCACACAATATCGCACAACCTTTCATTATGACATCCTTGTTGGGTTTTGCTTCCTTTTTGCCACCTCAAACTCAAATTATCATACAACACAATCAAGCTATATCTAACAGGCATACAACATCACATGTTAACATTACAACCAATCAACACAAGTTTCATGTCCTCCTACCAGATCAAAAATATCCTTAGGGGTATTCAGAGATCCGAACCCCCACGTACTGCGCAAAGGCTACCCATAGACGTCAATATTTTCAAAGATCTATCCAAACTACTAGATTTAAAACCCTTTGCCAACAACACAAACCTTGTTATTAAAACCGCCATCTATATGGCTTTTCATGGGTTTTAAGACCAAGAGAATTTACCGCCATCTACACAACCCAGTCCACTCACATTCTGCTTCACTCACACTTAACAAAACACATGGATTACTATATCTTGCCTCTGCATCACTCCAAAACCAATCAACACGCACCTCCGGTAGAGGTTAGATACTATCCTACCCACAACGAGTGGTGCCCCGTCACATTACTGGACACATATACCCAGGTTTTACAAGCATCACCATCTCAACCACTTTTGTCTACAAGGTTCGGTACTCACTACCACCACCTTCATGACCCACGTCAGGTCATTACTTACACAACTAGATAAAAATGTGGGGTGAAGGTGAAGCGCTATATATTGAATAAAATATAAGAAATGGAAATATTGGAGATAAGTGAATATACCTGAAAATCACTTCTTTCTTGCAACCTTAACCTTGATCTAAGATTCCTTAAAAGTATAAACACAAAAAATATCTCATAGTGTAAAACTGTAGTGTACACAATAAAATATATACATAAAGTCTTTCTCACTCACACTTTTTAGAGCCAAAAGATTTTAGCTCAGTTCAAGCGTCTGTAGGGTCCGTAAAGGCGACCCTCTCCCTTCTTGGGAACCTTTGTTCTTCTTTTTCCAATCTAAGATATAGAGTATATATAGTGCAGTACCTTTAGTAAAATTTTTTAAAATGTGAAAAATATAAGGAGGGGTACTCACAAACCTAGAGCCTTCAATCTAGGCTCAATGGGACAGCATATGTGGTTAAGGACCACAATCCTTCTTTCTTGTAGCAGGAATAAATTTTGCCAAATAGTGTCTTAGTAAAAATATATATTTATTGACTATCACTTTAAAAAAGTATATAAAAGTATAAAACAATTTCTATACAAATATCACTATATAGGCAAAATCCAAATAAAGTCCAATAGTTACAGTCTTTTCATATTCCAGGACGCGTTTCGCCAAATAGGCTTCCTCAGCTGGATCGAAAAAAGTCTTTGACTTTTTTCGATCCAGCTGAGGAAGCCTATTTGGCGAAACGCGTCCTGGAATATGAAAAGACTGTAACTATTGGACTTTATTTGGATTTTGCCTATATAGTGATATTTGTATAGAAATTGTTTTATACTTTTATATACTTTTTTAAAGTGATAGTCAATAAATATATATTTTTACTAAGACACTATTTGGCAAAATTTATTCCTGCTACAAGAAAGAAGGATTGTGGTCCTTAACCACATATGCTGTCCCATTGAGCCTAGATTGAAGGCTCTAGGTTTGTGAGTACCCCTCCTTATATTTTTCACATTTTAAAAATTTTTACTAAAGGTACTGCACTATATATACTCTATATCTTAGATTGGAAAAAGAAGAACAAAGGTTCCCAAGAAGGGAGAGGGTCGCCTTTACGGACCCTACAGACGCTTGAACTGAGCTAAAATCTTTTGGCTCTAAAAAGTGTGAGTGAGAAAGACTTTATGTATATATTTTATTGTGTACACTACAGTTTTACACTATGAGATATTTTTTGTGTTTATACTTTTAAGGAATCTTAGATCAAGGTTAAGGTTGCAAGAAAGAAGTGATTTTCAGGTATATTCACTTATCTCCAATATTTCCATTTCTTATATTTTATTCAATATATAGCGCTTCACCTTCACCCCACATTTTTATCCGTTTGTTAAAGATAAGATTTTGGTGTTATAGCAGCTTGAAATATATTTTATTACACCCAATTGGGATATATAATTTTCGGTGTTTCACATTAGCGCTGGTACATCCCCTATTTCGACTTACACAACTAGGCCTAAAAGCAAATAACTATTCGGGCCACTCCTTCCGCTTAGGAGCAGCCACTACAGCGCTGGAAGTCCTCTGCATACTCTAGATACACACCTAACCCAGTACAAGAAGTTAGAAATGCCTTTCAAGATATGTCTGGTTAAAGTATGTATATTGCTCGTTTCGTAATAAATTTTGATTTTCTACTTTTGTCCTCTTTATTTACAGGTCTACCTCATCGTCGGTTCCGGCACACCACAACCGACTTGCTCTTGTAATACCATCCCACACCTAACAGTGTTTGTATCTTCTGTACTATCAGGAGCCCTTAACACAAGTATTAAGGCCTTTTGGCCTGTAATTGTGGGAGGGGCGTATGACTCACCTTCTACCTACTTAAGGGACACCCCTTACCTGGCTCCATACCGTCCGAGGTCAGCGCTGCATCACCCTCCCACCCACTCCTCTTTATCAACTCCTTTTTCTTACATTTCTTCTAGGTGGGCCCTCTTTATTTACAGGTCTACCTCATCGTCGGTTCCGGCACACCACAACCGACTTGCTCTTGTAATACCATCCCACACCTAACAGTGTTTGTATCTTCTGTACTATCAGGAGCCCTTAACACAAATATAATATATGTATATATATTATATATATATAATATATATACATATTATATATATGTAACGTCATACAAAGTGTATTTTAATACTAATACAAGTATATATATTAGTATTAAAATACACTTAGAATGACGTTACATATAAATAATATGTATATATATTATATATAATATATAATAGATCTACATATATATATTATATATATATATATATATATATACGTATAATTAAAATAATAAATAAATAAAATAATAAAATAAATAAATAAAATATTGAAACAAAATTTAATATAAATTATATATCCATATGTAATTTCATTCTAACTGTATTTTGTTAATAATATATATATATATATATATATTGGTATCAAAATACACTTAGAATGACATTCTATATATATCTATCTATACATAAAATACAAATAACCGCAAATATATATATATATAGATAAATACATATAATTACATAAAAGATTACATTAGTATACACGTAGAATTTAAATACATATATATATGTATATATATTAAAATTCTACATGTATATTTAAGTAATCTTTTAACATAATTATGTGATTTGATTAATTAAAATTTGATTGACATGCCTGACAACACAGAGAGAAAGTGCAGAGAATTTAATTCGCAAGCACTATATTTGACCCTGTAACTCTCCAAGACACCATAAAACCTGTACATAGGGGGTACTGTTTTTCTTCGCTGAACTCAAATATTAGTGTTTCAAACTGGTAAATTGTATTACAACGATGATATTTTAAGTAAAAGTTAAGTTTTTTGCATTTTTTACAAACGAACGGCACTTTTATGGACTATATTATTGTTATAATATGTTTTACTGTTTTAAAACACTAATATTTGTGTTTAGTGAAGTCTCCCGAGAATAACAGTACCCCCAATGTACAGGTTTTATGGTGTTTTGGAAAGTTAGAGAGTCACATATAAGGCTTGCATTTCATTTTTTTCACATTGAAATTTGCCAGATTAGTTATGATGCCTTTGAGAGCGTATGGTAGCCCAGGAATGAGAATTACCCCCATGATGGCATACCATTTGCAAAAGTAGACAAGTATTGCAAGTGGGGTATGTCCAGTCTTTCTTAGTAGCCACTTAGTCACAAACACTGGCCAAATATTCGTTTTTTGCTTTTTTCACACAAAAACAAATATGAACGCTAACTTCGGCCAGTGTTTGTGACTAAGTGGCTACTAAAAAAGACTAAACATACCCCACTTTCAATACCTTGGCTTGTCTACTTTTTCAAATGGTATGCCATTATGGGGGTAATTCTCTTTCCTGGGCTACCACACCGTCTCAAAGGTAAGATTACTAATCTGGCAAATTTCAATTTGAAAATGGAACGTTCTATATTTGACCCTGTAACTTTCCAAAACACCATAAAACCTGTTAATGGGGGGTACTGTTGTACTCATGAGACATCGCTGATTACAAATATGTGCATTTGTTTGCAGTAAAACCTAACAGTATTATGACATTCACAGCTAAAATGGCAGACGGAAATACAAATTAAAAAAAAAATTCTCACATTTTTTTAAATTTTATTCATAATAGATTATGTTCCATATATAAATAGTTATTGATAAATTAAAGCCATGTTTCTCCTGAACAAAATGATATATAATAAGTGTGGATGCACTTAATGTGACAGCGGTGAATTACGGTTGAACAGACATATAGCTCAAATTCCAGTTTTTGTTTACGTTTTGTTTTGATCAGAACGTGCACTATTGACTCCGTCCTGAAGGGGTTAAATATAAGTAATAGCTTGAATGCATTGATAGATTCAAAATAAATAATGCATTCAAGTAGTTTAAGATGTTAATGCTAGTTTAGCAAACAAAGTAAACTTTTTATGTCCTTTACTTACAGCTGGGATTGACATTGATGGGTATATAGAAAGCTCAGAAACTGAGACTGATGGTAAGTAAACATGTTATAATTTGGTTATGTCCTTATCTGCTTATTATGATTGGAACACAATCAGTTTGCATACATATTCAGTGCTAGAAATGATAGTACATAAACATTGCACTACCAGCTTTCTCCAACTTTTAGTACAAATGAGCACATGGTACGTATCACTGAATGCTGAGGCACATGGTACGTAAACATATCATCAATGCTCCACTGATTCCATAGTTGAAAAGTTCCAAACGTCCACTGGCATTAATTTCAGCACAAATACTGTGTGGCAGGACCTTCACAGAATGAATTTCCATTGCTGATCAGCTGCATACAAGCCTCACCCAAGCGTTGGATCAAGTTAGATTGCCACTGAACTCTGGAGCAGTGGAAACATGTTCTGTGGAGTGATCAATCACTCTTTTCTATTTGACAGTTTGATGGGCTTGAATCTAAATTTGGTGGATGCCAGGAAAATGTTACCTGCATTGTGCCAACTGTTATGCTTGGTGGAGGAGGAATAATGTTATGGGACTGATTGTCAGGGTTGAGCCCCTTATTTCAAGAGGAGAGAAATCTTAAAGGGACACTATAGGCACCCAGACCACTTCAGCTAATTTAAGTGCTCTGGGTGAAATGTCCCAGGTCAAACATAAACATTAACACTACAGTGGTAATTATTGCAGTTTCTGCAAAACTGCAATAATTACCTCTGAGGGTTAACTCCACCTCTAATGGCTGTCTACCAGACAGCCACTAGAGGAACTTCCTGAATTGAAATGGACCTTTGGTCCATTATCTGTTGCTGGACGTCCTCACGCTCTGCATGATTTTTTCCCCATAGGAAAGCATTAATAAATGCTTTCCTATGGGAAAATCCTAATGCAAGCGCGGCTATTGCCGCAGGCTGACGTTGGCAGGGGAGGAGCGTGGACAGAGCTGGATTAAGGTAAGTAAAAGAAGGAGATTTAAACCCTTCATCCCCATGGGAGCCAGGGAAACAGCTTTGTTTTCCTGGCACTATGGAATCCCTTTAATGATTCAGCATATCAAGGCATTTTGGACAATGCTGTGCTTTGTGTAAACAGTTTGCAAATGTCCCTTTTCTATTCCAATATGACTGTGTGTGACTGGATATTGCGAGCCAGGCTTTCTTGTCCAACATCAGTGCTTTACAAATGCTCTACTAGATGAATGGGCAAAATTTCTCATTCACACAGAAAAACTCCAAAATCTTGTGGAAAGCCTTCCCAGGAGAGTGGAAGCTGTTATAGCTGCAAAGGGGTCCAATTCCATATTAATGTCCATGTATTAGAATGCAATGTCATCAATTTCCCTGTTGGTGTCAGGTGTCCCAATACTTTTGTCCATATAGTGTAGCATGTTAATTGGTGCATTCAAGTTAATAGACACATTTTTAGTTTTGTCAAAATGACTATATGCCATACTAATTTATTTTAAAAATTGCCAGGTTAAAAGAGGAAAATATTTGAGATTTTTCACCAGAAAGAAATCATTCTTTTCTAATTCTGGACAGTAAAGTTAAGTTGCTGAGTCAATATATTTTAGACTATAGCTCACTGATATTGACATGTTAAGGAAGGCACTATTTTGAACATAAAATACAGTTTTGTTTTTTTAAATATGTATTATAAAAACATAACATATAATCAGCAAAACATTTTTCAATATTTTATTCTGCAGTTCATTTAAATCTAGATATATATTCTACTGATAGCTATACTTTTGCACATATCATATATTTGGAAATGTATTTATACTTTTTATTCTTACAGATTCGAGTGCAGGATATTGGTCAAAAAAACGTCAAGTTCGATATTTGCAGAAAAATCTTGATGATCAAGAAGATAGTGAAAGTGAAGAAAGTGAAATTCAGTTACCAAAGAGAAAACAAATTACCAGAAAAAAGTCTACCAGAAGAAGAGAAACAGAAGAAGAAGACAGTGAAAATGAGTCTGAGATAGAGATAGAGAAACAATCAAAAGCCAAACCAAAAGTGCAAAACAAGTATAACAAGAATGGCAGTCAGAAAATTGAAAAAGAAGATGCAAACAAGAAGCAAGAAGAACCTAATAATGATAAAAGGAAAGGCAAAAACATTGTAAATGGCAAAAATCAAACCCAGGGAGACAGAAAGAAAAAAAAGAAAAAGAGCAGGTAGCAAGCAGACTTTTTATTTTATTTTCTTAACAAGTGAAATCTGGCATGCCTTATATCGAATAAGGTTGTGCATTTTTCAGTACTGGAAGTGAATTAATCAGTATGACACAATTCAGAAATCCATGCAATTTAAGATTCACTTTTTTGTCATTGACTGAAGATTGCTGACACCTTGTGGTTCTGATACCAGATGATATTAGCTGTGCTAATTTCAAATGTCTTCACTTTTCCTAGGGCACAGGTAGGCAACCTTCAGCACTCCAGATGTTTTGGACTACATCCCCCATGATGCTTTGCCAGCATTATGGCTGTACGAGCGTTGTGGGAAATGTAGTCAACATCAGGAGTGCTGAAGGTGCAATGACAGTCCATTTCTTCAGTTATCTTGGAACAAAATGGAGTAACTGTACCTCAACTTTTATATTTGAAAACCAACAATGAGCAATTTCAAACCTATAAATGCAGATTCAATTATACCCCTTCAACATTCACACATATCAGCACTATATATCAGTAGTGATGTCGCAAATACAAAATTTTCGGTTCGCGAATGGCGAACGCAAACTTCCGCAAATGTTCGCGAACCGGGCGAACCGCCATAGACTTCAATGGGCAGGCGTATTTTAAAACCCACAGGGACTCTTTCTGGCCACAATAGTGATGGGAAAGTTGTTTCAAGGGGACTAACACCTGGACTGTGGCATGCCGGAGGGGGATCCATGGCAAAACTCCCATGGAAAATTACACAGTTGATGCAGAGTCTGGTTTTAATCCATAAAGGGCATAAATCACCTAACATTCCTAAATCACAATGGATATGGATTGACACCTGACATATGACATATTGACACCTTGACATATGGATTGACACCTGTCCTCAGAGACCCTGATACACACTGACACAGAGCAGAATAGGGACTGTTCCCCCTACATAGGGTCCCTTGGCAGATATGGATTGACACCTATCCTAAGGATCCCTGATACACACTGACACAGAGCAGAATAGGGACTGTTCCCCCTACATAGGGTCACTTGGCAGATATGGATTGACACCTGTCCTCAGGGACCCTGATACACACTGGGGGGGCTACTGTCCTCCCCCCACCCTTGCGTGGTGGGTGGGGGCCATAAAAATAATGAGGGGGGGACCTACTATCCTCCCCCCGGCCCCCACCCCTGCGCGGTGGGTGGGGTCCATAAAAATAATGAGGGAGGGGACCTACTGTCCTCCCCCCCAGCCCCCACCCCTGCGCGGTGGGTGGGGGCCATAAAAATAATGAGGGGGGACCTACTGTCCTCCCCCCGGCCCCCACCCCTGCGCGGTGGGTGGGGTCCATAAAAATAATGAGGGAGGGGACCTAGTTCTTTGGAATTTTCCCACGCTGTGTAAAATGACAAAGAGCACTCTGATTGGCTTAAACCAGCCAATCAGAGAGTTCTTAGCCTAATTGCAGGGCGTGGCAAGGCTTTATAAGCCTTCCCCGCCCTGCAGAGCTCAGTCTGCGTGGAGCCCTCCATGGGTGAAGATGGATTATTATTTTTTGGCGCTCGTTTTTTTTTTTTTCAATTGTGTCGGTTCTTATGGCTTTTTATTTGGCGTTTTTGGGGGCTGAAAAAAGAAGATTTTAGAAAAAAGAAGACGTCAAATGGTACGGCTTTGGGACCCCTAGTCACCTTTGATTGGGGGGGGGCGATTTTTATTTTGGGCCCCCACCCACCACTCAGGGGTGGGGGCTGGGGGGGACAGTAGGTCCTCCCACCATTGTGATTTATGGCCCCCACCCACCGTGAAGGGGTGGGGACCGGGGGGGAGAACAGTAAGTCCCCCCCCTCATTATTTTTATGGCCCCTACCCACCGCGCAGGGGTGGGGGCGGGGGGAGGTCAGTAGGTCCTCCCACCATTGTGATTTATGGCCCCCACCCACCGTGCAGGGGTGGGGACCGGGGGGAGGACAGTAAGTCCACCCCCTCAATATTTTTATGGCCCCCACCCACCACGCAGGGGTGGGGACCGGGGGGGAGGACAGTAGGTCCCCCCTCAATATTTTTATGGCCCCAACCCACCGCGCAGGGGTGGGGCGGGGGGAGGACAGTAGGTCCTCCCCCCATTGTGATTTATGGCCCCCACCCACCACACAGGGGTGGGGGCCAGGGGGGAGGACAGTAGGTCCCCCCCTCATTATTTTTATGGCCCCTACCCACCGCGCAGGGGTGGGGGCGGGGGGAGGTCAGTAGGTCCTCCCACCATTGTGATTTATGGCCCCCACCCACCGTGCAGGGGTGGGGACCGGGGGGGAGGACAGTAAGTCCCCCCCCTCAATATTTTTATGGCCCCCACCCACCACGCAGGGGTGGGGGCCAGGGGGGAGGACAGTAGGTCCCCCCCTCATTTTCATGGCCCTTACCCACCGCGCAGGGGTGGGGGCGGGGGGAGGTCAGTAGGTCCTCCCACCATTGTGATTTATGGCCCCCACCCACCGTGCAGGGGTGGGGACCGGGGGGAGGACAGTAAGTCCCCCCCCTCAATATTTTTATGGCCCCCACCCACCACGCAGGGTTGGGGACCGGGGGGAGGACAGTAGGTCCCCCCCTCATTATTTTTATGGCCACCACCCACCGCGCAGGGGTGGGGGCGGGGGGAGGACAGTAGGTCCCCCATTGTGATTTATGGCCCTCACCCACCACGCAGGGGTGGCGGTGGGGGGGAGGACAGTAGGTGTCCCCCCCAGTTTGTATCAGGGTCCCTGAGGACAGGTGTCTATCCATATCTGCCAAGTTACCCTATGTAGGGGGAACAGTCCCTATTCTGCTCTGTGTCAGTGTCTGGGGGGAGTATCTGCAGTAACACAGAGTGTCTGGAGGGAGTATCTGCAGTAACACAGAGTGTCTGGAGGGAGTATCTGCAGAAACACATGGGTATCTGGAGGGAGTATCTGCAGTAACACAGATTGTCTGGAGGGAGTATCTGCAGTAACACAGGGTGTCTGGAGGGAGTATCTCCAGTAACACAGGGTGTCTGGAGGGAGTATCTGCAGTAACACAGGGTGTCTGGAGAGAGTATCTGCAGTAACATAGAGTGTCTGGAGGGAGTATCTGCAGTAACACAGAGTGGCTGGAGGGAGTATCTGCAGTAACACAGAGTGTCTGGAGGGAGTATCTGCAGTAACACAGAGTGTCTGGAGGGAATATCTGCAGTAACACAGAGTGTCTGGAGGGAGTATCTGCAGTAACACAGGGTGTCTGGAGGGAGTATCTTCAGTAACACAGGGTGTCTAGGGGGAGTATCTGCAGTAACACAGAGTGTCTGGGGGGAGTATCTGCAGTAACACAGAGTGTCTGGAGGGAGTTTCTGTAGTAACACAGAATGTCTGGAGGGAGTATCTGCAGTAACACAGAGTGTCTGGGGGGAGTATCTGCTTGTAACATTTATATGCACTAAAAATAAAATAAAATAATAAATTGAAAAAAAAATGGTTGCAGCTTCCGAATGAATCTAAAATGGATGCTGTCAAGTAGGTGGGAGGGTCTGCTAGGGAGGGTGTGCTGCTGATTGGCTGGAATGTGTCTGCTGACTGTGAGGTACAGGGTCAAAGTTTACTCAATGCTAAGGAATAGGGGGCGGACCGAACATTGCATGTGTTCGCCCGCGATGGCGAACGCGAACATGCTATGTTCGCCAGGAACTATTCGCCAGCGAACCATTCGGGACATCACTACATATCAGTTTGCAGTCTTTAACCCCTTAAGGACACATGGCATGTGTGACATGTCATGATTCCCTTTTATTCCAGAAGTTTGGTCCTTGAGGGGTTAAAGAAAAGGACACCCACTTATTAACCCAATAACCCAACATTATGTATCATCACCATGAACCTTTACAGTGCAACAGCAGTTTCATATCAGGAGCAGGAGGAGTGATGACTACATAACATGTCCTGTGGATTATATTTATGTCACTGGCACTGACAATGCAAGGCCTTGTGTCTCATGCATTTCCTTTCCACAATATCCTGGTGCTCCAGCTCCAGAAGTCATTGATTGATTTCAAATAAAATTCTGTAAAATGTACATCTCAACCTGTCGACTTTAACCTCCAATATAGATACTTTTGGAATTAAAATGCCATTAATATACTTTAAAGGAAAATGTTAGCACCATAACCAGTACATATTTGTATAGCATATTTGGTGCAAAGACCCTCTGCACTCTGAGCAGTATAAATATTGTCATTTGAGGAAAAATAGTAATGTTTATGTTTGACAATCAAGATGCATAACTTGGCTATCAATCAGTCAGCCACTAGAGGCACTTCTTAGAGAAGGATTTCAATAGCAGAAAGCATTCACATGCAGCATTGCAGAATGCTTTGAATGCTTCTTATAGAGTCACACTGGGCATTTACTGTATGATCCCAATGCTAATCTACTAGTAGCATTGAATTGGCTTGAGATAATTCACCATAGGAGATATGAGAAGTCGATGTCGCATCGAGCATGGAACGGGGCTTTATAGAATTTACATTTAACTCTTTTTTTAAAAACGTTTTAAATAACCTTAAATGGACTCTTTAGACAATTAGAACACTTCATCTCAATAAAGTGGTATGGTTGCCATGTCCCTGTTATTTAATCCTGCAACTGCAGGCTTTGCAGATTTGGCAATATTTTCATTATAGGGTTAACATGCCTCTTGTGACTGTCAGGAACACAGCCACTAGAGGTGCGTATGCAGCTTTAATCAAGTTGAACTCGGTTATAGTTCAAATGACTCTCATTAAGAGAATATAATTGGAGCAGTGTGTATACACTATGGGGAAGCCAGGGACGCAGAGCTCTAGCACAGAAACCAGTGTGCTGCAAGATGTAACACAAGTAAAACTTACCTTTTAAAATCCTGCAGGGTGGTGGACACATGTATATGTAAGGAAACACGATAGCATTAGGAAAACATGTTTGTATATGATGATGTTAAAATTTTATATTAAAATGTTATATATTTTTTAAAACATTATTTTTATTTACAACATTAGAGTATTCTTTTAACTCACTAGCAAATCTAAAAACTTTATACATTTTCATGTTTTAGTTATCCAAGTTAAAATTTTGTGTTGTGGTCTGAAAATTAATATATTTTTTTTCAGTTCATCTTCATCGTCATCTTCGTCATCAAGTTCAGATGAAGACAGTCTTTCCGAGGGGGAACAAGCAAGGCTATTAGAGCAAATAGAAGAAAAGAAAAAACTTATTGCCACAGTCAGAACCAAGCCATGGCGCATGTCAAAGAAGCTGCGCTTGCTCACGTAATTGTCCAATAAGAGTATTATACCGAATCTTATCAAATGGTCAAAAGAATCAAATGGTTGCATTTGATATAAAAATAATTTATTTTATTTCTTCTCAAATATATTTTTAATTAAAGGTTTTAAATTTTACATCAATACATGCAATAATTTTTTAATGAATACAAATGTCACAGATTGCATATAAAGGTACATACATCAAGTATACAAAAAGAGCAAAAATAGTTGACAGTAACAATAATATAATTGCTTTATTATACTATTATTCCATGTATAGTTAACAAATAATCTTTTTGAAATGAAAAGAAAAAACAAAGAAACATTTCTTATATGATTTAATAGTTCAGGGGGGAAAGTAAAGGAGAAGGGTGTGAGAGGAGGCGTAAGAGAGGAGGGGAGTTTAGAGGCAATTATAACCCTTAAAAATTACTTAGTGATATGGAAATGGGATATATGTTCTACAGCAAACATCCACCAACACTCTGCACAATATATTGTTGGTGCATATATCTGTAAGTTACAACTTGTAGAAAGAAATCTAAATCTGGATGGCTGTGTTTCGCTCATAACACTCCTAACACTTGGCCAAACTACTAAACAATAATATTGTAAGCAAGGAGAATATAAATCATGATGGTATATCCCAGGCTTTGGGTCCTGTTACAGCTGGATATTAATTCTCTTTTTAATAGCTTTGGCTATAAGCAGAGATGTTTGTGATTGAAGTGCCTGGAATTTACAGTAATGTCTCGATTAAATATAGTCTTCTTTGTATGATGAGGGCTTCAACAGCTATTTGGCAGGACACCTAGTTTTATATATGTTGTAATTATGGGTTTGAATAGTGTAAACATTGCTGGAGCATATCATGTGATGAGGTCTAAGCCTCTATCATATTTATGTCCATAAAAGATCATTATTTACATCCCACAAAGGGAGCAGAGAGTGCCACATCCCTAACACTGTTTGAGCTATTTTGCTCTCTTCATCTCTCTGTACAGTAAAAAAAAGGAATCTACAAACATTAGGTTTTATTAAACAAAACTTTGAATTGTAGTAAATGGAACACTGAATTTTAAAATTTAGGCCAAAACAGGCAAGTTGTGACTATTTGAGTTAGAGCTATTATGCCTAAAATGTGAAATTTACATTGAATTCCTGGAAATTCACACTTTAGTAAATAACCTTGTTGGTCTCATGTATGCCACCCCTCCTAATAATTATACATTGACCAAAGTGGTTTTCATAAATTAATCCGCAGTCTTTTCCTTGCACATTAAGGTTTTGGAGACATCATAAAAATAATAAAGGTTGTAAAATAGAACACAGAATGTAGCATATAATCAATGTCATATATGATCACATTACTTTAACAATGCTCACATTAACACATTTCTATAACCCATAACAGGGAAGCACAAGAGTTTGTTGAGGAATATGAAGGAACTCTGGGAAGAGGAAAAGGTCGAAAACTATATGCTTATAAAATAATGATTGCCAAGGTATATATATGAAAAAAGTAGAATTTTATTATTATTAAAAAAAAGGATTCGTATTATACTCCATTAAATTCAAAAATATAAATTCTGATTATATTAATGCTTTATATAAAAAATCAATGCTTTTGTTTTTTAGATTTATTTATTTTTATTTTAATTCATATGACCATGCATGTTTAATTGCACAATAAATGTGGTTTTGACACGATGAACTACATTGTTTAAATTTGGACAGCTGAAGACAGATGAAAGAGCTTCTCTATAATTGTGCTTAAATTATGCAGCACCCTACTTTTTTTTTTGTTTTTAGCTCACTGCATGGAGTCTAGTGTTTATGTAACAATATATTTAATGAGTTATTAGGATTCTAAACACCCAGGGCTATTTACTGGAGTGGGAATGGAATTCAAAGTGAATTTCAAATTTCAGGGCCAGAATATATAGCCAAATTTGGAATTCAGCTATGCTTCCAGTTCAGCTACTCTGGCCTAAAATTTTAAATTCACTTTGCATTTACTTTGAATTCTCAGTTTTGTGACTAAACTTGATTATCATTTGTTTAGGTAGCGCAAACATGTTTCTGAATTCAGAAACTGTAATTTTGTGGGTTTTCACATAAAACAGTTACTAACTAAAATATACCAATGAGCTGGGCTACATTTTTAACAACAATCCATTTATTGGCTTTTTTTTTTTTTTGCTCTTTTGTGACTTATACCAGATCATCAGGGTACAGCACAGTACAGTGAAGAAAATCAATTTAAAGAAATGTGTTACCATGTACATATGCACTGTTTGTGAGGGAGCATGAAGTTTACAGGAACACTAAAGTATTACCTGAATGCACATGTGCTTCTATTGCATTCTGGCAGAAGACGCATTCAGGACCAATCATTAAGGAAAGATGGAGGCAACCACAACCAGAAGTGCAGTGGTGGCAAGAGTGATATATAGTTACCTCCGTGGTACTCCACATACCAGGTGCAAGACCCTGGTGATTAGAAGTTCACACATGATTAGTTTGCCATGGACTCCCCCCAGGTTTGCAGTGGCTATTAGCAAACAACCTTGAGTCTTGCTAAAGGTATTGTGTTTATATGTTGAAGTTTATTTAGAGGTGGTAAGGGCACTTATATGATCAAGGGGATTGAAGACTACTGATCCCATAATTTTATACAAGCAGCTCGACAGTATCATATCTAATAAAATATATATTTATTTGTAGAAATGGATGAAGTTTAAAAGAGATTTTGAAAATTTTAAAACATCATTAATACCATGGGAGATGAAAATAAAAGAAATTGAAAGTAAGTAAAATATTTCCTTCAGTTTTATGGTTCAATTTTAAAAAGTTTTATATGTTCTCTTTTCATTATAGTAAAAATATTTAAATAATATATTCCTAAAGAATATGATGCATTACCTTAGAGGTTAATTTCAAATATTGGGCCAAAATACCCAAACTGAAAATAAATGTTAGCTATATTTCCATTTCTGCTGTTTTGATATAAAATAAAGGGATGTGCATGGGCAAAAAAATTGGTTCGGTTCGGAAATTAGGGTAAGTAAAAAAAATTGTCTGTTTCGGCAATTTGGACCAATGGCATTCGGTTTGGTTCAGAACCGCGGAACTGCGGAATGGCATTCAGTTCGGATATTCGGCATTCGGGACGCAGCATTCAGGCATTCGTTTTGGGCATTCAGCAGTTCGGCATGTCATTTGTTTCAGGCAGTCAGCAGTTCGGAGTGTCGTTAATTTTGAAAAATAAACATGTGTGTGTTTTTTTCTTAAACATCAATGTTTTACATTGCATAGTGGACCACAGCAGCATCCAGATCACTTAATCTTAAATAAGTTGTCTGGGTTTAGTTAATAATTAGTAGTGTTAGTTTAGTACATATACAATTTACAAAATTTCAGGGAGCACTACCAGCATGCAACACTTCTGCACACTATATAATCCCAACCTGCGACACCATCTTTGTGGAGAGTTTAGGAGCAGAGAGTGAGCAGAGAGTGAGCAGAGAGTGAGCAGAGAGTGAGCAGAGAGTGAGAGCAGAGAGTGAGCAGAGTGTGAGCAGAGTGTGAGAGCAGAGAGAAAGCAATTTGTATGTGAACAAGCAAGTGAGAGTGTGTGAGAGAGAGAGAGCAAATTAAGAGCAAGTGATGGCTGGTACACAAAATTAATCACTGCAGTAAATTCGTCCGAATGTACATTCGGAACAAAACGAATTGCACATGTCTAATAAAAATTGTAATTCTCTTTTAAGTAACTTTAAATTATAAACAAGTCACACTTTGCTTAATAAAACTGTTAGTACAATAATATAAAACCGAATTGGTTCCTAATTAAGCCAGTATGACACCTTCTGATTTGTGCCACAGCATGCAGCAATATTTTTTTGTGATAGTGTTGTAACTGTTAGTTTATCACTATGTAGAAAGACTGGTACCTAAAGTTATTTTAATTAAATAATCATGCATGTATGGGTTAAAGGAATCCTCCAAGCACAATAACCACTGCAGCACTGTAGCCCCTAGACAGCTTGTAAGGAGTCAGTACATTTTAGAACAGTCTTACATCTTACCTTGGACCTGCTCCCCATCTCCACTACCGCTCAGTAAGAGCTGGAAGCTCTAATCACTGAGCTAAGCCAGGGGGTGCATGGTTTGGTTTATTGGCTGTGAGTGATTTGAGCTCAATAAATTCCCATTTTTAACATGAAAAAAATCATCAATTTTTGTGTTGTTAATTTGCATTCAAAAATCTGCACCCAATGCTTTGCTTCTTATAGGTCATTTTGGATCATCAGTTGCATCGTACTTTATATTCCTTCGGTGGATGTATGGTGTAAATCTTGTCCTTTTGGGCTTTGTGCTTGGACTAATTGTCATTCCAGAGGTAAAACTAAATATCAGACTTGCATCATGTTGTATACATTATTCTAATATATAAATAAATCATTCTTGGCATCAAATATGCTAAACCTCATCGCTGATGTTAAAAATTGCACTATGGGCCACTAAATTATTTAAACTATTGCTTTACTAACCATATAATATCAGATTGTATAATGCATTTTGCACCTCTTTCATTTTCCTTTTCTAGAATGCTATATGATATAATATTGATGATTGATTTGGACTTGTACCATATAGGACTTACTTACATATTCTGATTCCTACTACATCGTTTAACATTCAGTTTATGATTTTCAATTTAATGTACTGATGCTGTAACCTTACACATGTTTCCTTTGTTTAAGCTACTTATGGGAGTACCATATGGACGTATTCCAAGAAAAACCATACCAACAGATGAAAAAGCCAATGCAATGGACTATAATGTGCTTAGTGAGTTTGGGGTAAAATGCAAACTTTTTTTAATTTATTTTGATACATTATATAAGCTGTATAGTATTTTTATTTTTTGAAAAAAAAAAAGAAAAATGGGTACCATCAAAACCTTACCTTGCATTGTCATATAACGGGCACTTGTTTAACCCCTTAAGGACCCACGACATGTGTGACATGTCATGATTCCCTTTTATTCCAGAAGCTTGGTCCTTAAGGGGTTAAATTAAGGTTTTTGTTGCTCAGTTCAGAAAAGGAAAGGAAAAAGCACATTGCATGGATTTAATGAAAAATATTCAATCCTTGGTAGACAATAGTTTTGAATTATTCACAGATCAGTTGCTTACATGTAAACACATTGATTCACTAATAGATGTAATGATAACTGCCTTTTTGTTCTGTGGTATTACTATTTTGATAAGAAATTATGAAATTATGAATCTAGCATTAGATTGATGATTTCTTTTTTGATGTGAACCATTTCTCGACTGTAATGTGATTTATATATAACTAAAGGCATTTTATCTCATTGAATTGGTTATAGTTCCTGGAGTCCCCTTGCACTGTCCCTCCATTTAATGTTAAATCATTTAACTCTGAATGAGGCCACCCACGGTCTGCCCCTAATGAAGGTAAGCCTAAGGTTGAAATTACACCCTTTCTTCTATCCATACTGATTTATACCAACCATGGGCACTGTAATAGGCTGAAACCAGTCAGATGGCACTCTCAACCAATCACAGCTGCCTATTGCTGCTCAACAGTGGTGACTCTAGGAATAAGATATAGGGGGGGCACATAGCAAATAGGGGAGTTATCTACTATACACATTTCCATGCACACACATAATCACAAACATACACACATTATCACAGACATAAGAAAAAAAAAATTAAAAAAATAACTCAAAACTATTGTCTACCTTGGATTGAATATTATTTGAGTGGAAGGACAGCGGCAGGAATCTCCAGACACTATATAACCACTTCAATGAGATGAAGCAGTTACAGTACCAACAATGTCCATTTAAAATAGCCTAGAAAAACAGTTTTGGCTCCTGGGTCTAGCAATTAGGACCACTGATTTTAGCACAATAATAAATTATAACTTGGTGTTAGTCTATATAGTATTATAATTCATGATGTTTAAATAATCTTATCCATAATTTAGTTTTTTACTGATTTATTGCATCCTATTCGTAAACATATATTGCAAAATAATAATTTTGATTGCCGACATAAAATATAAATGCATGCTTAGCAACTGTAAGATAACTACTTACATTAGGTTACATAGGTACACAGATTTTTGTACTATCTACATCAACTGCATGTCAGATATCCTAATATTGAATTCTTTTGAGCTTTTTCTTACACAACGTTTTATCTATTTATTTTGTCTCAGACAGTGACATCTAGTGGGTTAAGTAGTTATAGCCTAAAATGTGAGACTTTTTCTTTTTTTAATGAAAACTAAATACTTGATAATGCCATTTTTTTTTAAAAAACCATATGGATATGTAAGAGTGGTAGTTATTTTAAAACATGTATTTTCAAGTGACAATAACTGTTAAAGGCCCCTATTTAATATGCTTTCCAAATGACTAAATACTGTTTGAAAAGCTTTCCAAATAATTTATCTACAAAAACGTCACAGTGACTTCTGCAAATAAATTATCTGGAAATATAAAACATTATCTCTAAAAAAGTGCCCGAAAAGTAAAAGCTGCTCAACACTAAAAGTGGAATACCCCTTACCCACAATAAAACACAAATACACAATAAAATAAGGTATAAAAGTTATACCAAACAAGTGGAGTGCTCTAAACAGTAGAGGGGTGTAACGGAACCGCTGGCACCCCGACCGGGTACCTTCCGTTGATGGATGCTCCTAGTGCTTCCCGAGGACTCCAAGCACTCCGCCAGACACCATAACCACTGTAGACTCCCACGAACCGCCGCAGCTTGGTTGGGGTCTCGAGTCTCCACCCACTCTGGACCCAAGACCAGGGACCAGCTTCCAGTGAGTCAACCTCTCCGAATTCCAGAGCGCAGGAACAGGACCAAGCTCTTAGCAGAGCTTAGTGATTATACCCTGGGGAGTATAGTGATTATAGCAATCCCCAGAGTGTAGTTCTCCAATCCCCCAAACATGAGCCGAAACTTCATGAAGGTACAAGATGATCTGAACTTTTAATGACCACACACTGGCTTTTATGCAAGTCCCCATGCAAGGGTACATCCAATCATTTACAGAAAAAACGTAAAACACACCCAGCACATACAACATACAATCCCCCCCCCCTCCCCCTCTGCATGTGATATAATTACTGCACACAATGGGTTAATGTAATTTATCACAGGCAGGAAAAATACACTTTTTATACATACACTGTAACTTTAGAAATATGCTTCATATTCACATAAAACATACATATTCAGAATCAGCATACTTTAAATATAAACATAACCATAAATCATTCAAATCCCTCCAGTACATAAAAAGTTAGGTGGAAGTCCTTTATGACCGACCGCCAGCACATTTTCCTGCCCAAAACAGTTCCATAGATTTGGGCTGTGCGGTCGGTCTATTTTACACAGAAAAATGACTAAGTCCCATTCGAATGCACGAACGGGGCCGTTCGAATATTCGAACGGGACTTAGTCTCTGCAGCTGAAAACTCAGTGCAGGAGAACGTAAGGGTCAGCGGTGTTCGGTGAAATGTGTAGCCGATTTCAGTTCCATGAATTTGGCTACACATACCACTGACCTCATTCGAATGAACAAAGATGGCCGCCGCCACATGTTCGTTTGCACAAACTGCGGCCACCCAGCTGTCGGCAATTAACCTGCAGTAACCTCGCAGCCTGGGAGGTGAATTGCCTGCACACTTCCACTTCTGGGTGGTCCGCCTGTGTGGTACTTGGTTCAGTAAGCCCCATTTACTGAACCAAGTGAAAAATAGCAATAAACAAAATATTTTAACCAAGTCTGGGGACACTGGGGCACCGTCTTAAAGGGACATTGTCACACAAAGTCTCAATATGTCCCCAGACGGTTCTTAAAGGGCCAGCATGGTCCAATACAAGTCCATAAGCCACAATGCAGTTCTTAAAGGGCCAGCAGCAGCACAATATAAATCCATTAGCCCAAATAATGTTTTTAAAGAGCCCAATCTCCCAGGGGCCATAGTCATGCGGAAGGAGGCTGGCAATGAGGCTCTTCCAACAGCCAGGGGAAAAGGGCAGCTTGTCACCTAACCATCCAGTGACAAAAGGCGTTTTGTCACAAGGGGTTTATTCACTCCTTTGATACAGTGACAGTCTTGAAAAACTTGAATGTACATATAAAAGGGAACAAGAAAACAAAAGATATAGTGCAGACAGTTTTCCAAAATAGACAATTGATGGTAAAAAATGACTGAAACCACTCACATGGACAGGAGCCTATGCAATATTGGCTCCGTAAAAGGATCCTATATGCTCTTTGGGCAGCAAAACACCCCTTTATCCCAGGCAGTATCCCTCCAGGAATATACAATGAGAAAGAAAGCAGAAAAGCAACTGTGTAGAATAGCACATACTATATTAGTATTGAAAATTTAAATAGTTGCGCTCACCTTCTCCAGAGCCCTAAAATCCCGGCTCTGAGGTTGATAAACAATGTGCTACTTTTAGGGGGAATAGCAATCTCCCCAATGGAGTTCCTGACGACTAGAAAGGACTTTGAACTAAAGTATAAAATAGTAATGTATAAATTTATTAACAGTGCAGTAAAAACAAAATAAATACGTACTAGAAAGTAAAAAATACAATTAAAGTCCAATAAAAAGTCCAGAATAATCAGCTAAACGCGTTTCACTCTATGAGCTTCCTCAGTAGCTGTATGGTAGCCTCAGGAATCCTTCTTCTTTTTAAATGTTTGAAAGTCCTTGTAGGTCCTCCTCTTGAAGTCACATGATGTGTGATTAATCAATAATCCAAACAGGTTTCATCCTACATTATATGCTGGGAAAAAAACATCTGTGGTGGAAAAGTTCTCATTTGCTGACAAAATTGTCAATCATCAGTAATGTTTATTTACATCATGTTTATTGGTGGTAACATAATTTGAATGTCCAATAGTATGAATGGTTGGCAGAAGTGGCATCACTATATAAGTTTAGAGCACTCCACTTGTTTGGTATAGCTTTTATACCTTATTTTATTGTGTAAATTATCTGGAAAGTTTTTTTTTTTTTTAGCTTTATTGAATCATTTGGAAAGTTTATTAAATTGAGTTGTTGGATAAACTTTTAAAACTGATGTAATATTTTTGGATGTACTTTTTACTAAGAAGAAAATTATTACTATTTTGTAATACTGCTATATTTTTGATATATCAATATAGTTGTTTTATGTATGATATATTTTTGATAATTTAACATTTTGAAAAAAATATTCTGTAGTTTTTTCCAAAAATATTAAATCATCCACCTAAGGACTCAATTTAATAAGCGTTCCAAATGATTCAATACAGCTAGAACAAACTTCAAATAATCCACCAATATTATTGTGACAGATCACCCTATGACTATGACCCCTGTGTTAAAAATACTGTTTGTGAAGCAGTACTTCGAACTCCTAAAGCTGCACTTCGAACACGTGGCAGCGGCCATCTTAAGCTGCGAGTACAATGAGCGGTGTTTGGTTTCGAGTTCATGGAACTCAAATCGGACACTCGATGGCACGATCACCGCTAACTATTTACCTTCCATGGATGTTCGGCTATTCGAAAAGGAGTCGAACAGCGTTCGGTAAGAACAAACTCCCAAAGGAGAGACATAGACTAAGTGCCATACGAACTACATTGTTTTTTTTTTAATTACACTTTGATTTCCCGAATTAGACCGACCGCACAGCCTTATTCTCTGGAACTGTTTTGGGCATGGGACCATGCGTGCATGCGACCATGCATGCATGCGACCATGCGTGCATGCGGTCGGTCATAATGTGACTTTCATAAAATTCTGATATGGGTGGTTTTTGGATATGTTGGTCACCCAGATCAGGGCTATCAGGGGATGCAATTTGGGGGATTTTATGTGTTTTGGGGTACTTTTGGGGTTTTATAAAAATGTATGTTTTTTTATGCCTGGAGATAATTGAGTTAATACAGTATCTGACTCAATTATCTCCCAGGCAGAGGGGAGGGATTGTATGTTTGTTACGGGAGTGTCATGCATTTAAACACTGTTATGATTGGTCTGTGACTTTGTGTTGTAATCCCCAACAAGATCCACGTGAGCGTACCCCTTGCATGAGGATTGTTATATAAGGCCAAGTGTGGCACCATTAAAATCAGTTCCTGTTTCCACAACACAGAGCCTCGTCTCGTGCTTGTAGGGGAATTATATACTGCCTGCTCTTGGGATTGTTATTTGAATTGCTATAATCACTAGCTCTTTTAAGAGCTGTTCCTGCTCTGCTCTACAGCATCCCTCTCACTAGGGGGAAAAGAACATCTCTGGCGGCGAAACCCTTTTTCTCATCAGGGAGGCCGCCACAATTTAATTGAGGATGAAGCTTGTTGTTTCTTCCATTGCCTGAGTGTGATAAATCCCATTATCCATTATGGTTTAATTTATGCTCAAGCATTTCAAAACAGAATGTCTTAATCCTATCTCCTATCTCTCTCTATACATGAAGTAACCCATCTCTCTCTCTCTCTTTCTCTCTCATTTTCTTCAAAATCTTCTTATAACACACCTCTTAACAAATGCCTTCCTTGACCTTCCATATTTAAGCCTTTTCTGCGCCTCAGCAGTAATTCCTCTAACCAGCCACTCATAGGGGCTTCTTATTCCTCCCTTTGATCTCTGCTCCCTACCTCTTTACTCATCACACTAACACCTTCTTGAGCTTCCCCAAATGACAATATTAATTTAGTCTGATTCCATCTGATTCTAATGTTTAATGATCTTGTTTATAACCTTTAGCATTCTAAACAAGTGCATGAAGTGTTATTTCTGGACATCAAAAATACAATACATTATTATTATGTGTTTTTAAGTAACTGTAAGCTTGTGTTTTACGCTGCAGGCATTCCACTTGGGAAGCTTAAACTGTGGTTTAGAGGTCACCAAATATTATTAGCACAATGCCAAATACTACATCCCAGGCTTTCCTAACCATTCTAATATACTTTGCAAGAGGGCAAAATAAACATGTGCACTTTTTTTTTTTTAAATAGCCAAACTCAATCGTTATGAAGGACACAATGCACTGAGAAAGTGTCGTAGATCAAAATTGTCTGTCATTTAACATACCCTTCAGTAAATGCCAGTAGCACTGTGATGCACTAGCATCCATTTAGTGTTTCTGATCTTTTGCTTCATTTATCCCTTTATACTTCCCACTGATTTGTGGGCATCAGTGGTTGAGGTCTATATAATAGGAAAGGTTGATGGTTTTGTTTTTATTTTGGTACTATAGTAACATACCTTTTACCCATTTTTGTTATTTTTGGTTAAATATAGACCAGAGTGAAAAGGTATCTATGCTTCGCCCTTTGGACATTTTGTTTGTCCTTTTGTAGAGTCTACCTGTACTAAGAACTTGCTGCTTTGAAATGTCAATGGGTTAAATAATATAATATATAATTAAATAATTGAATATCTACAGTTGTTCTTCTGTAAGGTATTTCCATTTCCCTCAAATATTATGTTGGAAGACATTATATGGTTTTATATTAAAATAAATCTGGTACTTAGAAGAAACCGTTTTTAAGAATGTTAAATATTCAGCAATAATTCCATAAGATAACACATCATTTGTGTTTTTCCTAAAAAAAAAAAAAAAAAAGGGTTATCCTACCCACTGTACTAAATTAAACCCATTCTTAATTGCTTTTTACTTTTTGCTCTTAGGGAATGTTAAAATATTCACCTCTTTTTTATGGATATTACAATAATCAGAGAACCATTGGATTTCTACAATACAGGCTTCCACTGGCATATTTTCTTGCTGGTGCTGGTGTTTTTGGATACAGTCTAATAGTTATCATACGAGTGTAAGTATGTAGCCTACTTTATTGTGTGTGTGTGTGTGTGTGTGTGTGTGTTTTAAATATGCAGTCCTATAAGAAAAAGTAAAGACTTGATTTGATGTAATTTATGGCATGTAGATATATGATATATAAATAAACAATACACAATTAAAATTTTAACATGTAATGTATCCAATTGTGTATATTTTCCTTTTCTTTATGTCTCTGATGTAGAATGGCAAAGAATATAAATGAAACTACAGGTGACGGGGATGACAATTACATATTCAGCTGGAAAATGTTTACAAGTTGGGATTATCTAATAGGCAACCCAGAAACAGCAGATAACAAATTTGCTTCAATAACAACTATATTCAAGGTAAAAACAAATAGTTAGAAAGGTATGTTGAACAGCAACTTTGATTTGAACAAAGTATAACATAACATAAAAAATGATAAATTATTTTTTTATAAACAAAAGTCTTGACATACTAACTGGAGACCAGCGTAAATAACTTTGTGAATTAGACATTGTCAATGTAAGTTACAGACTAATTAGAAGAGGCACTTGCAGATCAACACATTTCGTAAGTAACCCCTTGCAGCAGATATTTTTCTAAGATGTAAATGCAGAGTTTGCATAATGTCGGCAAAAACATGTCATAAGTGGCAAGTTACTAATGCAAAAAGCAATATTTATTCACTGTTTGCAGCCATAATGCCTGTAAAATCGCAAAGACAATTTATTTTGAATCATGGATTAGTGACTAAGCCCATGACCATCTCCTGTCCGTTGTTCCCTTCCTATGGAATAGCCTGCCTACCACCATCAGACTCTCCTCTAGTCTTGCATCTTTTAAGAAGTGCCTTAAAACCCATCTCTTTAGGAAAGCTTATGGCCTCCCAGAGTAACCTCTACCTTACATACCTGTCTCTTGCTCTCTCCTAAAGGGCAGCACTCTACTCTCTCCTCCAGCTCTGCCTCACTCCCACCTTACTTGATTGTGAATTCCTGTCCTATTATGTTTTACACTCCACCTCGTATAGAATGTAAGCTTGTTTGAGCAGGGTTCTCTTCAACCTATCGTTCCTGTAAGTTTTCTTGTAATTGTCCTATTTATAGTTAAATCCCTCCTTTCATAATATTGTAAAGCGCTACGGAATGTGTTGGCGCTATATAAATGGTAATAATAATAATAATCCTTTATGTTGTAATGTATTACGTTTTGGCTGCTAGACTGCTTTATTTAAAGGACCACTCCACACCTACAAAGCTCTTCAGCTTTCTAAAGTGCTTTATGGATGATGAGTATCCCAATATAATGCCAGTTCATAAAAGTTAGTTTTACAAATAATTAATGAAAAGTCCCCAGGGTGTCAATAAAAAAGCTCCCCTGATCTAATGGAAGTAACGGGCATGCTCTATTTGAGCATGCCTGCCTCTCCCTGCATACAACCTTCTGAGATCAGAATGCTGTAAGTGCACACACAAGCCGATGTGTGCATACTGCAGGCACATACATGTGCACACAGGAAGAGCTTCAGAGGCTTCTCAATAAGACTTTTTTGCTGTGAGGAGATTGAAATAAGTGTAGTCTTTGCAAGCTATTTTAAGATACTCCCCCAATGAATTATATTAATTGGGGTGTATCTAATAAACAGTCATTTCTACTTTCTTCACGATTTGAGTACTGAAGTGTTCCCTTAGTGAAATAAACATGGATGTTATACCTACTACTGAGTGATATTCATCACATCACTGGGTTTGTAGTGCTGGAACACTTTTTCTTATCATCATTCAGTTACATTGGATAGTAATTCAGTCATGAAAATAAATTGCAGTTTATTTTTCTTATTTTCTTACTCATGAGTATCGCACAATAAAGAATACAAACTACATAGTTAAGAATTTAGATTCTTTTATTATAATCATTCAATATATTGCATACATCTGTAGGACCTAATTCAATACTTTCCAGTGTAGACAATTCTTCAGAGAATATAAATTAAAATTAAAAAAAGGAATGTTTGAACGTCCTTAATAGATTATCGAATAAAATAAAAAGTTGTCAAATAATCACATATTGGTGCCTTTCCTAATTATAAATTATGTTCCATATGACATTTGTTGCTGCACTGAAAAATCTGTAAATTCAGATTGATTATGTATGATCATTTTAACCCCTTAACGCCGTTACGACGTACCATGCCGTCCTGCATTAAATGGGCTTTAAAGCCGTTGCGATGGCATGGTACGTCGTAACGGCTTGCAGCCCCAGTAGGTGAGGTGTACTCACCTCCGCCGCGATCCTCTTCTGGGGGGCTGCCTGAGAGCCCAGGCAGCCCCCCTCTGGCAAATGAGGCCCCCGGGGGCCATGTGATCGCTCTCAAAGAGCGATCACATGGCCCCCTATAGCTGGCTATGGATCTGCCAGCAGGGGGACTGTCTAAAATATCAGACAGTCCCCCTGCTGGTAGGAAGAAAAAAAAAAAAAAAAAAAACATGTTTAAAAATAAATTAAATATATTTTTATATATATATAATATGTATATATATATTATATATATATATAATATATATATACATATATATATATATATATATGTAACGTCATACAAAGTGTATTTTAATATTAATATAAGTATATATATTAATATTAAAATACACTTAGAATGACGTTACATATATATAATATGTATATATATTATATATATAATAGATGTACATATATTATATATAAATACGGATAATTAAAATAATAAATAAATAAAATAATAAAATAAATAAATAAAATATTGAAACAAAATTTAATATAAATTATATAGGGTCAAGAAATAATTTTTTCCTAGTTTGTTGCAAAATTGGAAGCACTTCAGACTGGGTTTTTTGCCTTCTTTTGGATCAACAGCAAAAGCATATGTGAGGAAGGCTGAACTTGATGGACGCAAGTCTCTTTTCAGCTATGTAACTATGTAACTATGTAACTATGTAACTATATTGCATATGTAATTTCATTCTAACTGTATTTTGTTATTAATATATATATCGGTAACAAAATACACTTATAATGACATTCCATATATATCTATCTATATATATAAAATACAAATAACCTAAAATATATATATATAGATAAATACATATAATTACATAAAAGATTACATTAGTATACACGTAGAATTTAAATACCTATAAATGCATATATATTAAAATTCTACGTGTATATTTAAATCATCTTTTAACGTAATTATGTGATTTGATTAATTACAATTTGATTGACATGACTGACAACACAGGGAGAAAGTGCAGAGAATTTAATTCGCAAGCACTATATTTGACCCTGTAACTCTCCAAGACACCATAAAACCTGTACACAGGGGGTACTGTTTTACTCGGGAGACTTTGCTGAACTCAAATATTAGTGTTTCAAACTGGTAAATTGTATTACAACGATGATATTTTAAGTAAAAGTGACGTTTTTCGCATTTTTTACAAGCGAACAGCACTTTTATGGTCTATATTATTGTTGTAATATGTTTTACGGTTTTAAAACACTAATATTTGTGTTTAGTGAAGTCTCCCGAGAATAACAGTACCCCCCATGTACAGGTTTTATGGTGTTTTGGAAAGTTAGAGAGTCACATATAAGGCTTTTCATTTTTTTCACATTGAAATTTGCCAGATTGGTTATGTTGCCTTTGAGAGCGTATGGTAGCCCAGGAATGAGAATTACCCCCATGATGGCATACCATTTGCAAAAGTAGACAACCCTAGGTATTGCAAGTGGGGTATGTCCAGTCTTTCTTAGTAGCCACTTAGTCACAAACACTGGCCGAATATTAGTTTTTTGCTTTTTTCACACAAAAACAAATATGAACGCTAACTTTGGCCAGTGTTTGTGACTATGTGGCTACCACACCGTCTCAAAGGTAACATTACTAATCTGGAAAATTTCAATTTGAAAATTGAACGTTCTATATTTGACCCTGTAACTTTCCAAAACAACATAAAACCTGTTAATGGGGGGTACTGTTGTACTCGTGAGACATCGCTGATTACAAATATGTGCAACGTGTTATGACATTCACAGTTAAAATGTCAGACGGAAATGCAAATTTAAAAAAAAATCTTATTTTCTCAGTTTTTTAAATTTTATTCATAATAAATTATGTTCCATATATGAATAGTTAATGATAGATTAAAGCCCTGTTTCTCCTGAATAAAATAAGTGTGGGTGCATATAATTTGAAAGAGGGGAACTACGGGTGAACAGACATATAGCGCAAATTCCAGTTTTTGTTTACGTTTTGTTTTGATCAGAACGTGCACTATTGACTCCGTCCTGAATGGGGTTAATCCCTATTTATGTTTTCACAACAGGAATCAATTGTGGATGAGCAGGAAAATACAAAAGAAGAAAATATTCACCTAAGACGTTTCCTAATAATTGTGGCCAATATTTTGATTACAATGTGTCTGGGAGGAAGTGGCTATCTGATTTACTTTGTTATGAAGAGATCACAAGAATTTAAGAAGCTGGAAACTACAACTTGGTATCAGAACAATGAGGTTTGATTCATTAAATGACTTTTGCTTTAGGTGTGGCTAGGCAGTTTATAAAGTTGGTTCTAAACAATAATGTTAGGTATGACAAGCAATTAGAAAAGGGAAAGAGTGGTGGTAATATGGCGCTACAGTGTGCTGCTAAAACCACAGTGAAATCAACCATACAATTTCACAAAAAAGCATAGAGCAGAAAAAAGAATAAAAAGTGGAAAGCGTACTAGAAAATCAAAAGTGTGTACTAGAATATTTATACACAAATTGAAAATAAATAAATGCATATACCATAGAGCATGCTATAAAGGAGATCTTTATCCAGATGCCTCTGAAAATAATAAAACTCATATAGGGCAATATCGTACTGGTAAATATCCCAATTTCAAATATGTATATACAAATGGTTAAATATCCTACTCACATTTTAATGAGCCTGCATTCAAACTGGCTCAAGTATATAGGCATGAGTAGGATATATTGATCAAATCCTTCAATTGATGTGTTCCTCCCCGATATATTTGGGTATTGAAGAGCAAAAAAATTTATATTAGGAAAAAGATCCAAACATTTATTACAAACAAAAATAGTAAATTCTTACATCCGAGAAGTGTGAAATCAGCACAATCAGCACAACGCGTTTCGGCTGGACGCCTTCATCAGGTGAATACAAAACATATTTCACTTGCCCCCTCTTTTAAACCCCACATTCGCGGCAAAAATTAATTAAACCCCGCCCACATTCATTGCGTCGCGTCACTTCCGATTTCGGTTGTTCCATCTTTATTTCTCTTCCGACTTCGTGTTACACCAGGAAGTGTCCCACTTGATTAGGGTGGTCTCTCCTTCACATTATTCATTTAATCAATGTTCTTTAATCATAACAATGAACAATGTCATCTATCTCCTTTCATGCAGTTGTTTATTACAATATGTTGGTAGAGCCACCAGACCACTGAAAATAAGAATAGGAGAGCATATTAGAAACATTAAAAATAAAATATTGAACTACTCCATATCTGCACATTTTGCACAAAAACATAATGGAGATCCTAAACACCTTCATTTTATTGGCATCCAAAGGGTTAAAAAACCATGGAGGGGGGGTGATTTTATTACGATTTTTAATAAAACAGAGATGAGGTGGATCTTTGAGCTAGACACCTTATACCCTCTTGGAATGAACATTGATTTTGAGATTTTTAATTATATTTAATTGTGCTTTAGCCTTCTAATAATGGTGGAGGGTATGCACATATTTTAACAATATATATATATATATATATATATATATATATATATATACATTGTAGTAGCTTGCACTCCAAGAAGACTTTTGTAGTGCCCGGTGCTGGTTGTGGCAAAGGTAGATATGGGTGTGGCAAAGGTATATATGTTTTTATAAATACCATTAATATTGTGATCTGTGTTTATATTTTATTGATAACACTGATATTTTATATGTATTTCTTTTTATGTTTCACTTGCCCACCTATATATCACATATTTACCACTTCGAAAATGGCCGCCGGAATACTTCCGGTATTATAATTGAAGGACATTGATAAAATGAATAATGTGAAGAAGAGACCACCTTAATCAAGTGGGACACTTCCTGGCGTAACAAGAAGACGGAAGAGAAATAAAGACGGAACAACCGAAACCGGAAGTGACGCGACGCAATGAATGTGGGCGGGGTTTAATGAATTTTTGCTGTGAATGTGGGGTTTAAAAGAGGGGGCAAGTAAAATATGTTTTGTATGACCTGATGAAGGCATCCAGCCGAAACGCGTTGTGCGGATTGTGCTGATTTCACACTTCTTGAATGTAAGAATTTACTATTTTTGTTTGTAATAAATGTTTGGATCTTTTTCCTAATATCTAATATCTATTTTTTTTTTGCTCTTCAATACCCAAATATATCGGGGAGGAATACATCAATTGAAGGATTTGATCTATATATCCTACTCATGCCTACATACTTGAGCCAGTCTGAATGCAGGCTCATTAAAATGTGAGTAGGATATTTAACCATTTGTATTTACATATTTGAAATTGGGATATTTACCAGTACGATATTGTCCTATATGAGTTTTATTCTTTTCAGAGGCATCTGGATAAAGATCTCCTTTATAGCATGTTCTATGGTATATGTGACGAAGTGCCCTTCGCCACTTGGGCCTGGAGAGGACTCTTGCCCTGTGACTATGGACCCTGGGAGATTTGGCCCGTTCAATTCAGTATGATAGGAGTTATGTATTTTTGTATCCTTTTGTGTTTTACAGGTAACATGTGCTCAATGGAGTCTGCCTCTATCCCTGGATATAAATGGATTATTTTCCCCATTGTCTCCAGGATAGAGGGCTCTGTAAAACCGGTTTGGGCCAGATAGCCATGCTGCCAGCCAGGTCCCAAAAGATACTTTACTAACTTCTGAACCCCTGGTCTGATTCATGCCATTTTTTGATATGTTGTTCCACTGAATGGATTGATTGTGAATATATAATAATAAATAATAATATTTTTATGTGAATGTGATGTATATTTTAGAAGTTATGAATATGCTGTAAAAAGTATATTTTTCCTGCCTGTGATAAATTACATTAACTCATTGTGTTCAGTAATTATATCACAGGCAGAGGGGAGGATTTTATGTGTTTGTGCTGGGTGTGCCTTTTGTTTTGCTGTACGGGATTGGTTACATGTTGTCCCTCCCTGTGGGATGTCCCCTTGCATAGGGACTTGCATACAAGTCTGTGTGTGTTAATTAAAGTCAGATCATCTTGAACCTTTCTTGAAGCCTTGGCTCATGCTTGGGGGATGGGATAACTACACTCTGGGGATTGCTATAATCACATACTCCCCAGAGTCAGCTCTTGCAAGAGCTTGATTTGTTCCTGCTACGCTCTCTGAATTTAGGAGAGGGTCACCCACTGAGAGCTGGATCCTGGTCGTGGATCCAGGGTGGGTGGAGACGGCGAGACCCTGGCGCAGCTGTATCGGTGGAAGTAAGGTCTGCAGTGCTGATGGTGTCGATTGGAGTGCTTGGAGTCCTCAGCGAGCACTAGGAGCATCGATTGGCGGAGGTACTCAGTCGGAGTGCCAGCGTTCCGTCACAGTATATGCATTTATTTATTTTCAATTTGTGTATAAACATTCTAGTACACACTTTTGGTTTTCTAGTGCGCTATCCACTTTATATTCTATTTTCTGCTCTATGACAAGCAATTAGCTTGTTTCCTCTGTAATATGTTAAATATTAGAATGAATATGCTATATTTAATAAAAGCATAAAAATATAAATCAGAAAAAATACATGCTAATTATCACTAGCATTTGCCTAACTTGCCATTTGCAGTGTATATTTATCCTGGTGAATGTGCTAGTTTCGTGTGACACTGGGGAAATCACATAACATAAATGATCAATTATAGCCTCAAACAGCAAAGCATTGTTATTGCTTTTGTCCATAGTACTAGAACTAAAATAACAATCACAATAATAATTACAAATGTGCATGTATACATTTGATACATTGGGTGGGAGATTTAAAAAAACTAAATAATATTTCTGGTCCCCTGGACCCAGTGATTGACTGGGTGTAAACCTAGTGCATCAGTTTCCTCTCTCCCTTTACCTCTGTGTAGTCTGGCAGGGAAAAATAACCCTAAGTTCTGGAAAATGACCTCTGCTCATTTCTCCACCACAATAGGGATGGGGTAAAGAGAATAAAACAGGTTATGGGTGTCACTTTAAGAATTGCTATCATCTACCATGCCCCCGGTCATCCTAAGCTATTCATTGAGCACTTTTTATTCCTGGCTTCCCCACATCCTCTCATCTAGCACTCCTTCCCTTATATCCCAATCAACAACTCCAATTGCACTGATGCCTCTCGTCTGCTCTCTGTAACCTCCTCCTTTGGACCTATGCAATGGTCCAATTTAGCAACCCATACAGCGGGAAACACTCTTGAATTTGCCTTCACCAATCTCTGTACAGCCTCTAATTTCTCCAATATTCCTTTTCCTCTATCTGACCACCATCTGCTGACTTTTGACATCAGCATACCTAAAACCCAATTGACACCACCATCAGAACATCAATCTTACAGAAATCGCCTGACCTTGAGCATTTCTCCACTAATCTCCAAACTCTTCTTTTACCTATCTCAAACCTCACCTGTCCTAGCTCTGCAACCTCCTTCTACAATTCCACCCTTTCCTTTCAACTAGACATCATGGCACCTCCTACATTTAAACACCACAAGCGCCCCCAACAACAACCTTGACACACCACAATGCCCCGATACCTCCAAAAATGCTCCAGAACTGCTGAACGCTTTTGGAGAAAGTCTCATTGTGCGTCTGACTTCTTCCACTATACATTTATGCTCCTTTCATACAGTTTGGCTCTTTTCTCTGCAAAAGTAAAATACTTCAATACCCTCATAACCACACTCTCCTGCGAACCCAAATTACTATTTCGCACATTTAACTCTCTTCTTCACCCTATTGTTCCTCCTCCACCTACTAACTTGACCGCCTCATACTTTGCAACTCACTTCACTGACAAGATCTCTACAATCAGAGAAGATATCTCTTATCTTTCTTCTTCCCCTTACAATACTTCCCCTAACCTCACTCCCTCTGCTGTTCTATGTTCATTCACACCTGCTACAGCAGAAGAGGTTTCTGCTCTGCTCCAGTCCTCCCGCCCCACCACCTGCTCTCTAGATCCAATTCCCTCGCATCTCATCCATACTCTGTCTTCTTCCCTTTCTCTACCTCTCACTAAAATTCTCAATCTCTTTCTCTCCTCTGGCATATTTCCATTGCCCTTCAAACATGCAATTCTAAAGAAGCCCAACCTTGACCCTAACTCTCGCTACTGCCTTTCGCATCCAAGATCCTTGAAAGAGTTGTGTATGCGAGATTGACAGACTTCCTCGAGTCCAACTCTCTGCTAGACCCACTTCAGTCTGGTTTCCACACTAAGCACTCTATGGAAACGGCACTGACCAAAGTAGCCAATGATCTACTCGCTGCAAAATCTTGTGGTCACTACTCTATACTAATTCTCCTTGACCTTTCTGCGGCTTTTGACACTGTTGATCATCAACAGCTTCTTCTCATCCTACACAATATTGGTCTACAAGATATTGCTCTCTCCTGGTGCTCCTCCTACCTCTCCCAGCACTCTTTCAATGTTTCTTTCTCTGGCTCTGCTTCTTCTTCCCAACTCCTCTCTGTTGGTGTCCCCCCAGGTTCAGTCATTGGTCCCCTACTGTTCTATATCTATACTGCCTCCCTTGGTAAACTCATTAGCTCCTTTTGCTTCCAATATCATTTATATGTGGATGACATGCAAATCTACCTGTCCTCTCGTGATCTCTCCCCGTCCCTCTTGACTAGTGTCTCTGACTGCCTCTGTGCTATTTCTAACTGGATGGCTGCCCACTTCCTTAAACTCAACTAGACCAAAGCTGAGATTCTGGTCTTTCCCCCCTCAAGTGTGAATGCGGCGGCAAGGCTCATCTTCCTGTCCGCCCGCACCTTCCAAGCCTCATCCTTCTGTCAGTCCCTACATTGACTTCCTGTAACATATAGGGCTCAATTTAAAATTCTGGTTCTTGCTTTCAAATCTCTACATAATGCTGCTCCCACCTATCTATCCTCCCTAATACACAAGCATGTCCCGTCTAGGCCCTTACCCTCGGCTGAAGACTTACGTCTATCTTCTGTCCATACTCCCACCTCTGATGCTCGCCTTCATGACTTGTTAAGGAACTCACTTCCCTCCTCCGTTAGATTCTCACCCAGTCTCCACTCCTTCAAAAAATAATTAGAAACCCACTTCTTCATAAAAGCGCATCATTTAAACTGTTAATAGCTCCTGACTGATTCCTCTCTTGCAACTGTCATTAGTCTAATACTATCCTTACCTTGTGTGTCACTTTACCCCACTCCCTCTAGCATGTAAGTTCATTGAGGAGGGCCCTCAACCCCTCTGTTCCTGTGTGTCCAACTTGTCTGGTTACAACCACATGTTTGTTCGTCCTCCCACTCTAAAGCGCTGCGGAATTTGTTGGCGCTATATGAATAAAAATAATAATAATAATACATTTCCTCTCTCCCTTTACCTCTGTGTAGAGGGGCAGGGAATAATAACCCTAAGTCCTGGAAAATTACCTCTGCTCTTTTCTCCACCACAAGAGGGATGGGGTAAAGAGAATAAAACAGGTTATGGACGTCACACATTCCTCCACTCACCTGCAAGTAGAGTAAAGTGTAATGATGATAAGATGGGACTATGGGTTCCTTAGACCAGTTACATAATGACCAGGGAATGCAAAGTCAAGAAATCAAGTAATTTAAAATTCTCAATGATGGGTAGAGGTCCCAAGATTAACTAAACCCTCCAAAACCCAACCACCCAAAAAGCACATATATGCTACTAATTTGCCTCCCTCTAAGCAGTGTAACAGAAAAACACCCTGCTAAAGAATAACATTGCTAGCTGTTAATATCTTTTTCTTGTCTCAAGAAACAAAAACATATGTCAACATAACTAAGAGAAAAACAAATAATAGCTGACCGCAAGCAAACAAACATTAGAAAATATTTGCTTAAATATTTTTTTTTACATTTTTTAAAAATCAAGATATCTTCCATGAGCATGGACAATTATATATACTTGCCAGCTTGAAGAGCCTTCACTGAATTGTGATTCTATACTAAATACATCACATGATCAGTAAAACTATCCTAGTTAGACTGACTGGTAGAACATTGCTAATGGGATAAAGTGCAGTTACACTTGCCATAGAATTTGGTTTTCAAACGCAGAAAACCTTTGGTAATAGAATTGGCATTGCGTTTATTTTCTAGTGGAAGAGTTTTGTTCCACTAATAAACATGCAGGCAAATTAAATGTAATATAATCAGACATAACTTTGTTAGGATACTATATAACGCATGTGTAATATAAATTAAGGAGCACGGTATTCTAAAATTATTGATTCACTAAGTGGTAGAATCAAAAGGTTAAAGGTTTTTCCTTCCCTAGGCAAAAAAACCCAACTAGTTTTTATCTGCCTCTTGTGTATCTCCTATCACCCTTAGTATCTTTTCTCACATTAAAGACTTCTCTAGAGCTGCACCATTCCTATGGAACGCCCATTCCCTCTCTGTTAGACTTTCACCCAGTCTCCACTCCTTCAAAAATTCTTTAAAAACTTACTTTTTTTAGGAAAGCATAGCAATTAATTTGTGAAGAGATTTCTCTCCCCGCACCCTGATTCCTCTCCTGCAACTGTCATCAAACAAAACACTAAGACCTCAGTAAATACTATCCTAGAAACCTACTTTTCAACCCTACCCTTACCGTTTGTGTCGCTACACCCCACTTTCTCTAGCATGTAAGCTCATTGAGCGGGGCCCTCAATCCCTCTGTTCCTGTGCGTCCAACTTGTCTGGTTACAAATACGTGTCTATTAGTTCACCCATTGTACAGCGCTACGGTACTTGTTGGTGCTTTATAAATAATAATAATAATATTTTTCCTCTCTACTTTCTCCTTCTGCCAGTCTCCCTTCATTCTTTCTCCCAGTCTTTTTCTGTTATTGTTATTATATATCTGTCTCACTCTGAAATTGCTTCTGTTCCTCTATAGCATGCTGTAGTAGTTATGGTGCCACGAGTGCCCTTGTGCCTCCCCCTTACCTGGGGTCCACCAGGCACAGTTTTGTACCTTTTCTCAGCTGGCAGTGAGAGCCAGAAGCTTTTTAGCCAATGATCTAAACCATGAACCTGAGCTGAGAACTCCCACCAGACAGAGATTAGTTTACTATACAGTTTAACCACAACAAGTGGGCTGTAGTGGTTATGGTGCCAGACCCCTTCTGGCACCATAACCACTACATCCCACTGGTTGTGGTTATATTGTGTGGATGGTTCCTTTAATATATGTCACTTCTCTTTCTCTATTCCTCAGTTTTCTGTTCTCCATACCACTATTATCTGAGAGTCTCTCTTTCCTATCTTCAGCAAGCTTTCTAATCATAACCAATGTCTCCCTCCTATTTAGCTGTGAATAGACGTGTGCACAGTGAAAAAAATTGGTTCATCTGGAAATATTTTTGTGTCAGGTGATTTTGTCTTTGTAGTGTTTTGGGTCCCAATTTTTTATGAATTGTGATTCGTTTGAAACGGAATGAACAAGTCTACACACACACACACACACACACACACACACATCCTCACTGCTAAGTGCTGCCAGAGGGCAAATAGTTGGCATTTGAAATTCATAATCACAAAACAAAATACATAGACCATGCATTGGAAAAAAAAATTGCTTTATGTTACGTCCATACAGTGTTTAGAAGTTCAGGAATTCAGACAAATCAACAATTGCCCAGAATTTGTCAGAATTGTGATTTGTCTGAAACTGTATGCATTGGTCTAACTGCAAAATGTAATTTGATTATGTACATAAGTGTGTGGGGACTGCATGCTTATGTTGGGAGGTGTGTGATGGCCTGTGTGTGAATTAAGTTCTATATGCATTTGTGTGGTGGGAATTGTGTTTTTATGAGACACAGGCCAGTCAGGAAAATATTTTTTATTACAAAGTTGTAGTGCACCCCTTTGGTCTGACCTACAGGTGAACACAGTAGCAGTGACACTAGTAAGGACTGAAATGCATCAGGCAAGTTTATGAAGGAAACATTGCATAAGTTTACTCATAGGTGAGTGAGAATTCTAGCAGGGTTATTTACTGAAGTGAGAATTCAAAGTCAATTCGAATGAAAATATTATTTAAGGCCAGAGTATCTGAAATGTAAGCATAGCTGTCAGGCAACTTTTTGTTAAAAAATAGGGATGTGCATGGGCAAAAATTTGGCAATTCGGAACTTTGGCAGTTCAGTCCTGCACTTCCGAAATTCGTGACTTCGGTAATCCGGGACTTCGGCAATACGTGACTTTGTAAATTCAGGACTTTGGCAATTCCCTAACCCTAACCCTACCCCTACCCCTACTCCTAACCCTACCCATAACTCTAACTCTACCTCTAAACCTACCCCATCCCTAAACTTACCCCTAACCCTACCTCTACCCCTAACCCTAACCACCACAACCACTTACACATCTAGTGTTAGGGTTAGGGATAGGGTTAGGGTTAGAGTTAGGGTAGGGTTAGGGTTAAAGGTAGGGTTCGGGTTAGATCCCTGTCATCATTCACATAATTTTCCCTCCCTCTCTTGTTTTGCCACTTTTCAGAAATCCAAAGCACTTTGGCACTTCGGTTCGGCACTTCCGAAATTCTGCAATTTGGTAATTCTGCAATTTGGCACTTCAGCAATTCGGTTCAGCACTTCGGAAATTCGGACATTCGGAAGCCGAATTGCTGAAATTTGTCCGAATTTATATTCGGACCTAAACGAATTGCACATGTCTATTAAAAAAAAAAAAAAAAACTTTGATGGGTATTTGAACCTTAAATTTGAAATGTACCTTTAATTCACATTCAATTCTCACTTCAATGAATTATCTTTTATATTTTTAAGCAAAAATATTTTTTTTGAAAATTACTGTAGAATATTTTTTAGGATTCTAACGTGCAAAATTTGATCCTTCTTTATATAAAAAATATATGATTGATTAATTGATACTGAAATTATCTTATTTTTACAGATAGAAATTGTAATGTCTCTGCTGTCCATGTTTTGTCCTCCTCTATTTGAAACTATTGCTGCTATGGAAAATTATCACCCTCGACTGGCATTAAAATGGCAACTTGGGCGTATATTTGCTCTCTTTCTCGGAAATCTATATACATTCTTGCTGGCTTTGATTGATGATGTGAATACAAAGGTAAATGAATGCACAGGCTTTGACACTTTAATATGTACACATTTGTGTTTGGCTTTTTCTTTAAGATGAAATATAGTGAGACAGATAAATTACAACAAAATATCCAACTAAGATGTTGGAGATGCTATACAGCTTGGCTATTTTGCATACTTTTGCAATTTCGAGGACAATTCATATGGATTAGCAAATTACACAGATACATAAGTAGTTACTAGATTATACAGAGATAATTATGACACTGAACCAGTAGAATTGTTACCAATAGATGTACATTTGTGAGAAATCTTTTGTGGCGCAAACACTACTTAGTGATGCACTACATTATGTAGATGTGCTGGAGATTGATATTGTTATTGTTGAGGGTGAATCATTTTTTTTTTGTATGATTGTCATAATTTCTTAATGCCAAGGTAATGTATACCCATGTCTGAGATCAGGAGGTGAGGTACTGGCATCACTGTATTCTTGACAATTGATTTACATCAATGAGTGCTGTGTTCACTGCTTTGGAATTCAAAGTGTAATGTGTTTTCAAGGACTGCCACAGCTTGCTAGTCTATACACTTGTCACTTCTAAATATATATTTATCAGTTAGCAGAAGAAGAGGTTATAAAGAACAAAACAGAATGGATGCTGCACAACTACTATAACACATCTGTTAATGGGAGCATACCAGCACCACTGAATCCAGCTGATGTACCTCGAGGTCCTTGCTGGGAAACAACTGTAGGCATTGTAAGTGATTCACCCCTATAAAACTGTTGTGTGCATTTTTATATCCTTTCTTTACAAGTGTTAATTGTATTTTTTTTTTTTTTTAAAAACATATCAAAAACATTTGTGTATTTTGGTTTTAGTTTACATCATATTCAAATCACAAATGTATTGCCCTATTATAATAAAAATATCGAAAAAAAACCATCATAGAGCGTAATTTGACTAACTTACCAAGAAATAAATACATCTTTCACACATTCATTCATACCTTCACACTGAGAGATAGATCCATCCCAGCTAGTTATCACCAGTCAGGAGTAAAAAAGAAAAAAACATAGAAGATGTCCATATTGTTAATTCAATATGGGCAGGGATTTGTTAGGCGGGGAGGCCATGTTATTTAGGGTAGACATCATTGAGTCTTGAATTGTTTTCCATTGAGATTGATAACTATCTCTAGTCATTCCTTTAAGCAAAAAAAACATTATAATCCTATCCAATAAAACATCTTAATGATGCACAACTCGTGATCGTCCAGGACTATATCAATGTTTCTACGCATAGAAGGGGTAAGTAATAGTAAATCAAACCCACAGTTCGCATTCATCTTAACATTAGGTCATAAAGATGGGATAGAATTACCCATATTTTCACCACCTTTAGTACATTGCATTAATATTACAGTTAACAAATAGTAGGGGACTATCCATTTTCATTCATAGATTGATATTACTTTATCTAACCACAATTTATAAATACCTTTTTTAAGGGTTGAGCTCGATATGTTATTATTAAGATTATTTTCCATCGAGAGTTGGAATTTAATTTGATTAATAAGATGTCTTTTTTTGAAAGGGAATAGATGATTTCCAGTTTCTGGCAATTATAATTTTGGCAGCCACAAAGCAATGAGATGCTATGCATTTAGTTTTTTGTGTGTCCAAATTCCAGTTATAATGTAAAATCGCTACAGCTGGATTTTGTTCCAATCTTTTATGAGACAACTCATACAAAATATCAAAGGTCCATGACCATAATATCTTTACAATCGGACACTCCCACCAAGTATGTATATATGTCCCAACAAACGACCCACACCTCCAACATATATTCTGTAAATGTGGATACATCTTAGATAGTCTAGATGGAGTGTAGTACCATTTATATATTAATGTAAAATGGCATTCTACCAGATTTATGCCGTGTATACATTTTGTTAAGTGAGAAATAGAAGAACACCATTGTTTTTCTGATATTGATATGTCCAGTTCTTTTTCCCAGTAATCTATGATCTTTATAGGTATCTGACCTATTTCTTTTAACAGGGCATTCGCTAATGATGTGACTTTGAAATTGTAGATATGTTATCAATAATAGAGGAGTGTAAGTAATGTTTAATCCTTAAATACGTAAAGATTTCTCTAGATGGTAATTTGTAGGTATCTACGATCTGTTGGAATGATATTAATCTATTGTCGATCATAATATCAGAAATAATATCTATACCGTGTTCAAACCAAATATTTAAGGATAAATCAGTTACATTCTGCTCAATTACCGCCAAAGAACAAGTCTTTGGTATCTTGTTTACATAACCCAACAGTTTTTTGATTTCTTGCCAAATGTTTAACGATTGGCCAAGTATATATGATTCAATCTGCGTAAAAAATTGAGATTTACCCAGTAGTTCTTTCCACATCAAAAATTACAATTTATTGGGCATAACGACCTGTGACTCCAAAATATGCCAAGGTTCATCGAAGAATTGTGGGTCTTGAAGACAAAATATATGTCTTGTCATATTTGCATAATAAGTAATAATAATATTAGGAAAATTTAAGCCCCCATTCGTTAGTCTCTTAGACAAGACTTTAGAACTAATTCTCGTTTTTTTGTTTTTCCATATAAACTTGGAAAAATATGATTGAATCATATTTAGCCAAGACTTTGGAATTTTCATAGGTACCATGGAAAATAAGTAGGACCACTTTGGCAGTATATATGAGTTTATGATATTAATTCTGCCAATCCAGGTAGTCTCCAGATTTTTCCACTTTTGTAATTTATAATTCATTTATTTGATCATTCTAAGAATATTAATCTCCATTATATCCTCAATCTCTACCGGTATAATAATCCCAAGATATTCTATTTCCTTATTATACCAAATGAAATTATATAGGTCCGATAATCTCTTAACCACTTTCTGTGATAGGTTGGTATACATGGCAACTGATTTCGAGATATTAAGCTTGAAATTGGAAACCAAACTATAAGATTCTATTTCTTGCATAAGAAAGGGAAAAGATGATTCTGGGGAGGTCAATGATGTCAGAGCATCGTCCGCATATAGGGATATTTTTAATTTGGTGAGTGCAATGGGGAATCCTTTGATATTATGATTACCGTATATACTCGAGTATAAGCCGAGTTTTTCAGCCCATTTTTTGGGCTGAAAAACCCCAACTCGGCTTATACTCGAGTCAAGGTCTGTATTATGGCAATTTACATTGCCATAATACAGACCGGGGGAGAGGGGGGCTGGCAGAGCTGTAAGTTACCTGTTCTGCAGCTCCTGTCAGCTCTCTCCTCCTCCGCGCCGTCCGGTCAGCACCTCGGTCAGCTCCCAGTGTAAATCTCGCGAGAGCCGCGGCTCTCGCGAGATTTACACTGGGAGCTGACAAAAGAGCAGAACGGACGGCGCAGAGGAGGAGAGAGCTGACAGGAGCTGCAGAACAGGTAACTTACAGCTCTGCCAGCCCCCCTCTCCCCCCCACTGAACTGCCACTGGACCACCAGGGAAGGAGAGCCCCCCTCCCTGCCATGTATCAAGCAGGGAGGGGGGACGAAAAATAAATAAAAATATAAATAAAATAAGAAATAATAATAAAAAATAATAATAATAATAAAAAAAAATAATAATAAAAAAAGGGGTATAAGGACCACTATGGGAGGGAGGGGGGTATAAGGACCACTGTGGGAGGGGGGGGGTATAAGGACCACTATGGGAGGGAGGGGGTGGGATAAGGACCACTATGGGAGGGAGGGGGGGTATAAGGACCGCTATGGGAGGGAGGGGGGGGATAAGGACCACTATGGGAGGGAGGGGGGGGGGATAAGGACCACTATGGGAGGGAGGGGGGGGGATAAGGACCACTATGGAAGGGAGGAGGGATAAGGACCACTATCGGAGGGAGGGGGTGGGATAAGGACCACTATGGGAGGGAGGGGGGGAGAAAAGGAACACTATGGGAGGGAGGGGGGGATAAGGACCACTATGGGAGGGAGGGGGGGATAAGGACCACTATGGGAGGGAGGGGGGGATAAGGACCACTAGGGGAGGGGAGGGGGAAGTAAGGACCACTAGGGGAGGGGTGAGTCAGGACCACTGGGGGAGGGGGGTGAAGGAACACGGGGTTGGGGAGGTAAGGACCACTGAGGGAGGAGGAGGGGAGGTCAGGACATATGGGGGGGGGGCAAATATACTTGCACCGGCCCTGCACACACTGCATTCATACACACACTGCATTCATACACACACTGCACTCATACACACACACACTGCACTCATACACACACACTGCACTCACACACACACACTGCATTCATACACACACACACACTGCACTCATACACACACTGCACTCATACACACACACTGCATTCATACACACACACACACTGCACTCATACACACACACTGCACTCACACACACACACTGCATTCATACACACACACACGCTGCACTCATACACACGCTGCACTCATACACACACACGCTGCACTCATACACACACACGCTGCACTCATACACACACGCTGCACTCATACACACACACGCTGCACTCATACGCACACACTGCATTCATTATACACACACTGTAAATAAATATTCAATTAATATATTTTTTTTAGGATCTAATTTTATTTAGAAATTTACCAGTAGCTGCTGCATTTCCCACCCTAGTCTTATACTCGAGTCAATAAGTTTTCCCAGTTTTTTGGGGAAAAATTAGGGGCCTCGGCTTATATTCGGGTCGGCTTATACTCGAGTATATACGGTATTCCTTATAACAATAGCCAAAGGTTCCAGAGTTAAAATATATAGAAGTGGGGACAGTGGGCATCCCTGTCTGGTACCATTTCGGAGTGGAAACCATCCAGCTAAAATATTAGGGCCCACTGTCCTAGCAGAAGGGTTGGAGTACACTGCCATAATTGCATTACAAATTCTGCCCTGGAAACCAAACGCAGTCAGTGTCTCCCTAAGATATCCCCACCCGACCCTGTCGAACGCTTTCTCAGCATCTAAAGACAGGGTCAGGAGGGGAATATCGTATCTATTGGCCATGTCCAATATGTCTATTATTCTTCTGGTATTGTTAGAGGACATGCGGCCTGGCACAAACCCAATTTGGTCTCGGTGGATCAATTTATCGATAACAGTATTTATTCTAGCGGCAATAATTGCAGAATAGATCTTCATGTCAACGTTTATTAGAGCAATGGGTCTGTAATTTTTTGGATCATTAGGGTCTTTTTTAGGCTTTAAAATAGGGATTATGTTGGATTGGAGTAGTTCTTTGGGTGCCGATTTTTTTTCAATGATCTCATTAAACAAATCGGTTAAGGGACTAACCAATACTGGCATCATATATTTATAAAAAGCATTTGTAAAGCCATCAGGGCCAGGAGTTTTATTCCAAGGTAGTTTTTCAATTTGTTGTTGAACTTCTGCATGTGTGAATGGTAAATTAAGGAACGCTAATTCTGAAGAAGAGATTTTTGGGATCTGAATGTTTCCAAGATATTTTAAAACATCACTATGTTGAGGCGTATCATTGAGATTATATAACTGTCTATAATACTGGTTAAATTTTTCTCTTATTTCAGTTGGAGTGGTATTATTTCCATCTATTAGTTTTTCCACTCTATTTCTAGCTTGGTGAATTTGTTATCTTTTTGTAAGATTTTTAGAGGCTCTATTTCCCATATGCTAATAATTCACTTTTAATTTGTTTATATTAATTTGAATTCTTTGTTCTTCTTTAAAGTTAATTAAATTTTGTGTTTGTTTTAATAAAGCTCTTAGTTCCTCTGAAGATTGTTGTTTATTTAAATTGGAGAGCCTATAAAATTCAATATATAAATCTGCCAGAGATTGTCCATTATTTTTTTTGAAGATATGTCCCATTTTAATCAGGTAACCTCTTGTTACTGCTTTTTGTGTACACCAATTAGTCGAACAAGAAGTATCCTGAGGGCAATTCTCCTCGGAAAAAATGGGTTATTAGAGACACTAAGTCATTTCTATTCTTCTCGTTTTCAATTAGTAAATTATTGAGTCTCCAAGTGGAAATTCCAGGATGGGGAACCGTGCCTATTTCCATAATAATGAAGCTATGATCTGCCCAAAGATTTTGCTTAATCCTAATTGTGTGGATAGTTTTTAAAGAATTTGGATTAATTAAGCATAAGTCTATCCTAGAAAATGATCCATGTACATTTGAATAATGAGTATAATCTCTCTCATAAGGGTTGTAAATACGCCATGGGTCACAGAGATTATATAATTTACATATATTACTACCGTATATACTCGAGTATAAGCCGAGTTTTTCAGCCCATTTTTTGGGCTGAAAAACCCCAACTCGGCTTATACTCGAGTCAAGGTCTGTATTGCCATAATACAGACCGGGGGAGAGGGGGGCTGGCAGAGCTGTAACTTACCTGTTCTGCAGCTCCTGTCAGCTCTCTCCTCCTCCGCGCCGTCCGTTCAGCACCTCGGTCAGCTCCCAGTGTAAATCTCGCGAGAGCCGCGGCTCTCGCGAGACTTACAGTGTGAGCTGATAGAAGGAGCTGCACGGACGGCGCAGAGGAGGAGAGAGCTGACAGGAGCTGCAGAACAGGTAAGTTACAGCTCTGCCAGCCCCCCTCTCCCCCCCACTGAACTGCCACTGGACCACCAGGGAAGGAGAGCCCCCCTCCCTGCCATGTATCAAGCAGGGAGGGGGGCCGAAAAATAAATAAAAATATAAATAAAATAAGAAATAATAATAAAAAATAATAATAATAAAAAAAATAATAATAAAAAAAAGGGGGTATAAGGACCACTGTGGGAGGGGGGGGGGGTATAAGGACCACTATGGGAGGGAGGGGGTGGGATAAGGACCGCTATGGGAGGGAGGGGGGGTATAAGGACCGCTATGGGAGGGAGGGGGGGATAAGGACCACTATGGGAGGGAGGGGGGGATAAGGACCACTATGGGAGGGAGGGGGGGATAAGGACCACTATGGAAGGGAGGGGGGGATAAGGACCACTATCGGAGGGAGGGGGTGGGATAAGGACCACTATTGGAGGGAGGGGGGGAGATAAGGACCACTATTGGAGGGAGGGGGGGAGAAAAGGAACACTATGGGAGGGAGGGGGGGATAAGGACCACTATGGGAGGGAGGGGGGGATAAGGACCACTAGGGGAGGGGAGGGTAAGGACCACTAGGGGAGGGGTGAGTCAGGACCACTGGGGGAGGGGGGTGAAGGAACACGGGGGTGGGGAGGTAAGGACCACTGAGGGAGGAGGAGGGGAGGTCAGGACATATGGGGGGGGGGGCAAATATCCTTGCACCGGCCCTGCACACACTGCATTCATACACTGCATTCATACACACACTGCATTCATACACACACTGCACTCATACACACACACTGCACTCACACACACTGCATTCATACACACACACACTGCATTCATACACACACACACTGCACTCATACACACACTGCACTCATACACATGCTGCACTCATACACACGCTGCACTCATACACACGCTGCACTCATACACACGCTGCACTCATACACACGCTGCACTCATACACACGCTGCACTCATACACACACACGCAGCACTCATACACACACACACACAGCACTCATACACACACACGCAGCACTCATACACACACACGCTGCACTCATACACACACGCTGCACTCATACGCACACACTGCATTCATTATACACACACTGTAAATAAATATTCAATTAATATATTTTTTTTAGGATCTAATTTTATTTAGAAATTTACCAGTAGCTGCTGCATTTCCCACCCTAGTCTTATACTCGAGTCAATAAGTTTTCCCAGTTTTTTGGGGAAAAATTAGGGGCCTCGGCTTATATTCGGGTCGGCTTATACTCGAGTATATACGGTAAATCTTTTCGCTTGTTTGTGTATTTTTTTGTCTGTGTTAATCAGCACAGGGGGTTGTTTATCCAAAGTAGGATTTAAAACACAATTAAAATCTCCGGCAATAACCAATGTGCCCTTGGAAATGTTATCCAGCTTGGTCATTAGGTGGGAAAAAGTAGTCATTGGATCTACATTAGGTAGGTACAAATTTACCAGCGTATATAGCTTATTATCGATATTGCACACTAAGATAATATATCTAGCCTCTTTATCCAGTTCACAGTGAATAACTTCCAATTTAAGGTCATTCCTAAAAATAATTGCGACACCCCTATTCTTTTTTCTATCAGTCAAAGACGCATGAATGATTTTTGAGTATAAGTCTCCTCCCCAACTTTGTCTAGAATTTTTAAGCCAGTGGGACTCTTGAATAAAAGCTATTTGAATTTTGTCTTGAGTTAAAGAATGATATAACCTATTCCTCTTGTTATTCATATTTAAACCCTGCACATTAGAACTCAATACTCTCAAAGATAGTATGTTTCAAAGTTTAGGTGATCTATCATCTCAGTCTGACTAACATACGTACAACCATTCATTCCTAATTTTCGGGAAGGGCAGGCCGATTGATGCCTGACCCAACCCGGAAATATTGCATACCTTAGGTAGAAATTTCTACCGCATCCTATGGAGCCCATAAGGTCTCCGGAGTAAATGTAGCAAAACTACATATAGAGGGGGAAAGGCTCTGAGAGGAAGAAAAAAAAAAAGAAAAAAAAAAGAATTCATCTGATATTTATACAAAGATGAAAACCTAGTAAATAGAAAATAAATTAAGTGGTTATTTTTAAAGGATAATATAATATATATCCTTTGAAAGTTAAATTTGTGGTTTATAAGTTATGTGTTATCAACGTTATCAGAAAAGTTTAAGATAAGAATGTATACATGGTATATGCTATCATACAGTGTTAATAGACCGCAAGAGATTACCTTCAGTATAAGTATAAAGTTATAATATATTAGTGATGTGTTTTAATCAATCAATCAATAAAAAATGTGAAGGAGTTTGCCCTAATTTCTATATTGACAATAAATAGGAAATATCTATAGTATCTTTAAAGATAATGTCGATATCATATTAAATAGTGTATGGTAATCGTTTTCATAGTCAGACCTTAAATATCATTCTATATAAGTGAAGGAAAGAAGAAAAAACAAAAACAAAAACAGAAAAAGAAAGAATACCATCGTACATAAACATTAAATTGAGTGATTTTTTTTTTTTATAAGATATTTTAGTGTTTATCCTAAGGAATGGGTTTGTAGTTTATATCCCATGTGTTATCAACGTCAATATGAAGTTTAAAATATCAATGTGTAAATAGTGTGTATTTATCATACAATTATTAATAAACCAAGAAAGATTACCATCAATATAAGTGTAGAGTTACAATGTGTTAATGGTGTCTCTGCATCAATCGGCAATAAAGAGAGTAAGAGGATTTATCCTACTTTGTGAAGTGACTATAGGTGTGTAATATCTATAGTGTCTTTAAAAAGAAAAATTGTCAATGATATTGAATTAATATATAACAATGATTTCCTTCCTTTCTTTTTTTCTTCCTTTTCTTTTTAGTCAAAAAAATAAATAAAATAAGAACGCCCTGGCCCCCCAACGAGACACTCTATAATCCTATTCTGTTGTCAAATTCTTTAGTTTTAGCCATTGTATAAGTTTTATATTCGAATCAAATGTCTCCCTGATGCCTTCAAAAGTGAGGGCTATTTTTTACTGGGAATAGCCATTTATATCTAATGTCAAATTTTCTGAGAATTTGTGTAGAAGGGTAGAAAGATTTTCTTCTCAATCTAGTAGCAAATGATAGGTCTTGATGAACCTGGATCTTCCCAAATTGGCCGGTAGTTGTCGGATTTGATCTTGCAAGACGAAGTACTGTATCTTTAAATTCAGATGAGGTAAAAGAAACGCTAATGTCTCTAGGAATGTCTGCTTGTAGTGCTTGAGGTTTGAGCATCCTATGACATCGTTGAATAATATTGTCAGGTTCACTGATGGGTAAATTCAAGGCTTGAAAATATTGATATAAGATCTGTTTTAAGTTTTCCTGCGGTCCTGTTTCCGAAAATTTCTGAACCTCAGATTATTGCGTCTACCTCTATCTTCCATGTCGTTAATTGTTAATTGTCTTTATCTCTTTGGTTCAATGGTGTAAGGCATTGGTGGTGCCCAAACTGCGATATGAAACCAACTTACATATCTCAGAGTGCCGACAGAGCAATTAAACATGAACACTTAAGTTATTTTTTTTTTTTTTTACATATACACGTCCCACAACTGCCTGAGATAATTATTTGTTTTCTTCCTAGAAAAAAAAACGATAAAAGAGGTTCAAATGAAACACACAGTAATAGCCGTGCACAGCATATTGCATAAATAATAATAAGAGGTTCTGATGATACACACAGTCAGGGCCGCCATCAGGAGGTGACAACCATAACGGTTGGCATCGGGTGGCACTCATTCAGGGGCCCGGTCAGCGCTGTGGCAGGTATAGCGCGACCAGGCCCCATAAAAAAAAAAAAGCAGCCGCAAGTGCTGCTGGGAGGAAGTGCTCACTCCGCGCAGGAGGAGCGTGCGCCTGTGAAGAGGGAGCCACGCTGACTCCCATCTTCCCCAGCCACCCTCCTGCAAAGAAAAGGTAAGAGACAGGAGGGTGGCTGGAAAATGAGCTCTGTGTGTGCATGTATGTATGTCTGTCTGTGTATGTATGTCTGTATGTGTGTGTGCGTGTCTGTATGCATGTATGTGTATGTATGTATGTGTATGTATGTCTGTCTGTCTGTGTATGTCTGTCTGTATGCATGCATGTATGCCTATGTATGTCTGTCTGTCTGTCTGTATGTGTATGTCTGTATGCATGTATGTCTATGTATGTCTGTCTGTCTGTATGTGTATGTCTGTATGTATGTATGTCTGTGTGTATCTCTATGTCTGTCTGTTTGTCTGTATGCATGTATGTGTATGTCTGTCTGTGTATGTATGTATGTCTGTGTGTCTCTATGCATGTATGTGTATGTATGTCTCTGTGTGTCTGTATGCATGTATGTCTGTCTGTGTATGTATGTATGTCTGTCTGATTGTCTATGTATGTCTGTCTGTATGCATGCATGCATGTATGTCTGTCCGTATGTCTATGTATGTATGTATGTCTGTATGTATGTATGTCTGTATGCATGTATGTCTATATATGTATGTATGTATATATGTCTGTCTGGATGCATGCATGTCTGTGTGTATGTCTGTATGTATGTATGTCTGTGTATGTCTGTATGCATACATGTATGTCTGTATGCATGTATGTCTGTCTATGTATGTATATATGTATGTCTGCATGTCATTATATATGTATATATGTATGTCTGTATGTCAGTATGAATGTATGTCTGCATATCATTATGAACGTAGGTCTGTGTGTATGTGTGTATGGATGTCTGTATGCATGTATTTCTGTCAGTATGTCTGTATATATGCATGAATGTCAATCTGTATGTATGTATGTATGTATGTCTGTATGCCATTATGAATGTATGTATGTCTGTGTATGTCTGTATGCCATTATGAATGTATGTCAGTGTCTGTATGTCTGTATGTATTAATGTGTGTGTGTGTGTATGTATGTATGTCAGTGTCTGTATGTATGTATGTTTCTTTATGTCCTCATGCATGTGTGTCTGTATGTATGTTAGTATGTGTCTGTCTGTCACTATGTATGCCTGTTTGTATGTCTCAGTATGTGTGTGTCAGTATGTATGCCTGTATGCGAGTATGTCTGTTTCAGTATGTGTGTCTGTTAGTATGTATCTGTATCAGTGTGTGTGTTTGTGTCTGTGTGTGTATTCCTGTGGGCAGTATTTGGAGGTGGACCCAGTGGGCGGTATTTGGAGGCGGGCCCCAGAGGGCCCAGACCCTGAGCTGCGTTAGGGGCCCCAAAATTTCTGGTGGCGGCCCTGCACACAGTTATGGGCATGCACAGCATATTACATGTTAATAAAGCACTAACCATATGCTATACCCCTATGCCCCTTCTCTCTGTCTGTCACCACTCCCATGCTCCTTCCTCTCGCTCCCCATCCTTCCCATGTATTTTCTTCTCTGTCTCTCTCTCACTCCATCCCTTCCATGCCTTTTCTTCTCTCTCCTTGTCCCCATTCTTACCTTCAAACATGCCATAGGTTTGTCATCAGTGGTGTATGATATTCGGCACTTTATTTAACCCCTTAAGGACCAAACTTCTGGAATAAAATGGAATCATGACGTGTCAGACATGTCGTGTGTCCTTAAGGGGTTAAGCTTTGTTATGTATATATGCTTGGTTTTATAATGGTGCCTCGATGTTCATTGGTATTAGGACATTTTTTTAATATTAATTGATACAGTTAGCATCAAATTGGTATTAAGTTGAGTTTTGGGCAGTAAGTCCACCAAACATTACAACAGACTTAATGTGCTTAAATTAAGAATTACTCAACTGTGTGTCAGGGGAGTCATACCCCAACCGCAGGAGGAGTGGAAACCCACAATAGGTGGTTCTGAAAGACCTTTACCAAGTCTTAGAGTGGCCGGACTTAATGTATTAATTATAGCAAGAAACAAGGTCAGGGTAAGCCAAGGTCAGGAATACAGAAATACAGTTTGTACAAATCCGGGTCAGGATACCAGAAAATCACGGGTCAAATACGAAGTCGGTCAGGATACGAGAAATCACGAGTCAAATACGAAGCCGGGTCAGGATACCAGAAATCACAAGTCAAATATGAAGGATATGACAAAACTAGAAAAAATCTATTTATTAGATCCTGGTTATAAACAAAGCTTCTCCTTGTATTACTATATTTTTGCAGGTGACTAGTGTTGTCGCGAACCCGAAATTTTCGGTTCGCGAACGGCGAACGCAAACTTCCGCAAATGTTCGCGAACCGGCGAACCGCGCGAACCGCCATTGACTTCAATGGGCAGGCGAATTTTAAAACCAACAGGGACTCTTTCTGGCCACAATAGTGATGGAAAAGTTGTTTCAAGGGGACTAACACCTGGACTGTGGCATGCCAGAGGGGGATCCATGGCAAAACTCCCATGGAAAATTGCACAGTTGATGCAGAGTCTGCTTTTAATCCATAAAGGGCAGAAATCACCTAACATTGACACCTGTCCTCAAAGCCCAGCCCTGATACACACTGACACAGAGCAGAATAGAGACTGTTCCCCCTACATAGGGTCACTTGGCAGATATGGATTGACACCTGTCCTCAAAACCCCTGATACACACTGACACAGAGCAGAATAGGGACTGTTCCTCCTACATAGGGTCACTTGGCAGATATGGACTGACACCTGTCCTCAAAACCCCTGATACACACTGACACAGAGCAGAATAGGGACTGTTCCCCCTACATAGGGTCACTTGGCAGATATGGATTGACACCTGTCCTCAAAACCCCTGATACACACTGACACAGAGCAGAATAGGGACTGTTCCCCCTACATAGGGTCACTTGGCAGATATGGATTGACACCTATAATAATGATCCCTGATACACACTGACACAGAGCAGAATAGAGACTGTTCCCTGTCCACAGAGACCATGATACACACTGACACAGAGCAGAATAGAGACTGTTCACCGTCCACAGAGACCATGATACACACTGACACAGAGCAGAATAGGGACTGTTCCCCCTACATAGGGTCACTTGGCAGATATGGATTGACACCTGTCCTCAAAACCCCTGATACACACTGACACAGAGCAGAATAGAGACTGTTCCCTGTCCACAGAGACCATGATACACACTGACACAGAGCAGAATAGAGACTGTTCACCGTCCACAGAGACCATGATACACACTGACACAGAGCAGAATAGAGACTGTTCCCTGTCCACAGACACCATGATACACACTGACACAGAGTGTCCGCGTGAAATAGGGCCGTGAGTAATGACGTCACGGGTAGCCTGCCCATAGTATCGCATAGGGTGGAAGAGCTGATAGGACATCTGAAACGTTGAAGGTGGAGTAGGCAATGGCAAGAGCATGCTGTGGGTAGTCAGTGCAAACACTCTCTTCCCGGTGAATAATGAGGAGACTAACTATGATGACGTTATTTGCGTTGAAAGTAATGATGCCAGAGATCTTTTGAAACCACATGGAAGGAACGAATTGGTTAAAAGAAAGGCAAGAGACCACCTGCATATAGACAAGAATATGCATAAGAGAAAGAAGAGAACAGGTGAAAAAGAGAAGCTGCAGACTGCCTATCTGCAAATAGTTGAGTTATGTCCTGAAGATGTCCGTGTTACCACAGTGCAGACTCTGTTTGATACACTACTGAGGAGAGTCAGAGAAACCCCAGATCTTCACGTATTGGATGAGTCGGTGCGTGGAGTTGCAGAGAACGTAGAACAAGAAATATTTAAACTTTTCCTGTGTACTGACAGCAGATATACATAGGGTCACTTGGCAGATATGGATTGACACCTGTCCTCAAAACCCCTGATACACACTGACACAGAGCAGAATAGAGACTGTTCCCTGTCCACAGAGACCATGATACACACTGACACAGAGCAGAATAGGGACTGTTACCCCTACATAGGGTCACTTGGCAGATATGGATTGACAAATCCCTGACAAACAGCTACCACATGCAAGGAAGGCAGCAGGGGCGCAAATGACCCACTCCCGACGCGGGAAGGTAGTGACAACAAATAACAATACAGGACTCTTTAGAGGCCCTGTAATTGTAATCAGTCCACTTGAAATCCTTTAACTTTGATCAATTGGAGGGAAGTCTGGTGCAGAGCCACTGACCCATGCGCAGGGCCAGCCTTAGGCCTTTGGGCGCCCTGTGCAAGAAATCTTCACCCTGTCACACCCATGTGCAAGAAATCTTATGGAATCTTAAGGTTATGGAAGAGGATGGAGTAGGAGGAGTAGAGGAGGTGGCAGCAGGACTGCCTGCAATTCGTGGCGGTGTCACCAACTCCTCTGCAATGCCACGCATTCCTTGCTTGTCAGCCGTCAGCAGGTTTACCCAATGCGCAGTGTAGGTGATATACCTGCCCTGACCATGCTTTGCAGACCAGGTATCAGTGGTCAGATGGACCCTTGCCCCAACACTGTGTGCCAGACATGCCATGACTTCCTTTTGCACAATCGAGTACAAGTTGGGGATTGCCTTTTGCGAAAAGAAATTCCGGCCGGGTACCTTCCAATGCGGTGTCCCAATAGCTACAAATTTTTTGAACGCCTCAGACTCAACCAGATTGTATGGTAAAAGCTGGCGGGCTAATAGTTCGGACAAGCCAGCTGTCAGACGCTGGGCAAGGGGGTGACTTGGTGACATTGGCTTCTTACGCTCAAACATGTCCTTGACAGACACATGACTGTGGGCAGATGAGCGGGAACTGCTCAAGGCGGGAGACGGAGTGGCGGATGGTTGAGAGGGGGCAAGAAGGACAGCAGTGGTTGACGTGGCTGAAGATGCTGGACCAGGAGGAGGATGGCGGCTTAGAGTAGGCGTGCTGCTTGTACTCATGTGTTGATCCCATAGGCGTTTGTGATGTGAGATCATGTGCCTACGCAAAGCAGTTGTACCTAGGTGGGTGTTGGACCTCCCACGACTCAGTTTCCTTTGGCACAGGTTGCAAATGGCATCACTGTTGTCCGAGGCAGACACACAAAAAAAATGCCACACTGCTGAGCTCTGCAATGACGGCATTCTGGTGGTGGACACAGCATGCGTTGATTGGCGTGCTGTCGGGCTGACCCCGGGAGCCGATGCATGCTGTCTGACTGTGCCACTAGCTCCTTGCGACGACCCCCCCCCTGCTTCCAACTCGTCTCCTCCTCCTCCTCTCTGTCTCCCCATCTGAACTTTCGCCCTGTTCTTCTTCTTGCCGAGCGGGCACCCACGTGACATCCATGGACGCATCGTCATCATCAACCGCTTCGCTTGTATCTGACAACTCAGAAAAGGAAGCAGCAGCGGGTACAACATCATCATCATCACACCGTACCTCCATGTGTTTAATGCTGCCTGCCTGAGACATATCCCTGTTATCTACATCCTCTAGCAATAATGGTTGCACATCACTCATTTCTTCAAACGGGTGTGTGAATAACTCCTCTGACATACCAAGTAAAGCGGCTGTGGTGCTAGTTTTGGTGGTGGCGGCAGGCGGGTGAGTGCTATCTTGAGAGGTGCCTGAAGCTAAGCTGGAGGAGGATGGTGCGTCAAGGTTCCGAGCGGAGGCTGTACAAGATTGGGTGTCCTGTGTTAGCCAGTCAACTAAGTCCTCAGAACTTTTCAAGTTCAGGGTACGTGGCTTCTGAAAACTGGGTATTATTCTAGGGCAAAAGGGAATCACAGCACCACGACCACGACGGCCCCTGCGGGGTGGCCTGCCTCTGCCTGTCATTTTTTGGGGGATTAGTGGTACTATTCGTGCAAGCTACTGTGAGACCAGATATGATTGGCAATGTGCACTGGAACAGTTCTGCAGAGCACACGCTGAAGGAAGGACTGACAGAGCCGCTTGAAGACAAGTAACTGCTATTCAATCTATAACAGTGAAAAACAAATTTTGGTTTTAAAAGCACGCTATAGAGACACCAGATATGATTGGCAATGTGCACTGGAACAGTTCTGCAGAGAAACACACTGTAGGCCTGAGACACCCGCTTGAAGACAAGTAACTGCTATTCAATCTATAACAGTGAAAAACAAATTTTGGTTTTAAAAGCACGCTATAGAGACACCAAATATGATTGGCAACTGTCAAAGCACACTGGCAGGGTTGTGCAGGGCACACGCTGAAGGAAGGCCTGACAGAGCCGCTTGAAGGACACTGACTGTCTGCTATTAGCTTACACTGGAAACCTTTTTTCTTTGTAAAAGCACGCTAAAGAGACACCAGATATGATTGGCAACTGTCAAAGCACGCTGGCACAGGTCTGCAGAGCACACGCTGAAGTAGGCCTGACACCCAGACGCTTGCAGACAACTAACTGATCTTCTATTACAGTGAAAAAAAAATGATTTCTTTAAAATCTAAAGCTTAAGCTATTGTTAAAACAGATATGATTGGTGGCACTGACTGTGCAAATGGGCAAGGCATCCAACCTCACACAGAAACTGCTCTTCTATTACAGTGAAAAAAAAATATTTATTTTAAATGTAAAGCTTAACCAATTGTCAAAACAGATATGAGTGGTGGCACTGGGCAAATAGGCACAGTATCCAATGTGAACCTCACACAGAAGCTGGCAGGCAACTGCTCTTCTATTACAGTGGAAACAAAATTTTGGTTGTAAAAGCACGCTATAGAGACACAAGATATGAGTGGCAACTGTCAAAGCACGCTGGCACAGGTCTGCAGAGCACACGCTGAAGTAGGCCTGAAACACAGACGCTTGCAGACAACTAACTGCTCTTCTATTACAGTGAAAAAAAAAAAATTATTTTAAATCTAAAGCTTAACCAATTGTTAAAACAGATATGAGTGGTGGCACTGGGCTAGTGGGCACAGTATCCAATGTGAACCTCACACAGAAGCTGGCAGGCAGGCAACTGCTCTTCTATTACAGTGGAAACAAAATTTTGGTTGTAAAAGCACGCTATAGAGACACAAGATATGAGTGGCAACTGTCAAAGCACGCTGGCACAGGTCTGCAGAGCACACGCTGAAGTAGGCCTGAAACACAGACGCTTGCAGACAACTAACTGCTCTTCTATTACAGTGAAAAAAAAATATTTATTTTAAATCTAAAGCTTAACCAATTGTTAAAACAGATATGAGTGGTGGCACTGGGCTAGTGGGCACAGTATCCAATGTGAACCTCACACAGAAGCTGGCAGGCAGGCAACTGCTCTTCTATTACAGTGGAAACAAAATTTTGGTTGTAAAAGCACGCTATAGAGACACAAGATATGAGTGGCAACTGTCAAAGCACGCTGGCAGGGTTGTGCAGGGCACACGCTGAAGGAAGGCCTGACAGAGCCGCTTGAAGGACACTGACTGTCTGCTATTAGCTTACACTGGAAACCTTTTTTCTTTGTAAAAGCACGCTAAAGAGACACCAGATATGATTGGCAACTGTCAAAGCACGCTGGCACAGGTCTGCAGAGCACACGCTGAAGTAGGCCTGACACCCAGACGCTTGCAGACAACTAACTGATCTTCTATTACAGTGAAAAAAAATGATTTCTTTAAAATCTAAAGCTTAAGCTATTGTTAAAACAGATATGAGTGGTGGCACTGACTGTGCAAATGGGCAAGGCATCCAACCTGACACAGAAGCTGGCAGGAAGGCAACTGCTCTTCTATTACAGTGAAATTTTTTTATTTATTTTAAATCTAAAGCTTAACCAATTGTTAAAACAGATATGAGTGGTGGCACTGGGCTAGTGGGCACAGTATCCAATGTGAACCTCACACAGAAGCTGGCAGGCAGGCAACTGCTCTTCTATTACATTGAAAAAAATGATTTATTTAAAATCTAAAGCTTAACCAATTGTTAAAACAGATATGAGTGGTGGCACTGACTGTGCAAATGGGCAAGGCATCCAACCTGACACAGAAGCTGGCAGGCAGGCAACTGCTCTTCTATTACAGTGAAATTTTTTTATTTATTTTAAATCTAAAGCTTAACCAATTGTTAAAACAGATATGAGTGGTGGCACTGGGCTAGTGGGCACAGTATCCAATGTGAACCTCACACAGAAGCTGGCAGGCAGGCAACTGCTCTTCTATTACAGTGAAAAAAATGATTTATTTAAAATCTAAAGCTTAACCAATTGTTAAAACAGATATGAGTGGTGGCACTGACTGTGCAAATGGGCAAGGCATCCAACCTGACACAGAAGCTGGCAGGCAGGCAACTGCTCTTCTATTACAGTGAAAAAAATTTATTTATTTTAAATCTAAAGCTTAACCAATTGTTAAAACAGATATGAGTGGTGGCACTGACTGTGCAAATGGGCAAGGCATCCAACCTCACACAGAAGCTGGCAGGCAGGCAACTGCTCTTCTATTACAGTGAAAAAAAATATTTATTTTAAATGTAAAGCTTAACCTATTGTTAAAACAGATATGAGTGGTGGCACTGGGCAAATAGGCACAGTATCCAATGTGAACCTCACACAGAAGCTGGCAGGCAGGCACCTGCAATTACATTACACAGGAAAAAAAAAAAAAAAGCAGCCTGATGTTATAGCCCTAAAAAGGGCTTTTTGGGGTGCTGTCCTTACAGCAGAGATCAGATGAGTCCTTCAGGATTGTAGTGGACACTGAATACCCTAGCCTAGCTATCAATTTCCCTATCTAATCAGCAGCAGCTAAACTTTCCCTCCTCTCACTAAGCATGCAGCTTCAGAATGAATCGAAAATGGATGCTGGGAGGGAGGTTGGAGGGTGTGGAAGGGAGGGAGTGCTGCTGATTGGCTGGAATGTGTCTGCTGACCGAGAGGCACAGGGTCAAAGTTTGCCCAATGATGACGAATAGGGGGCGGATCGAACTGCGCATGTGTCCGCCCCGCCGCGGCGAACGCGAACACGCTAAGTTCGCCGGGAACTGTTCGCCGGCGGACAGTTCGGTACATCACTACAGGTGACATGTGTGGTAAAATGAATTACAAGTTGAGGTGGGAGAGTGAGCTGGGTGGGATATACACAGTAGAGAAATGGAATTAATTTTTATTATCGCTAAAAGGTATCACTCAATGTACAAACCATTTAGAATCACATTATAATTAATTAATAGATTGTACCTAACCCCTTCCAAACTCTATAACATGCACCTTAGCGAAATAATAAATGTTGGAGAGACTGTGGTCAAATTGATACATTATTCCACGTCTTCTATTCGTGTCACAAAATGAAAACTGAGTACAAGCTCAACTTTGATTTTAGTTGGATAGTCTGGATTCACTTAGTTTGCTCATAGATCTCCTCTGACATGAAAAGTATTGCCTTGAAATTATTAGGAGTTAGAAAAGACTAGGATGGTAGCTATCTTTATTGGGATTTAGGGGCTGCCTCGAAGCAGCAGGGGTTGGAGTTGTTAGATTTTTTTTCTATCTTAGAGTTACCTCACTTGAATTTTCAGTATACATAGTTTAACATATACTGTGTATCAATATATTTCTATTTCTGAGCTATCAAATTCTAATAGATGATATATGATATTGACTCTTGACTAATATCTCTTGCTAATTACAGTGACTATATCTATTTGTTTTTTATGCCATACTTGAGGCAATATAATAAATTACACTAACTACGAATTCATAGGTAATAGTCTTAACTAAAATCAAAATTACTGATGAAATTGAGACACTAACCTAGTTAAATTCTATAAAAACGATGGATCTATGCTGTCAGTTTGTTTGATTTAGATACTTCTCTAGCACTCCGCAGAGGTTTTAATTTCTACTGGTGCATTTATTTAACCTATATTTACAATGCCAGAATGGGAGCGATAGTTTGAAATACCACAGACATATTTATTATCAGTAGTCCAATGGGACAATACATGTTCTGTATTTAACTATTGCCCCAGGTAGTGGTAGCTTTAATACAACATCTTTCTCTCACAAAGCCCTCCATGTGTCCCTATAGCCCCCTCCCAGCCCTCCATGTGTCTCATTAGCCCCCTTGTGTGTCTTTTTAGCCCCCCCAGCCCTCCATGTGTCTCATTTTCCACCCTAATTTGTCCCATTAGCCCCATCCCAGCCCTCTATGTGTCCCAATAGACACTCTACCAGCCCTTCATGTGTCCCTATACCCCCCAGCCCTTCATGTGTCCCTATAGCCCCCTCACAGCCCTCCATGTGTCCATATACCCCCCTCTCAGCCCGTCATGTGCCCAATAGGCCCCATCCCAGCCCTCCATGTGTCCCTATAGCCACCCTTTCAACCCTCCATGTGTCCCATTAGCCCCCTCCCTCCCAATAGGCCACCTCCCAGCCCTTTGTGTGTCCTCCCAGCCCTCTCAGCCCGTCATGTGTCCAATAGGCCCCCTCCCAGCCCTCCATGTGTCCCTATAGCCACCCTCCCAGCCCTCCATGTGTCCCAATAGGCCCCCTCCCTGGCCTTCATGTGTCCCTATACCCCCCTTCACGTGTCCCTATGGCCCCCCAGCTCTCCCTGTACATTGCTGTAGCATGGCCAAGTAGGCAGATCATGGTGGAGGAGCTCCTGCTCACTGTACCCGGTCTGACAGGAAGCAGTTCTGTGCTCTCTGTGAGCACTTCCTGTCAGACCAGGTAGGGGTACAGAAGCTCCTCTACTGCGGTCTGCCTGCTCAGCTAAGCTACATTCTGTGACCGGCAGGAGGGGATGCACCTGTAATTGCGCTGTGCGGTCCGCAGGCCGGTGCACTATAGGCGGCCGCCCACCGGCTCTATAGTGTGCCGGCCCACAGGGAAATTTCCTGGGTGATCCAGTCCGGCCCTGTACTCATATAAGCGCACATTTTTAAGTGTATTCCAGCTATCTATTTTAGCCACTGTATTTAGCCCTATTCACTATTTTTCAAGTAGTGTCACTATATTTTTTTTGGAACCTGATAAGATATTTTTTGTTTTTCTTTCTACTGAACCTTGCTTTTCGAGCTTGTGCTGAATTTACTGTTCCAATTGAGGGTAATGTTGGTATTGGGTCCACTTAGTGAGATCTGATCCAATCTAATTATTCTGTTCTATATTTAGGGTTAGGCCCTTTGTTACCCTGCAAACAATACTGGCTCTGTGACGGTATACTTGTGATTCTGCCATGGATATCTGTCTCTTTCTTTCAAAATTAAAACTTATTGGATGAAATATCTCAAATGAATTAATCACATATTAGAATTCGATGTAATATTATCCTCGTGTCTTTGTCTCTTTAAGAAAATTCCATCTAACCTGCCTAGATACAAAAAAATTATAGTAGGCAATTGTCTCATATCAGTTAATTCCATCATTTATCATCAGTGGAAGTCACTCATTGTACCAACTGTGGGTGAGGTCTTATCTCTCGTTTTTGAAAATAAAAGGTGTGAATTGGTTTTTCGTGATCCATCTACTTTCACATCTATATTGCAGCATGCATGGTCAATGTGCTAAGATGATGTGAAAGATTAATTCGGACTTTAACCATGTTCCCACCTGACTGAATACATATTCTGCTTCCTGATTTTTTTTAGTACCATGTTGTCATTAATTACTTGACACTTTATTTTATTTCTGTACATAATTAACTTATTTCATATACAAATATCTATAATATTTATGTGTATTTTATTTGATTGCTTGTTTAGTTTTGACAATGGTTCATAAGTCATTATATATATGCCAATGTTGTATGATATATTATATTATTTTAAAACATTAATAAAATATATTTGACTCAAATATGAAGCCGGTTCAGGATACCAGAAATCACAAGTCAAATATGAAGCTGTGTCAATATCAGGAATATAAAAAAGAGAGACTACTATAGCACTAACCTGTATCTGGGCAGAAACCACAATAGGGCAATGAGTAATGGCTAGAACCGGACTTAAATAGGTTCAAAAGAGTTTCCATTGGTCGACGTCATCTCTGCGATCCCAAACAGCATGGGGTAACCTAGATGACACAGTCCCTTTAAGGGCGTGACATCATGGCACCGACTTTTATTATTAGGGGCTTAAGTTCGGCCCGTGAACCAACAGAGGGAGCCTTTTGTTGGGTCGGAGGTGAGTAAAATCCTATTCAGACCTGAGAACTGCAGTAATGCGGCCACGTGGAGCGTTCTACCTACGTAAGCACAAGTAAGTTTGTGACATTGTGTATGTCTAGCATATACGGTCTACTAAACTTCAAACTTGACACCTACTGGTCATGTTAAGGAGATACATTCCATTATTACCAATTATGCAGAGACTCTTTATATAGCCTGGTACAACACATAGTGTAACTATTTAACATCAATTTCTGATTTACAGCACATATAATTTTGAAACTTGTGTATGTATATTATTTTTAAACTCAACAGTAGGAAACTTTTTAAGAGGTGTATAGAAAGTCTTTTAGATTCAACAATTTCTGTATATAGACATGCCTTATTTGATCCCATGGTATTTTGAGCCCAATGTTAGGACCTGCAGGGAAGATGTTACTGCAGTCCCTTGTTCCTTTTCCAGCTGCTGAGTATAAGTGACCATAACTCCAGCAGGGGGTAGAGATGAATACAGCTTCACGACAATCCTTCCCAGTAGTTAGAGTATCCTTTCCCCAAACATGAGCCAAGACTTCATGAAGGGTGTAACAGAACTAAAGCTTTATTGAAACAGGCTGGCTTTTATGGGGGTCCTCATGCAAGAGGACCTCCCAAAACAAACAAACATATTACCAATCACTGTACAGTATTTTCGTACTACACGCCCCTTCCTCTGCCTGGAAGATAGTGAGATAAGTTAAAGGTTAAATCAATTATCTCCAGGCAGAGGGCACACATTTTACCCCAACATTGGAACACCCCTTTCCCCACAAGGTATCCCCACAAAATACATATCCCCTGATAGCCCCGATCTGGGAGGCAAACATATCCAAATTTCGCCCAGATCGGTTCAGGGGTTTTTAAAAAGTGTGGAAGTCTTAGTTTACCGACCACACACGAGGCTCCTGCCCAAAATGGTTCCACGAATTCCGTGTGTGGGGTCGGTCGCTTGGGAAAAAGGGCGCAAACTGTCAAAAGTCCCGAAAATACTCTCCTGGCTCATGGGAGCGATTGTTCCCCTGGTCCATACGGGGATAACTACCGAATGCCGCTCTTCTGGGTGTTCGGCAAGTTGGAGAACCGGCCGTCCGGTAGTTTTCAGCGGTACCTCGCACGGTCGAGTGTCCGATTTTAGTTCCGGACACTCGACGACCAAGTCCCGCTGACTCGCCTCGTGTGGACAAGATGGCCGCCGTTTTCTTTTCCTCGTGGCGGGCGGCTATACAAACAACGGCCACCCAGGGAACACTCAATTGTCGGTGATGCAAACTGCCGAACGGATAAGCTATTGTTGGCAGAAAAAGGGAATTAAACACAAAACATAGAAGAAAAAGGTAGCTGGGGTCTCTTTTCTTCACATTACTCCCCCTTAGTTCCATGGGTCGGCATACCCGCCTAGACCCTGCCGGGTTGGCTAGGGGATGTCCGGGTGGTAGCATTAAGAGTCCGAGTCTGTCTGACGGGAAAGTCCATCCGCATTACCGTTCTGTTTGCCCGGACGGTACTGCAGTGTAAAATTGTATGGTTGCAACGCTAAACTCCAGCGTAACAACCGGGGATTGTCTCCCGAGACTCGGTTGAGCCAAATAAGAGGGTTGTGATCAGTTAGTAGCGTAAAAGCTCGGCCGTAGAGGTAGGGTTGAAGCTTCTTTAAGGCCCATACCAACGCCAAGCATTCCTTTTCTACGGTGGCATAGCTAACCTCCCGAGGTAGTAACTTCCGACTGAGGTATGCCACCGGGTGTTCCATGCCATCTTCCCCCACCTGGCTCAGCACGGCTCCCAGCCCAAACATGGAGGCATCTGTGTGAACGAGAAAGGTCTTATTAGGGTCTGGGGCCGCCAATACTGGAGCTTTGCTCAGAGCTGCTTTGAGACTTTGAAACGCTGCTGCACACTCCGGGGACCACGATACCTGCTTGGGTAGGGCTTTTTTGGTTAGATCGGTGAGGGGCTTGGCTAGGGTGCTATACTCGGGGACAAACTTGCGATAGTACCCTGCTGTGCCTAAGAAAGCTAGGACCTGAGTCTTAGTGCGGGGTTGGGGCCAATTTGCTATGGCCTCTATTTTGGCGGGCTCGGGCCTCTGTTTACCCGAACCTACCCGATGCCCCAAATACTGGACTTCTGCCATGCCCACATGGCACTTCTCGGGTTTCAGGGTAAGGCCGGCTTCCTGTAATTTGTGGAATACCAAAGCCAAGTGCCCCAGGTGAGCTTCCCATGTGCCACTGTAGATGGCGATGTCATCCAAGTAAGCACATGCGAAGTCCTGCATTCCTTCCAGAAGTCGGTCCGCCATCCGCTGAAATGTAGCCGGGGCATTCTTCATCCCAAACGGCATAACCTTAAATTGGTATAGCCCGAATGGGGTGACGAAGGCTGACTTAGGGATGGCAGCCGGGTCTAGGGGAATTTGCCAATAGCCTTTACACAGATCTAAAGTAGTCAGGAAGTGTCCACTAGCCATGCGATCGAGCAATTCGTCGATCCGCGGCATAGGGTAGGCATCTGTGATAGTCCTGTCATTTAGTTTCCGATAGTCAATACAGAAGCGAGTGGTGCCGTCTCGCTTCGGTACTAACACTACCGGAGACGCCCAGGGACTCTGGGAAGCCTCAATAACCCCTAGTTCGAGCATTTCCTGGAGTTCCTTCCACATGCTCGTGCGTACTGCTGCTGGTATACGATAGGGCTGTTGTCTCAAGGGGTTTTCCCCCTGGGTCTCTACTCGGTGTACTGCGGCGGACGTGTATCCGGGTAGAGAGGAGAACAGCCCACCGTATTCCTGGAGCAGGTGCTTAGCGTCGGCCTGTTGAGGGGGGTCTAGCTTGTCTCCTAATCCCACTTGTTCTACCGTCCCGGGGTTAGCCGCTAGTAGGTCTGGTAAGGGGAGTCCCTCACTATCGTCTGTAGATGGGGCGCATATGGCAGCCACATCTTCCGAGCGTCCGTGATAGGGCTTCAACATGTTGACATGAAAGGCCCGTCTTACTCTTTCATCTGAACATTTGGCCACGATATACGTGGTGTCACTAATCCGCTCGACTATTTTGAATAGCCCTTGCCAGGCTGCCTGGAGCTTGTTCTTTTTGGATGGTCTGAGGGCTAACACCCTTTGCCCTATGTCCAGGTTCCTATCTCTGGCCCCGTGGTCATACCATTGTTTCTGGCGTTTCTGGGCCGCCCGCAAGTTCTCCCGAACGGACTCGGTGAGAGCTTGTAGGCGGTCCCGAAACTCCAGCACGTATGGCAGGACTGGGACTCCCTCCTCTCCTGTGTTGCCCTCCCAGTGCTCTCGTATGAGGTTCAGGGGTCCCCGGACTTTTCTCCCGTAGAGGAGTTCGAAGGGGGAGAACCCAGTGGACGCCTGAGGCACTTCCCGGTAGGCAAACAGGAGGTGAGGTAGAAACTTCTCCCATTGACCGTAGGACTCTGTGAACGCCGTGAGCATTTGCTTAAGCGTGCCGTTAAATCGTTCACAGAGGCCATTGGTCTGTGGGTGATAGGGGGAGCTGAATAAAGGTTTAACCCCACAGCTCTGCCACAACTGTTGCGTTACAGTTGCCGTGAACTGGGTCCCTTGGTCGGAAAGTATTTCCCGGGGAAACCCTACTCGGGAAAAGATCTTAACTAGGGCCTCTGCCACCGTCTCCGCCTCAATGTTGGAGAGCGCCACCGCCTCAGGGTATCTGGTGGCATAGTCCACCACCGTGAGTATGTAGCGTTTTCCGGAGGAGCTGGGTTTGTTGAGAGGCCCCACCAGGTCTACTGCTACCCGGTAGAATGGCTCGTCAATGATAGGTAGGGGTCTTAATTTGGCCCTAGGGTGATCCCCCCTTTTTCCTACTCGTTGACAGGTATCACAGGTTCTACAGTAAGACTGCACATCGGTGGATATTCCAGGCCAGAAGAACGTCTGGGTAAGGCGGTCCTTAGTTTTCTTGATACCCAGATGTCCGGCTAGCGGGATATCATGGCTGAGCCTTAGAAGCTCCGCCCTGTATTTCCGGGGTACTACCAGCTGCCTCTTTATCACTTGTGCTGCCCCCCTCCCCACTCCCCCGGTAACCCTGTACAGCAACCCCTTATCCCATTGGAATCCCTCGTGGTTATTCCCTTCTCTGGGTGTCCCTACTGCCTTCCTGTAACCGGCTAAGGTGGGGTCTGTTTGTTGGGTTTGGCCAAAATCTTGGGGGGTACCCCAGAAGGGGATAGGGTTAGGGGCGACTAGGGGGTTTTCGGTTCCTACCTGTGGTTCCTCGGAGTGTGTTGGTCCAGCTCGGCGGGCTTGCGCCCTAGTGGTCACTGCGCAGGCTCCGGCAGGTTCGGATTGTATCAGCTTTGAAGTTAGGCAGCCTAAATCATTCCCCAACAAAACGTCGGCTGGTAGTCCCGCCATAATGCCTACTTCCATCGGCCTGTCACCATGTCCCCAATTCAGCTGTACCCGAGCAGTGGGTATCTTGTGGATGGCGCCCCCGGCCACCCGTACTGCTACAGTCTTGTTGGTGCGAGCCTTGGCAGCTACGGTATGCGGCTGTACCAGCGTAAGGGTGGCGCCCGTGTCTCGGAGCCCCTCGGCTTCTTGACCGTCTACGGTGACCAACTGTCGGTGGTGGACTCGATTGTCTATTTCAGCTTGGGCTAGGTCTACCTCATGTAGGACAGCCCACTGTTCGGAGTCGGGTGTTGGCTCGCCCACCGGGGTGTGCTGATAGTGGTGAGCGGCCGCCCTCGGCGTTTGTGGGGGCCGTTCCCAGCTGGTTCGGCTCCGCTGAGGACAGTGGATCTTGAAGTGCCCGGGCTGATTGCACTGGTGACATACCGGTGGAGGTTTCCGTACAAAACCAGGTTGGGGTGTGGGTGGTCTGGGGTTGGTCACAGGTCCTGGTGGTGGAGCACTGGACTTTACCAGAGGACGGTTTCCACTAGCTTCCCCCTTTCGGCCTTCGTGATGCTCGTCCGCCAGCTTGGCTGCGGCTTCGATGGTAGCCGGCTTTCGGTCTCTGACCCAATCCCTGGTGTCTGCCGGGGTGTGCTCGAAAAAATGTTCAAGTAAGAAGAGCTGTAGTACCTCTTCCAATGTGGTGGCTAGGCAGCCTTGTATCCAGTTTTGGGCCGCTCGATATAGCCTAAAAGCCCACTCAGTGTAGGAGTCTCGGCCACCTTTCCGTAAGGCCCGAAATTTCTTTCTGTAAGTCTCTGGGGTCACAGCATATCTAGCAAGCAAAATTTCCTTTACCTTGGCATAGTCATGTATGGCTGTGTCAGGAACTGCTCTGTAGGCCTCGGCTGCACGGCCCGTGAGCTTGCTGCTTAGGATCGATGCCCATTGCTCTGATTCCAGACCCTCCAAAGCGCATTGACGTTCGAAATCCTGCAGATATGCGTCAATCTCTGTTTCTCCGTCCGCAAAGCTTTTAAATGCAGCATAGTTAATTTTCTTTCGCTGTCCTCCATTTATAGATCCTGTTAGTGATGCGTTGTCTGCTTGGATCAAGCTGGCCTGTAGGGCACTGCGTTCCGCATTCACTTGTGCCAGGATTTGCGTTATTGCCTCCGGTGGTGGGTTCGGCCCATATAAATTTAGCCTCCACATCACCTTCCGCTGGAACTCCGCTTCCTCTCGGCTGACGTCCGTCACGCTGCTGGTTTGGTCGCCCTCCATTAGTTCGGCTATGAGGGTAGCTTTTCTTTTGTTGCTTGCCACCTGGCCTCGGGCTTCCAGTAGATCTTGTAGCGTTGTCTTTTTTAGTTTCTCGTACTGCTGGGCCATTCATCAGTTGTCTTTCTGTGTTCCATTCAATCCCGTCGCTTGCCACCAGTTGTTAGGACCTGCAGGGAAGATGTTACTGCAGTCCCTTGTTCCTTTTCCAGCTGCTGAGTATAAGTGACCATAACTCCAGCAGGGGGTAGAGATGAATACAGCTTCACGACAATCCTTCCCAGTAGTTAGAGTATCCTTTCCCCAAACATGAGCCAAGACTTCATGAAGGGTGTAACAGAACTAAAGCTTTATTGAAACAGGCTGGCTTTTATGGGGGTCCTCATGCAAGAGGACCTCCCAAAACAAACAAACATATTACCAATCACTGTACAGTATTTTCGTACTACACGCCCCTTCCTCTGCCTGGAAGATAGTGAGATAAGTTAAAGGTTAAATCAATTATCTCCAGGCAGAGGGCACACATTTTACCCCAACATTGGAACACCCCTTTCCCCACAAGGTATCCCCACAAAATACATATCCCCTGATAGCCCCGATCTGGGAGGCAAACATATCCAAATTTCGCCCAGATCGGTTCAGGGGTTTTTAAAAAGTGTGGAAGTCTTAGTTTACCGACCACACACGAGGCTCCTGCCCAAAATGGTTCCACGAATTCCGTGTGTGGGGTCGGTCGCTTGGGAAAAAGGGCGCAAACTGTCAAAAGTCCCGAAAATACTCTCCTGGCTCATGGGAGCGATTGTTCCCCTGGTCCATACGGGGATAACTACCGAATGCCGCTCTTCTGGGTGTTCGGCAAGTTGGAGAACCGGCCGTCCGGTAGTTTTCAGCGGTACCTCGCACGGTCGAGTGTCCGATTTTAGTTCCGGACACTCGACGACCAAGTCCCGCTGACTCGCCTCGTGTGGACAAGATGGCCGCCGTTTTCTTTTCCTCGTGGCGGGCGGCTATACAAACAACGGCCACCCAGGGAACACTCAATTGTCGGTGATGCAAACTGCCGAACGGATAAGCTATTGTTGGCAGAAAAAGGGAATTAAACACAAAACATAGAAGAAAAAGGTAGCTGGGGTCTCTTTTCTTCACACCCAAAATCTAACCTTCAAACATGTGACACCTTTTCAGCATTTAAGTCAAGCTACTGATAACCTCTATTTTGTTCATTTCAAATTTCTAAGCACAATCCTCTTTAATTTAGTAGCTGGAAATGCAATATTTAGCATAACATTCATGAGGTCGCATATTTATGAGAGGTCTCCTTGGAGAACATTAGCATATTTTTTTATTATTATGGAAAAGCAATCAAAAGTGATTGTAAGTAAAATAATATCTGGATTTTTATTTCTGAAATTCATACATCAAATTTAATAGAGGTTAATACCTCTTTTAATTGCATCACCAGGTTCATTCTTGCTTTATGGGCTGTCCAACTTTAGAAACATAGAAACATAGAAACATAGAATGTGACGGCAGATAAGAACCATTCGGCCCATCTAGTCTGCCCAGTTTTCTAAATACTTTCATTAGTCCCTGGCCTTATCTTATAGTTAGGATAGCCTTATGCCTATCCCACGCATGCTTAAACTCCTTTACTGTGTTAACCTCTACCACTTCAGCTGGAAGGCTATTCCATGCATCCACTACCCTCTCAGTAAAGTAATACTTCCTGATATTATTTTTAAACCTTTGTCCCTCTAATTTAAGACTATGTCCTCTTGTTGTGGTAGTTTTTCTTCTTTTAAATATAGTCTCCTCCTTTACTGTGTTGATTCCCTTTATGTATTTAAATGTTTCTATCATATCCCCCCTGTCTCGTCTTTCCTCCATGCTATACATGTTAAGATCCTTTAACCTTTCCTGGTAAGTTTTATCCTGCAATCCATGAACCAGTTTAGTAGCCCTTCTTTGAACTCTCTCTAAGGTATCAATATCCTTCTGAAGATAGGGTCTCCAGTACTGTGTACAGTACTCCAAGTGAGGTCTCACCAGTGTTCTGTACAATGGCATGAGCACTTCCCTCTTTCTACTGCTAATACCTCTCCCTATACAACCAAGCATTCTGCTAGCATTTCCTGCTGCTCTATTACATTGTCTGCCTACCTTTAAGTCATCAGAAATAATCACCCCTAAATCCCTTTCCTCAGATGTTGAGGTTAGGACTCTATCAAATATTCTGTACTCTGCCCTTGGGTTTTTACGTCCAAGATGCATTATCTTGCACTTATCCACATTAAATGTCAGTTGCCACAACTCTGACCATTTTTCTAGTCTACCTAAATCATTTTCCATTTGGCTTATCCCTCCTGGAACATCAACCCTGTTACATATCTTAGTATCATCCGCAAAAAGACACACCTTACCATCAAGACCTTCTGCAATATCACTAATAAAAATATTAAAGAGAATGGGTCCAAGTACAGATCCCTGAGGTACCCCACTGGTGACAAGCCCAAGCTTCGAATATACTCCATTGACTACAACCCTCTGTTGCCTGTCACTCAGCCACTGCCTTACCCATTCAACAATATTGGAATCCAAACTCAAAGATTGTAGTTTGTTGATAAGCCTTCTATGTGCAACAGTGTCAAAAGCCTTACTGAAATCGAGGTAAGCAATGTCTACTGCACCACCCTGATCTATAATTTTAGTTACCCAATCAAAAAAATCAATAAGATTAGTTTGGCATGATCTCCCTGAAGTAAACCCATGTTGTCTCTGATCTTGAAATCCATGTGTTTTTAGATGTTCAACAATCCTATCCTTTAACATGGTTTCCATCACTTTCCCCACTACTGAAGTTAGGCTTACTGGCCTATAGTTGCCCGACTCCTCCCTATTACCTTTCTTGTGAATGGGCACAACATTCGCTAACTTCCAATCTTCTGGGACTACTCCTGTTATCAATGATTGGTTAAATAAATCTGTTAATGGTTTTGCTAGTACACCACTAAGCTCTTTTAATAGCTTTGGGTGTATTCCATCAGGTCCCATTGACTTATTTGTCTTTACTTTTGACAGTTGAAATAGAACCTCTTCCTCTGTAAACTCACGTGTAATAAATGACTCATTTATCCTTTTTCTTAACTGAGGTCCCTTTCCTTCATTTTCATCTGTAAATACCGAACAAAAATATTCATTGAGGCAGTCAGCTAGACCTTTATCCTCATCTACATACCTTCCTTCTTTTGTTTTTAATCTAACTAATCCTTGTTTTACTTTTCTTTTCTCATTTATGTATCTAAAAAAGGTTTTGTCCCCCTTTTTTACTGACTGTGCTATTTTCTCTTCTGTGTGTGATTTGGAAGCTCTTATAACTTGCTTAGCCTCTTTCTGCCTAATCTTATAGGTCATTCTGTCTTCCTCACTCTGGGTTTTTTTATAATTACTAAATGCTAACTTTTTGTTTTTTACTATTTTGGCTACATCTGTGGAGTACCACAGTGGTTTCTTGAATTTTTTGCTTTTACTGACAAGCCTAATGCAATTTTCTGTTGCCTTCAGTAGTGCAACTTTTAAATAATCCCATTTCTTTTGGACTCCATTTAAATTGCTCCAGTCTGATAATGACTCCTTTACACATATTCTAATTTTGGAAAAGTCTGTTTTTCTAAAGTCTAAAACTTTTGTTTTTGTGTGGTGTGACTCAGTCACTGTTCTTATATTAAACCACACTGACTGATGATCACTGGATCCTAAACTTTCACCTACAGTAATATCTGATACCAAATCTCCATTTGTTAACACTAAATCTAGTATGGCCTCTTTACGAGTTGGCTCCTCAACGACTTGTTTTAGAGACAATCCCAGTAGGGAGTTTAGAATATGTGTGCTCCTGGCACAAGTAGCTATTTTTGTTTTCCAATTTATATCAGGAAGATTAAAGTCACCCATGATGATAACTTCCCCCTTCATTGTCATTTTAGCTATTTCTTTAACTAGTAGATTATCTAACTCTTCAATTTGTCCTGGGGGCCTATAAATCACACCTACACGAGTTACTGTGTGATTACCAAATTCTAACGTAACCCAAACTGACTCTATGTTCGCCTCACTAACCTTTATTAGGCTAGATTTTATGCTATTCTTTACATACAGGGCCACCCCTCCCCCTTTCTTGCCTTCCCTGTCTTTTCTATATAAAGAGTACCCTGGTATTGCTATGTCCCAGTCATTTTTCTCATTATACCATGTCTCAGTAACAGCGACTAAATCTACACTATCAGTTGCCATTATTGCCACAAGTTCATGGATCTTATTCCCTAAACTGCGAGCATTTGTAGACATGACTCTAAGCTGGATGCTCCAATTATCTGGCCAAAGACCATACACAATTTACATCAGTCATGTCCAAAGTCCGGCCCGTGTTCCGGTTTAATACGGCCTCACAGTTAATTTGGTAAATCTATCTGTTGTGGCCCCCAGTGAATCCCCGAGCTCCACTCAGGACCCCTGGGATCTCTGGGTCTTTGAACACCGTGGTCCTGAGTGGCGTTAGGGGATTCACTGGGAGCCAAGAGATCGCGAGAACGCAGATGGACATGCAGTGACCTCCGTCTGTGTTCTCGCGATCTCTTGGACATCATGGGATTCACGGGATTTGGTTCCTTCTCCCTGCTGGGACAGAAAGAGAGAATGGACAGAATAAAAAGGTACAGAATAAAGAGGGACATAATAAAAAGGTACAGAATAAAGAGGGACAGAATAAAGAGAGACAGAATAAAAAGGTACAGAATAAAGTGGGACATAATAAGGAGAGACAGAATAAAGAGAGACAGGATAAAGATAGAAGGGACAGAATAAAGAGAGAAGGACAGAATAAAGAGGGACAGAATAAAGAGAGCCAGAATAAAGAGGGACAGAATGAAGAGGGACATAATAAAGAGAGAAGAGACAGAATAAAGAGAGAAGAGACGGACTAAAGAGACAGAATAAAGAGATCTGAGACAGAATAAAGAGATGAAATGAAAAGTATGCCGTTTGCAATTAACATTGCATAAAATAGTTAATTTGCATTCAATTGCAATGGTTCAAAGAATGTCAGGCAAAATAGTTGGCCTTCACACATGTTCACTTGATAAAATCTGGCCCTCTTTGAAAAAAGTTTGGACACCCCTAATTTACATGAATGAAACCAGCTCAGATAGTGTTTTTGTGAACTGTAAGGATTTCTGAACGTACACTAAATTTTGGTTACCTCACCTGTATGGTATTTGGTTGAATAAGTAGTGCTTATGACTAAAAAGAGTTTAAATATGGCTGCTTTGTGGAGCAAGGGTAAACCAGTAGATGCAATACAGTATTTACATATACTAACGGATTACAAAATGATACACAAAGAGGGTATAATAACAGCTTTGAAACACAATTTATGGATTCTTTTGAGTCTGTGTTTGCTCTATACAACAGCTTTGAAACACAACTTAGGAAAAATGCAAAGCCAGTGAACCACTCATGGACAGCTGTATATATATATATATATATATATATATATATATATAGAGAGAGAGAGAGAGAGAGAGAGAGAGAGAGAGAGAGAGAGAGAGAGAGAGAGAGAGAGAGAGAGAGAGATTTTGGATAGTAATGTCACTTTTATTATGACTTTCAATGACCAGATACATAATTTGTATTGTGAGTATATTCATCCAAGCACTATCACTTTAATTGTTTGGTTTTGACACTGTTTTTAATAGCTTTCATCACATTCATTTTACATTCTATAAACTCACAATGCTCTTACAAAAGATTAATTAAATACACTTAACCTTGTTTAGCACTAGCACTATTTAATTTGTCATTTGTTTGGAATCAGCGTAGGACCCACCGATATTGGGGTACTGTGACATAGTGGTGGGTTTAACGTAACATGGCCATAGGGTGGCACTGAATCCCCATGTTTGTTTGTGGAGAAAGGGGATTTTAAATAGCCTTATAACATTTAAAAATTAATTTTTATGTATGTGCTATTCCTTAATCTGTATTATGTGTCTACCTTAATAGGAATTTGTAAAGCTGACTGTATCTGACACTCAGGTTACTTACATAACCATCCTCTTGGGAGATTTTGGTCGTGCTGTTATTGTCAGATTTCTGAACAACTGCTGGTGCTGGGACCTGGAAAGTGGCTTTGTGAGTTTTTTTCTGTGCTATTTGTGCATACCATGTTTGCTCAGTTCAAGAAATTACATATTTTTATTGAACGCTAACTTGAAAGGAAGGAGATAAACATGTATATCAACCATGGGCGTCCACAGGAATTTTTCCAGGGGGGTCATAATTGTAATGACATCCATGCTTGGTCCCCCTTTTTGACAGTGTTATTAAGGGGAAGGGCATAGTCATTATCACATAAAGCCAGGGTGAATACCATTTTCACAACTATGGTGTCAAGAATGTATGTATTCCTCACACAATAGTGTTTCTTTAATCAAATTAAAGGAACATTCTGGTCACCATAACAATTTCATCTAAATGAAAATGCTATGATGCCAGGAGGCCCCTGGGTGCTCTCTTTTCTTTAAGGGGTTAAACTCCAGCTCCAGATCTCCAGGTCTCTCAGTGGTATTCGGCTTCTGAAACGGAGTGTCAGGAAGTGCAGATTGATGTCAGGCATGGGTGCCACTGATTGGCTAGAGTCAGCTGATGATCTAAGCCAATCGTTAGTTCCCGGTTCATAAAAATGTTTTACTTTTTTATGAATGGGGAGCTACTGATTGGCTTAGAGTGCCAGCTGACCACTCTAGCTAATCAGTGACACCCCTACTCAACGGCACTCTGTGCTTCCTGACACTCGGTAAATAAAAAACACATTAACACTGAGATTTTTTTTACCTGGGGAGATGAGAAGGTCCAAAGTTTCCCTGCCAGGCGCAGGTACCAAAGCATTATGATGTGGTGTCCAGAATGAAGTGGAGGGATAACTTCACTTGCTCCAATCTCCTTTTCTTCTTCATTTGACACAGTCTTCTTATTCTTCTGACACTGTCTTCTCTCCTTCTTGGCTCCTTCTACTTCTTTTGCGCCCTTCTGCTCCTTTCTCTTTCTGATCCCTTTCTGCTCCTTGCAGACCCTTTGTGCTCCTTCTCATACTTTACCTTAGTGCTCCTTCTGCCCCTTCCAGCTCCTTGCTGTCACTTCCAGCTCATTTCTGTTCCTTCTCCTACTTAACCTTCCTGTTCCTTTCTGCCCCTTCTCATTCTTTACCTTTGTGCTCCTTCTGATTCTTTCTGCTCATTTACCTTCCTGCTCCTTCTGTCCCTTTCTGCTCCTTGCAGACACTTCCTGCTACTTGCTGCCCCTTTCTGCTAATTTCTATTCCGTTGTGCTCCTTCTTCTACTATACCATTGTGCTCCTTCTGATTCTTTCTGCTAATTTACCTTTGTGCTCCTTCTGTCTCTTCTTTCTGCTCCTTGCAGACCCTTTCTGCTCCTTGCAGACCCTTCCTTCTCCTTGCTGACCCTTCTGTCTCCTTGCTGGCCCTTCCTGGCTCCTTGAAGACCCTTCTGGCTCCTTGCTGCCCCTCCTGCTCCTTGTTGTCCCTTCCTGCTCATTTCTATTCCTTTCTGCTCCTTCTCCTACTTTACCTTTGCGCTCCTTCTGATTCTTTCTGCTCATTTACCTTTTTACTCCTTCTGTCCCTTCCTGCCCCTTTCTGCTCCTTGCAAACCCTTCCTGCTCCTTGCTGATCCATCCGGCTCCTTACTGACCCTTACTGCTTCTTGATGCCCCTTCCTGCTCCTTGCTGCCCCTTCCTGCTCATTTCTATTCCTTTCTGCTCCTTCTTCTTTAACTTTGTGCTCCTTCTGATTATTTCTGCTAATTTACCATTGTGCTCCTTCGGTCTCTTCCTGCCCCTTTCTGCTCCTTGCAGACCCTTCCTTCTCCTTGCTGACCCTTCCGGCTCCTTGCTGACCCTTCCCGGCTCCTTGCTGACCCTTCCCGGCTCCTTGCTGACCCTTTCCGGCTCCTTACAGACCCTTCCCGGCTCCTTGCAGACCCTTCTGGCTCCTTGCTGCCCCTTCCTGCTCCTTGTTGCCCCTTCCTGCTCATTTCTATTGATATCTGCTCCTTCTCCTACTTTACCTTTGCGCTCCTTCTGCCCCTTTCTACTCCATGCTGCCCTTTCCAGCTCCTTGCTGGCCTTTTCTTCTCCTTCTTCTACTTTACCTTTGTGCTCCTTCTGATTCTTTCTGCTCCTTTACCTCTGTGCTCCTTTGTCCCTTCCTGCTCCTTCCTGCTTCTTGCAGCCCCTTCCTGCTCCTTGTAGCCCCTTCCTGCTCATTTCTGCCTGTTCCTGCTCCTTAAAGACCCTCCCTGCCCCTTCCTATTCCTTGCAGTCCCTTCCTGTTCATTTCTACCTATTCCTGCTCCTTGAAAACCCTCCCTGCACCTTCCTGCTCCTTGCTGCCCCTTCCTGCTCATTTCTGTTCCTTTCTGCTGCTTCTCCTACTTTATCTTTCTGATCCTTCTGTCCCTTCCAGCTCATAGCTGACCCATTCTGCTCCTTGATGTCCCTTCCTGCTCATTTCTGTTCCTTCTTCTCTCTGCTCCTTCTCCTACTTTACATTCCTGCTCCTTGCTGACCCTTCCTGTATGCTGCCCCCTATCCTTCACTAACCTGATCTGTAGGCTGCCCCCCATCCATCATTTACCTGATCTGTAGGCTGGCACCCCCATCCCTCACTTACCTGATCTGTAGTCTGCCCCCTCATTCCTCACTTACCTGATCTGTAGGCTGCCCCCCATCCCTCACTTACCTGATCTGTAGGCTGCCCCCCACCCCCCACTTACCTGATCTGTAGGCTGCCCCATCCCACACTTACCTAATCTGTAGGCTGCCCTGCCATCCCTCACTTACCTAATCTGTAGGCTGCCCCCCATCCCTCACTTACCTAATTTATAGGCTGCCCCCCATCCCTCACTTACCTGATCTGTTGGCTCCCTCCATCCCTCACTTACCTGATCGGTTGGCTGCCCCCCCATCGCTCACTTACCTAATCTATAGGATGTCCCCTATACCTCACTTACCTAATCTATAGGCTGCCCCCATCCCTTACTTACCTGATCTGTTGGCTGCCCCCCATCCCTCACTTACCTGATCTGAAGGCTGCCCCCCATCTCTCACTTACCTGATCTGTGGGCTGTTTCTGCAGTCTTGTAGTTGCTGGCTGCATGTGCTGCTCTCCTGCAGTTTCAGTCAGGAGAGAGAAGCAAGGATGTAGCTTCCTATCCCGGTCTCTCTCCATACACAGCACCACCTACTGCAGAACAAGCTGAAAAATCCAGGGGGGCAAGTGCCCCCCCATGCCCTCCCCGCGGACGCCCATGATATCAACCAAAGCAAATTGTGCCTGAATTGACATATATTATTAAAGACAGAGGGCTTTATAGATTAGAAAATTATTAGGGATATGTTCTTACATATTCTGAAAGCAACCACTGCGTAATAGGAGGTCTTGGAGATTTCATATATTTCTATTTATCAGCTCTCTTTTGCCCTTCCTCTCGCGTGGTAGAAATTAAATTTAAATTCTCTCATACTGTAAGAAGTACCTATAACCTTTCCACATAAAGAGTGAGAGAATATAAGAAAATAATCCTTGTTACTAACAGGTCCTGGGGACACCCATTTATTTATTTAGATTGTTCCCATTAAAATATTTTCTACAGCAAGGGTCAAACTTATTACCACCTCAAGGGACACTATAGTCACCAGAAAAATTACAGCTTATTGAATTTGTTCTGGTGAGTAGAATCATTACCTTCAGGCTTTTTGCTGTAAACACTGTCTTTTCAGAGAAAAAGCAGTGTTTACATTACAGCCTAGTGATAACTTCACTGGCAATTCCTCAGATGGCTGTTAGAGATCCTTACTGGGTAATGGCTGTCTAAAATGCATCCACACATTCAGTATCTCCTCCCTCTGCCTGCAGACACTGAACTTTCCTCATAGAGATTCATTGATTCAATTAATCTCTATGAGGAGATGCTGATTGGCCAGGGCTGTGTTTGGATCATGCTGGCTCTGCCCCTGATCTGCCTCTTTGTCAATCTCAGCCAATCCTATGGGGAAGCACTGTGATTCGATTAGGCTACCACTTCTGATGATGTCAGCAGACTGCTTGTTTTTCTGAGACAAACAGCATGCAGAGCTACAGCTTCAGGCTTGAATACAGTATTTATGGAGGCATGAGGGGCCCAGGGGTGCTAGATGGTGGTTTAAACACTATAGGGTCAGGAATACATGTTTGTGTTCCTGACCATAAAGTGATCCTTTAATGTTTATACTCAATTCATCTCACTTAAAACCAATAACTTCAGTAATGTAAAATGTGTCAATTAAATCACTGTAAGTGTTCTTACTAAACTTCTGTTTGAAATAATATATTGTTCGGTTTTCTTTTTTAGCCATCCTATGCTGAATTTGATATTAGTGGAAATGTTCTTGGACTCATTTTCAATCAAGGCATGATCTGGTGAGATCACAATCTTAATGTGTGATAAGGAAGACATACATATAGGCATTTTCTCTTACCGTGTTGATGTCAAATATTACTGTACAATTTTAATATATTTTTTACAATTATAGCCTCTTCATCCACCACAATCTTTTGACTAACAATAATTTTGAAGGCTCATTAAAGTGCAAATATCATAATATCATGAAAATGTTTTTCATATAATTGGATAGCCAAACTGCTTGCTAATGTTATTGTACTTGCCTTGGAGTATGTTGGTCTTATAGTTATACGAAAATAGCGAGAAAAAAAAACAACCTAGAGCCTGATTTTAGATAACACAAGGTAGAATGCACAAAAAAAGGGTGGTAACCCCTAAATGGTGAATATCATAGGGAATAAACAAAAAAAGAAAAAAAATGCCATTCTACCTGTTTATAGTTAGCTGAAAAAATTGTAAGATTAAAAGTAACTTTTAATAAATAAATCGAAAATAAATGTAGAAAAGAAAAAATTGTAAGAAGTAAAGCGAGTAAAGCTCAGTGACTACTGATATAGGCCGTAAAGGTGTATCAATTCTAATGCAAAAACAATACAAGTTATAAAAGTGATACTGTGTTATATATCACTAATAACTGTAACAAAGGGGGAAGATTCAAAGACTGCTAAGCCAGTGCTGTCAGTAGTGAGAAGACTTATAGATAAATAAATAAATAAATACATCCCTGCATGGTAGTACATACTAACGACATGGGTCAACATTCCATACAAAAATAATAATAAAGTGGTTCAGCTGAGATACACTGCTGACAGACGGCAATTAGCCAGTTAAATATCACGAAAGCTGCCTCGAAAGTAGTAACGTATGGATGATAAATTAGAGGTTACTGTCAAGCAATAAAGTATGAGATAAGGGGTTGCCGAGCTGACTCTGCTTTAGCTGAAAACAGAGCTGGACTGGGAATGAAAAGCAGCCCTGGAAAAAAATTCCATACTAGCCCCATAATGCATCGCGCCAGCATGGTTCGCAGATATGGAGGCGGGAAAAAAACGGAAAACTGAAAACTATCACTCAAACATGAAAGAAAGCACTTATAGGGCTTCAAAATAAAGCAGAGCAGATTTATTGTAAGCAGACGCAGACGTGCATTTGCATATAATCAATGTTTCAGTCCAACTACCTTGATATATTAAGAAATGTTTGGTCATTTGGATTGAAATTGTGAATGTATTGCACAGCAGTAAAAAAATTATGTTATCTTGCTCATTTTGAAGTAACGAGTGTGCTCTTCACTTTGGCCGACAACTGGATGATCTCCCATAGGAAAGCATTGAGAGGCTATTGCGTATGTGTGGCAAAACGCTGTGCTTCACTACACCAATCAGCATCTCCTCATAGAGATACATTGCATCATTGCATCTCTACGGGGAGTGTTCAGGACCTCCATGCAGAGAGTGTAGATGCTCAACATAGGTGCTGCACACTGTGCAGCACTGGACTAGAAAGCATCTCTAGTGGTCGTCTGAGAGACTGTCACTAGAGATGTGCCTAGGCAGCAATGTAAACACTGCCTTTTCTGTCAAAAGGTAGCATTTACAGTGCTCAGCCTACAGGGACAGGTTATGGACACCATAACCAATACATTAAACTGTAGTAGTTCTGGTGACTATAGTGTCCCTTTAATATCATGTCTTTCTCTCACCAGCCAACTTTGAGTTACAGGGAGAGCAGGAGACACAAGCGAAGTTTGTTTGTGTTTCTCCCCCAATCCCCTTTCACGTGTCTCTCAGTCCCAGCCCATTTTTCTCTTTCCCAGGCCCCAGCACCTCTATTTGTATCTTTCCCCACAGCTCCTCTGTTTGTCTCATTCTCTCCTTCCCCACTCCCTCTGTGTGTCTCTTGTTCTTCTTCCTCAGCTCCTCTGTGTGTCTCCTGTTCCCCTTTCCCAATCCGTCTGTCTCTTTTCACACCTACGCCCCAGCCCCTCCATGTGTCTCATTACCTCACAGCCCTCCATGTGTCTCAGTAGCTCCCACATGTGTCCCATTAGCCCCCCAGCCCTTCTTGTGTCCTATTAGACCTCTCTCCCAGTCCTCCATGTGTCCCTATAGCTCTCCCAGCCCTCCATGTGTCCCTATGCCCCCTCCCAACCTTCCATGTGTCTAGGGTGACCATATTTTGAAAATATAAAAATGGGACACCCATTAGCGATACAAAAATCACTAATAAAACAAAACAAAACAGAGAAATAGATACGTCTTTAACCTCTTCTTGGCCAGAAGTGGCTGCTACAGCTCATCCCCTTCCTGGTACTCAAATGAGTGTATTTTAATTTACATTTTGTAGGAGCATGATCATCAGAGCACACACATACCCTAAACCAGGGCCATCGTAACAGTATAATAGCCCACTGGGCAAACCAATGCACTGGGGCCCTGACTACGCAACCACTCAAAGGAATAAAAATATAAATTATCAATAAAACGAGGCTTCTATTTATTGGTACCTCCAACAAATACAATACTTACACACACAGACAGACTGCTGAATACACACACACACACTGCTAAATACAGACAAACCGCAAAAAACACACACAGACTGCTGAATACACACATGTAGAGACTGCTGAATATATACACAGGCTGCTGAATACACACATATAGAGACTGCAGAATATACACACAGACTGGTGATTACACGCGCACAGACTGGTGAATGCGCACAGACTGGTGAACGCTCGCAGACTGGTGCACAGACTGGTAAACGCGCACAGACTGGTGCACAGACTGGTGAATGCGCAGAGACTGGTGAATATGTATGGGTTCAGTGTGTGGGGAGTGCAGTGTGTGTAGGGGTTCTGTGTGTGGGGGGTGCGGTGTGTATTTGGAGGGGGTGCAGTGTGTGTAGCGATTTAGTGTGTGTGGGGGGTACAGTGTGTGTGTGTGCTGTGTGTGTGTGGAGAGAGTGCCGTTTGTGTGTGGAGAGAGTGCCGTTTGTGCGTGGAGGGGGGCTGTGTGCGTGGAGGGGTTCTGTGTGCGTGAAGGGGTTCTGTGTGTGTGAAGCGGTTCTGTGTGCGTGAAGGGGTGCTGTGTGCGTGGAGGGGTGCTGTGTGCGTGGAGGGGTGATGTTTATGTGTGGAGGGGTTCTGTGTGCGTGAAGGGGTTCTGTGTGTGTGTGTGTGGAGGGGTTCTGTGTGTGTGGAGGGGTTCTGTGTGTGTGTGGAGGGGTTTTGTGTGGGTGGAGGAGTTCTGTGTGTGTGGAGGAGTTCTGTGTGTGGGGGGTTCTTTGTGTGTGGAGGGGTACTGTTGGTGGGGGGAGGAGTGTAGTGTGTGTATGGGGGGATTATAGCATAAAATAAAAAAATAAAAAACTTTATATTACTCCCCTCCCCCTTACCTTTGGTCAGGGCCCAGGGGAGAGGGGGAACGGCTACTCTTCAATCCCTGGTGGTCCAGTGGTGGCGCGTGCTGTTCAGCCTGCAGCTCCTCTGGCTGCAGGCTGACTCCGCTCTCCTCCCGCGAGAACAGCAGGCAGGTCGGAGCATTGCCATGGTAACGCACGGCAATGCTCCAACCTGCCTGCTCGCGGGAGGAGCGTTCTCGCTTGCAGGTTCCTGTCAGACCGGGTAGGGGAACAGAAGCTCCCCTACCCGGTCTGCCTGCTTGGCCACGCTACATTCTGTGACCGGCAGGAGGGGAACACATCCCCTCCTTCCGGTCACCCTGTAATTGCGGCCCGGGCTGGTGCACGCTAGGCGGTCACGCACCGGCCTCCTAGTGTGCCGGCCCACCGGGAAATTTCCCGGTATCACGGTGGGCCAGTCCGGCCCTGGCTGAAAAATGTCTAAAGCAGTATATTATAATATAACAACGGCTGCCTTTTACTGGGTGATATTATATTATGCTTAACCACAGCGGAACAAGAATTAGTAGCTCAGCTATGAAGGACTGCTGACAGGCAGCAGTTAACCTGTTGTTAGTCACAAACGTTGCCTAAGTGATAACTGCATTTAAATGTTAAGTCTGAGTATATAGAAAACAAGAGATTTACAGACAGTTTTCAAACAGGCTGCCTGAGTGACAGAAAAAATAATATAGTCAGTGACAGAAGAAGGCGTATAGAATAGAATTCCTGAGTCTTGTGCCTTCAAGGGCACCCCTTAATCAAATGCCTGGTCTTATCAATCTCCCCCCATAAAATGAAAAAGAAAGAGAAATAAAGTATATACACAAAGTGCACTAAATTAGTGTTAAGAGTCTCCAATATACACTCCTGAGATGCTGGACATAAATGCACTTAATGTCGGTAATATCGCAATTGGTAAGTGGAGAGTTAGATGCCCACACCAATAATGTGTCAGTATGTGTCCAGAGCCCCCTGTTTTTTTTTTTTGTTTTTTTTTTTGTGTGATGGTTATTATGGATTTTTGTTTGGCCTTTCTTGGGGCTGAAAAAAGAAGATTTTAGAAGAAAGAAAACATCAAATGGTAAGTTTTATTTACAGGTACCTAGTTAATGGTCCCCCCTCATTATTTTTAGGGTGAAGGGGGTAGGTAGGGGGATGACTAGGTGTTTGAGGACCCCTAGTCACCTGGGGGGATACATTTTTATTAGGGCCCCCACCTGCTGCTCAGGGGTGCGGGCCAGAGGAGAGGACAATAGGTCCCCCCCTTTTTCTAATTTAGAGTCCCCACCCACCACTCAGGGGTTGGGGCCAGGGGGAGGACAATAGGTCCCCCCCTTATTAGTATTTAGGGCCCCCATCCACCACTCTGGGGTGGGGGCTGGGGGAGAGGATGAAAGGTACCCCCCTTATTCTAACTTAGGGCCCCCACCTGCCGCTCAGGGGTGGGGGCCGGGGTGAGGACAGTAGGTCCCCCCCCCCATTATTTTGCTTTAGGGCCCCACCCGCTACTCACCCGACGCTCAGGGGTGGGGGCCAGGAGGAGGACAATAGGTCCCCCCCCCCATTATTTTACTTTAGGGCCCCCACCCGCCGCTCAGGGGGTGGAGGCCGGGGGACAAACTTTTTTTTTTTTACAGTGAGCAGCCACGGGCATAATTTACTAAGTAGTCTTTACTTAGTATTAGTAAATTTGGCTGAAACACCAATTTAGGTCTTTCAGCCTTTTAGTAGACAGCTCCCTAATACCGTGGAATTAGGGAGTTATCTACTTATTCATTCCTGTCATTCCATTGACAGGCTAAGTAACATACATTTTATATGAATGTGTGTTACTTGATTGTTGTAAGTGTTGCAAATGCTTACAGCTGAATCCTGGCTATGTTTGTATACTTTTTATTTAAACTTGTATACAGTGTAACATTCTTCATGGGTAGGTATATTAGTATTTCAGCAATACTGTGCTTCGGAATTTCGTCACTTCGACACTTCAGAACTTCGGAAAATTCGGGAACTTCGAAACTTTGGCACTTTGGAAATTCGGAAATTTCGGAACTTCGGCAATTCGGAAGTTCTGCAATTCGGCAATTCAGCTATTCCGACATTTGAAAGTATCAGAATGTCCGAATTGCTCGAAATTCGTCCGACTTGACATTCGGAGCAAAACGAATTGCACATGTCTAATATTTTACAAAACCCCAAAAGTACCACCAAAACACATAAAATCGCCACAATTATTACATATTGATAGCCCTGATCTGGGTGACCAACATATCCAAAAATCAAACAGATCAGTTCGCTGGATCAGGAATTCTATGGAAGTCCCATTTTGACCGACTGCACACATGGTTTCATGCCCAAAACAGTTCCAGAGAATCAGGCTATGCGTCCGGTCTACTTCGAGTATTCAAAATAACATTCTTATTACCGAACAAAGCTGTTCGTAGATATAGTTAGTGTATGTCTCTTGTTCTGGGGCAACTTCTCAACGAATGGCGTTCGACTCCTGTTCGAAAAGCCAAACCTCCATGGGAGTTAAAGTTTTTGTGGTGTTTGTGCTCTCGAGTGTCCAATTTGAGTTCCATGCACTCAACGACCAAACACCGCTGGATGCGTTTGTAGCGGATTGTATTAAGCCTGTCATGTATAATTAGTGTAAAAATGCATTCGTTTAATTGTATCTCTGTGTATTGGAAAAATGTATGTACTTTCGTATGAGGGTTCGGTAGGTTTCATACGAATGAAACTACCGAACCCTCAGACCACCCCAGTGAGAAGTGTGCGCCTCGTTAAGTGTTCACACTTCTCACAAACCGCAGTCTAATCGATACTTGTTAAGTGCCTGTGTGGTCGCTGTTCGGTATACAAACCACGCGCGGTGGCCATCTTACACACAAAAATCTCAGTGGTGTTTGGTCGTCGAGTGTCTGGAACTCAAATCGGACACTCAAACAACCGAACACCGCTGAGACCTCCAGAGTGCCATAACTCCCGAACGGAGGGACTAGGCAGCCCCCCGTTCGGTTAAAACAATGTACCGAACAAGGGCATAAAGACAAAGGTATTATTAACTGTGGATGGCAAGGATTACTATGCAATTTAACTGCCGAACGGAGACCGACCATGGCCAAAACACATGGAGCCTTTTCCGGATACCACCTCGTGTGCAGTCGGTCAAACTTCACCCTCCACCTAACTCCCGAACCCCTGGTCCGATCTGGGTGAATTTTGGATATGTTAGTCACCCAGATCAGGGCTACCTGGGGGTACCCTAAGTATTAGGCTATCTGCTTGTTTTAGGGTACATCCAGGTTTTGGGGAAAAGTACAGTACAATTAATGGGATTATGTGTCACACTGAGGGGAGGAGATGTGTGGGAGTCAACTGTTACTGTATTGGCTACTGTCCTAATCATGGTAAATCCTTCCCTTGCATGGGAGAATGTCTAAAAAGGAGGCTGTGGGAATAAACGTCAGTTCTGCTCCTGATGCTGTGTGTCGTCCAGTCATTGAGATTGATGTTGGGATATTGTTGGATTATTTTGCCTGCTGTAATTACTACTTTATGGATTTATAATACTTGTTCCTGAGCCTCACTGGGATCTTAAGTGGAGAATACCTGTGGAATATCAGCTCTCCACTACAGCGTTCGACTAAACAAGATGACGACACAACTAAAATCTAATGGGTTTAATGTAAGCTTGTATCTCTTTTGCCGCTTCCCAAGCCCCTCTGTGTTTTTTTGTGTCCCCCCAGACTCCCTGGGGGTCTCCCCCAATTCCTCTCCAGCCTCCTTGGGTGTCTCTTTTGCCCCTTCCCCAACCCCTCTGTGGCTCTTTGCCATCACAGCCCCTCTGTGTGTCTCTTTCTCTCCATAGCCCCATTTGTGGGTCTCTTTCCCCCAGCACTTTGTCTCTTTCTCCCTCTTTATGTCGCTTTTTGCCCCTCTAGGCATCTAATCTCCCCCACTTATCTTATTCCCACAGCCTATGTGTCTCAATTCCTCGCCCAGCCCACCATGTGTCTCAATCCCCCCAAAGCCCTCCATGTGATTATTCCTGTCCCCGGTCCCCCCATGTGTTGTCACGGAAGTCGTTCCCCAACACACAGAAAAGAGGAAACCCACAAAAAGTGGACCTTAGAATGGCTGGACTTAACGTATTAATATAACAAGAAACAGGGTCAAGGTAAATCAAGGACAGGAATAACAGAAATATTCAGAGTCAAGACAAATCCATGGTCAGGATATCAGAAATCACGATTCAAATACGAAGCCTGGGTCAGGATACCAGAAAACACGAGTCAAATACGAAGCCAGGGTCAGGATACCAGAAATCACAAGTCAAATACGAAGCTGTGGTCAGGATACCAGAAATCAGAAGTCAAATACAAAGCTGAGGTCAAACACAGGAAAACCACAAAGGAATCACAAGGAGACCTAAACAAGGATCCAAACAGAAACTATGATAGGGCAAAGAATGGAGGCTAAAACATGCTTTAAATAGGCTCAAAAGAGTACCCATTGGTCCACGTCATCTCTGCAAGCCCAAATAGCATTGGGTCACTTAGATGACATCATGGCTATTTCTTTTATTTTTAGGGGTTGCAATGTGTCCCGTGAACCAGCAGAGGGAGCCGTAAGCAGGACCAAAGGTAAGTATTATATTCAGGTCACGTGGAGCATTTGGGCAACGCAGCCCAAGGACTGAAGCCATGCGGCCATGTGGTGCATTCTGCCCGCGTGGCCAGAGAAGAGGAGTGGCATGGGTGCCGGGTAAAGGTACATTTGTGCCATGTGTCTCATTCTTCCAGCCCCCATGTGTCTCATTCTCCCAGCCCCCCATGTGTCTCATTCTCCCAGCCCCTTCATGTGTCTCGTTCTCCCAGCCCCTTCATGTGTGTCATACTCCCCAGCCCCCTCATGTGTTTAATTCCATCAGCCTCCCATGTGTCCAGGGCCGGCGCTTCCTATAAGGCGAGCTAGGCAGCCGCCTAGGGCGCCATATAGGAGGGGGCGCCATGCGCCCCCATCGCCGGCCCTTTAAATGCCACAGCCGCCTGAGCGCTCTATAGAGAGCGCTCAGACGGCTGCCGCACTGCCTCACCTCCCCTTCCTGTAGCGTGGCCGAGCTCCTCTCCGGTCTGCAAGCCGGCCGGACTGACAGGAAGTGCACACAAAGTGTGCATTTCCTGTCAGTCCGGCTGGGTCGCGGACTGGAGAGGAGATCGGCCACGCTACGGGAAGGGGAGGTAAGGAGAAGAAAATTACAGGGAGGGAAGGCGGAGTAGAAAAGTTTGAAAAGAGGGGGGAGAAGAAGAAGATTACAGGGAGGGAGGGGGGAGTGGAGAAGTTTGAAAGGAGAGAGGAGAAAAAGAAGATTACAGGGAGGAAGGGGGGAGTGGAGAAGATTGAAAGGAGGGGGAGAAGAAGAAGATTACAGGGAGGGAGGGGGAGTGGAGAAGATTAAAGGGATGTGGAGAAAAAGAAGATTACAGGGAGGGGGGGAGAAGAGAAGATTACGGGGGGAGAAGAGAATATTACGGGGGAGAAGAAGAGATTACAGGAAGGGAAGGGGGGAAAAGAAGAGAAAATTACAGGGGGGAGGGGAGAAGATTACAGGGGGGGAGAAGAAGAGAAGATTACGGGGGGGAGAAGAAGAGATTACAGGGACAGGGGGAGAAGAAGAGGAGAACATAGGGAGGGGGAAGAAGTGGAGAACACAGGGAGGGGGGAAGAAGAGGAGAACACAGGGAGGGTGAAGAAGAGGAGAACATGGGGGGAAGAAGAGGTGAACGGGGGGTAGATGAGAACACAGGGAGGGGGGGTTGAGGAGAACGTGGGGGGGGAGAGACCACTAAAGAAGGAAGGGGGTGGTGGAGAGACCACTAGGGGAGGGGGATGAGGAGAGACTGCTAAGGGAGGGGGGGTGGAGGTTTGACCACTAGGGGAAGGTGGGGGGAGAGGAGAGACCACTAATGGAAGGGGGGGGGCAGAGGAGAGCAGAGACCACTAAGGGGGAGACGAGAGACCACTAATGGAAAGTCGGGGAGAAAAGGAGACCACTAAGGGAGGTGGGGGGGAGAGGAGAGACCACTAAAGGGCAGGGGAGATCTCTAAGGGATGGAAGGGAGAGCTCTATAGGACAGGGGGCAGCACAGGGAGCTCTTTCACACTACGCACACACACACACACAATGCATCCCTATACACACAGAAACACAACATGCTTCCCTTACACACAGAGAAACACACAATGCATCCATTACACACACACACACACAATGCAACCCTTACACATAAAGACAATGCATCCTTTGCACATATACACAGAAACACACAATACATCCCTTACACACACATGCAAACACACACTGCTTCTCTTACACACACACAGAAACACAATGCATCTCTTACACACACTCAACGCACCCCTTACAAACACACACACTGCATCCCTTACATACACAGGAACACACTTTGCATCCCTTATGCATACAAACACAGATTCACACAATGCATCCATTACACAACAAGAAACACACAATACATCCCTTATACACAAACACACACTGCTTTCTATCCCTTACACAAAAACACACTGCTTCCACTACACACAAACGCACTGCATCACCTACACAAACTGGTATCCCTATACACTACATTCCATAAGCACACACATTAGATCCTCTACAGTAACACATAACATATCCGCTACACACTCCACTCCTTGTGAGCGAACTCATGGGTGGAACATGTAGGTGGACTTATGGATGGGCCTTATGGACATACTCACCGTCAGGCCCTGGGGCCCAGACCTTTTTTGTGACCACAGTTACAAACAGCCTCCAGAGATCCTGTTCTACACCAGACCAGTGGAGCCAGACTGCAGCCAGAGCCCATCACCATCCTCATCTGATTGTAAGTAGGCAATCTAGTATATTATTAGTGACACTAATCTCTAATTTACCTCACATTAAAGGGACACTATAGTCCCCCAGAACCACTGCAGCTTAATAAAGTGGTTCTGGTGTCTATAGTTTGTCCCTGCAGGCTTTTTAATGTAAACACACACTGTGTGCAGCACCGGCGTTAGTTCATATGGCAGATCATATGGGTGGGGGATTGCGATGTCACTGGGGGATAGGTGGGAGGGGGGGGGGGGCGGCAAATCTTTATTTTGCCTAGGGGTGAAAAAATCTAAGAACTGAGCAGATGGAAAAAGTGAAGTGCATTGTAGACCACAGTAAGCATATTGGGGTAGTGGACTTGGCTGATCAATATATACAGGCCTAAATGTGATGAAGTAGGGCATGTAAAAGAATGTGTCTGGTTTGGAGAACATTATATGATTTGATTGAATCTTAACTACATTTCCAGATCCCCTTCCCCATGGAAGTGGCAATTCTAAACAATTATCAATCCACATTATTTTCATATGAGAAAACCATAATATTCTTATACATCATACCTGTCAAATGGAATTTCTTGCACATCAGGCTAATGATACCTTGTCAGTATTTGGGAAAATCTGAGGCGCATTTCTAAAAGGGAGCGAAGGACGGGTGAGGAGATTGCTAAAGATGGTACTATAAATAAATGTAAAATTGATTCTAGACATTTTGAGTTAAGGAGGTTGTAGATATTAACATTTGTTAAATTTAATTTGGGCTATTGAACCAGAATGAGCTAACTGTAAGGGAATATATAATAAGATAGTTTGTTTTCTTTTAATTTGTATGGTATTTACATTGTATAGTAAAGGAAACTGTGATATAGTAAAAATAAATGTGAACGTAACATAATGACAAAAAAACTTTATTTTTTACCCTTCTAGAATAATTATGACTAATCAGTAGTATGCAAGGAAGCACAATAACAGCATGCAAACCTTAATTTTAATTTCAAGTCAATTTTTTTTCCTTTTCTTTTTATATAATGTTTTTGATGTTTATCTTGTTTGATTTTGTGGCAAGCACTTTCCTTTCCGAATCCACCTGCACCCTGTAAAAAGTTCCCCCCAGAGAAAGCGACATGTTTGCTATAAGACAGAAGATCAAAAGGACTCAATTTCTTACTGCCCTTCCTTCCCATCTCTACCTGCCCTCTGCATAACAGACAGTTTCAGAGTATAACATACAGAGCTGTCCTAATGAATCACTCTGTATGTGACTTTGTTAGTTTGTTTGATTATTCTGGATTTCTCACCTCGGCTTGTCCTGATTACTCTTTGTTAGTTGTCTGTACAGACCTATTGGCTTGTTATACCGACTTCTATGACTTGTAGATGCCCATGACCTTGGCCTGACCCTTTTTAAGTTAAGTCCAGCCATTATGAAGTGACTACACCAAACAACTCAAAATACTACATTTAAAATACTTGTTCTTTCTAAGGGTACCATGTTCTCTCAAAGGTGACATGGTCACCAAGTCAAATTTACAAGTTGAAATGTGCATCTAATATATTTTGCCATGTGACTTACTGAAACAAACTTAAAAACAGTACATGGGGGCACTGTTATATTCATGAGACAATGTGAAATAAAAATACTGAGGTTTTATTGCACACTAATTCATGTCAGGATTATGAATTTTCATGTGAAAATAGAGCTCATGTGTGTGAAAACCCCCCCACGGATAAAAGTATAACCGCTAAATGGGGCCTGCATTTGTGATAAAGTGGCTATACAAAACATCTTAACACAAATATGAGTGTTTTAAAGTAGTACAATGTATAATGAAGATGATATAATTACTGGTTTTTGTGTGAAAAATGCAAAAAAACAAAACAAAGCAACTTTGCCAGTGTTTGTGACTTAGTTGCTACTAAGACGTACTGGATATAACCCATTTTGAATAACCTGGGTTGTCTAATTTTGTAAATGGTATGAAATGATGGGGGCAATTTTAATTCCTGGACTGCCATACAGACTCAAATGAAAAAATGTCCCAGCAAACCAATTTGGCAAACTGAAATGGGCTAGCCCTGTATTTGATACTGTGACTTTCCAAAACACCATAAAACCTGTACATAGGGGGCACAGTTGTGCTTGTGGGATATCACACACATTTGTGTACTTTATTGCAGTAATATTGGGTTTACAAATGAAATTCTTTGGTATTTCTACCTGGGTTGTCAGCAAGGTACCTCAATATATAATTAATAAAATAACATAATAACATATCATGACAACTCCCATTTATTGCAATATAATTTCAGAAGGTTGAAAATGAGAGAAATCTTAAATAAGAAATCTAAAAATCTTTTCTTTGCAGATACACATTTTAAAAATAAAGACACAGAGGGATTGATTATCCCTCATTTTTTCTTGAGCAGCCATTAGAAACTAAGAATAGGCATGTATTTTAAACTTAAGTATTACGATGTATAAAAAAACCACACTAAAACTCTGTGAAACTTATTTAAAAAAAAAAAATTATGCCACATTTTTGACAAAAGTGGGTCTCTCCAAAAGAAGAAGTTGAAAGAACATCTTTCAAAAATACAATAATCCTACTTAAAAAAATAACTAAATTATGTGCCCTGTATCATGTCCTGCGTCTTATGTTAATGTAAGACCAGAATAATAGATAATCTAGATAAAACAAGCTCAATAAACTTTGTCACCATCTTTCATGCAATTTAACATCAAGAAGCATTCTACTTAACACAATAAATTGGAAATCATTTTATAAGCTCATAATTGTTTATTTATCCTTTATATAAAAATAATAATAACAAAGTATAAAACCAGGAAAGGTACATTCGCATTACTCTGGTTACCAAGTACGTTCTGGGGACGTTACTTTTACCCAACATACAGGGGATGTTACTATCACCCAATTTAATGGTACTCATTTTATCTACCTCAGAAAGATAAAGGGTTGAGTCAACCCTGATGGTTAAAAGGGATTGCAAATAAACAAATATACTTCATATTTTATAATTGTTCATATTTGTAATTTTCATTATTTGTAATTGTTATTTTAATTAATTAGCATCTTGCTTTATTTCATTCAGGATGGGATCTTTTTATGCTCCTGGTTTAATATTGGTGAATGTTCTTCGACTTTTATCGTCAATGTACTTTCAATGCTGGGCAGTAATGAGCAGTAATGTCCCTCACGAACGCATATTTAAAGCATCAAAATCAAACAACTTTTACATGGGGCTTTTACTGCTCGTTCTCTTCATGAGTCTGCTTCCTGTTGCATACACCATTATGTCTCTTTCTCCGTCTTTTGATTGCGGGCCTTTCAGGTAATATATTATTGTGTCTGTATATATAACTAATATATAGATTATATATAGCATTGCAGTATGACATGCTGTTTATTTCTGATAAACATTGGCCATTGTGATGATTTGATGATTAACACTACTTTCTTTATATGATATATATATATATATATATATATATATATATATATATATATATATTTGCAAATGAGCATAACACTCTAAGATTTCTTTAAAAAAATTAAACCTAACCTGTTATTGAATAATTAGCATTTCAGATTTCTAGCCCCCCTTACCCCAGGTTCCCCATTCCCTCCCAAAGTATAGTAAAATCTTACTTGTATTCAAGTCTGCAACTGCTGCCTCTGATCCTCACCAGTCAGCTTGGCTGACATCATCAGAAGTAATTCTGTTAGCCAATCACAATGCTTTCCAATAGGATTGGCTGATATTGTCAAGGAGGCAGATCAGGGGCAGAGCCAGCACAAGTGAAACACAGCTCTGGCCGATCAGCAACTCCCTATAGAGATTAATTGAATCAATGCATCTCTATGAAGAAAGTTTAGTGTCTGCATGCAGAGGGTGGAGACACTAAATGGCAGTACTGCTCACTGTGCAGCACTGCCCAAGGAAGCACCTCTAGCAGCCATCAGAGCAGTGACCAGTGGAGTTATCACTAGGCTGTAATGTAAACACTGCATTTTCTCTGGAAACACAATGTTTACGGCAAAAAGACTGAAGGGAATGATTCTATTCACTGGAACAAATACAATAAGCTGTAGTTGTTCTGATGACAATAGTGTCCCTTTAAGCACAACATATTAATCTTTTTTTAGCTAACCTTTGAGTACAGATTATGCTTTTTGTTTTATATACTGTGACCTTTATGGGCAAAGCAACACAGTCCTCTAGGGTAACAGGCATAGAACAACAGTCTCTGGTGCAAAAATGGTGTGGTTTATTTAGAGCGTGCACAAAATCCATACAGCAATCAGTTTGTTCAAAAACTGCAGCACAACAGAAAGGAAAATCTACAAAATAAATCCTAGCTCAAATTTGAGCACTAACTAAACATAAAGAAATGTCCCTTACTAACCAGGGTAATAAACTACACAAATCAAAAATAAGCATTGGTTTCACCAACCTTTAGCACTTTGTTTAGATGCTGCTCTGCACAGACCTGCTCTCTCCCTGCAGGTCAGATTGTATCTGACTCTTTCTGCTCTGAGACCTGCTAATTAAAGCCTCAGCAGTTGCTAATTGGGCAGGTGAATGAGTATAGACTATGGAGGATTCTGGGTCCTAGATACCTTCCTTCTATTACCCTCCCATAGACTCTGTCACATATCCCCCCACCCGCCAGCTTAGACCCATCGGTCGTAGCGACCTTTGACAACAAACAATGGACTCTGGATAAACCATCTGCATTCCCCTGGTCTTTACCAGCTCTATGCTCCATAGAGAAGTTATATGGCTAAAGACTAAGGAACCAGCTAGTTACTCTGGCATTTTTTTCCTTGTTATGTCTCATCCACGTCAATGGCGCATGATCTGTGACAAGTTTGAACCTTCTCCCCAACAGATAAAACGTAAGTGTTTCCAGTGCCCATTTTATGGCCAAGCATTCTTTCTCAACCACTGAGTATCTCTGTTCATGGGGATTCAGCTTCTTGCTCAGGTACATAATGGGATGTTCTTCTCCCCTGTGTACCTGAGAAAGAACCGCTCCTAGGCCCACATCAGACGCATCTGTCTGCACCACAAATTCTTTTGTAAAGTCAGGGGCAACCAAAATTGGGTCAGCACACTAAACCTCCTTCAGGGTACTAAATGCCTTCTCTACCTCGGGAGTCCACTTGATCATAACTGGGCCTTTTGCCTTAATTAGTTCTGTCAACGGGTTTGCGATCGTAGCAAAGTTAGGTATGAATCTACGGTAGTAGCCCACTAGGCCCAGAAATACCCGAACTTGTTTCTTTGTCACAGGACGTGGCCAATCCACAATAGCATCCACCTTACTTTTCTGTGGTTTCAGGAGATCCCTCCCAATAGTGTAGCCCAATACTTAGCCTCCTCCAAACCTATCGTACATTTGGATGGATTGGCAGTTAGACCTGCATCTCGTATAGACTTTATTACTGCCTGAACTCGGGAAGGTGTGTTTCCCAATCTGTACTGTGTATAACCACATCGTCAAGGTAGGCAGCCGCGTATTCACTATGGGGCCTAAGGATTCTATCCATCATTCTTTGGAAGGTGGCAGGTGCACCATGCAACCCAAAAGGTAAGACTTTATAGTGAAATAAACCATCTGGTGTGGAAAAAGCTGTTTTTTCTTTGGCCCGCTCCGTTAAGGGAACTTGCCAGTAACCTTTAGTCAGATCTAATGTAGTCAGATATCTGGACCGTCCTAATCTCTCTATTAGGTCATCAACCCTAGGCATGGGATAAGCGTAAAATTTTGATATCTCATTTAATTTTCTGAAATCATTACAGAATCTGATTTCTCCATTTGGCTTGGGTACCAACACTATAGGATTACTCCATTCACTTTGTGATTCCTCGATAACCCCTAGCTCAAGCATCTTTCGGACCTCTGCTTTGATGGCTTCTTTTCTGGCCTCCGGGATTCGGTAGGGTTTTAAGTTAACCCTTTTTCCAGGTTCCGTAATTATGTCATGTTTAATAACATGAGTCTTTCCGGGTACTGGAGCAAACACATCCCGATTTCTAAGAACAAACTCTCGGACCTCATTTCTCTGATGAGGTGCTAGAGTGTCAGCAATGTTAACCTCTGGTACTTTGTCTACTTTGGTCAGAGGAACTTTGTCTGTCATGGCTATCAAGGCCTCTCTGTCTGTCCAGGGTTTAAGTAAATTTATGTGGTATATTTGTTCGGGCTTTCTTCTACCAGGTTGTCTCACCTTATAATTAACCTCATTGACTCGTTCAATGATCTCGTATGGGCCCTGCCAGTTTGCCAGGATTTAACTTTCTACTGTGGGGATTAGTACCATAACCCTGTCTCCAGGTTGAAAGACCCTAAGTCTAGCATTCCTGTTATAACTAGCTTTCTGGGCTTCCTGAGCTCTCTCCATATTTTCCCTGACAATTGGCATTATGGCTTCAATGCGATCCTGCATTTGTGCCACATGTTCAATAACACTCCTATGAGGCGTGTGTTCCTGTTCCCATGTTTCCTTCGCAACATCAAGGAGACCTCTAGGATGTCTGCCATATAATAATTCAAAAGGTGAGAACCCTGAGGAAGCTTGGGGGACTTCTCTGATAGCAAACATTAGATATGGGAGCAAACGATCCCAATTCTTACCATCTTTATCAATTACCTTACGGAGCATTGCTTTTAATGTCTTATTAAATCTTTCCACTAACCCATCAGTTTGTGGGTGATACACTGAAGTTTTCAATTGTCTAATCTTCAATAAGTTACATAGCTCTTTCATTACTCGTGACATGAAAGGAGTACCTTGGTCTGTAAGTACTTCTCTAGGTAGTCCAACCCGGTTGAACATAAACATTAACTCTCTGGAAATGGTTTTAGCTGAGGTATTTCTTAAAAGGTATAGCTTCAGGATACCGGGTAGCATAATCTAGTACTACCAATATATATTGGTGCCCCCTAGCGGATTTAAGTAAAGGACCAACCAGGTCCATAGCAATTCTTTCAAATGGGACTTCTATAATGGGAAGAGGAATGAGGGGATTACGGAAAGTTTGGAATGGAGCCTTTCTTTGGCATTCTGGGCATGACTTGCAAAATCGCTCTATAGCAGAGTAAATTCCTGGCCAGTAAAATCTTCTTAGTACTCTCTCCCTGGTTTTTTCAATCCCAAGATGCCCCCCCAATACATGGCTGTGAGCTAGTTTTAAGACTAGGTTTCTGTGGGATTGAACAACCTCTTCAACCCCCCTCCTCTCTACTCGGTAAAGTAAATTATTTTTTTCTGCAAAATAGGGAAGGGACAATTGGGTTTCCGGGTTAACAGGAGTACCTTCCACTACCTGAACATTGTTACGGGCAGCTACCAATGTTTGATCCTCCAATTGGGCAGCCCTAAAATTTCCTGAGCTAATACCTAGATGATGGAACTCCACCTCTTCCCTTAGATTGTCTACTTGGGAGGAATCACTTTCATTGTGTTCCCCTTCCTCACCCAAACATACGACAGTGGGTTCATTTTCATTATATTGCTCCAAATCAATCGTAGAAAAAGGGAAACCATTCTCTAACCCCACTGTTTCTGGCTCTACCTCTGTACCCTTATCCTGTTTTATTACAGTATCTTCCCAAATTTTCAGAAAGAGGGGAAAATCACGCCCCAATACAGCATCATAAGGCAATGATGGTACCACCCCAACTCTGTTTTATCACCCCTACCGCGGTAGCAAATTCCACCTCGGCCGTAGGGTACGTGTGGGTGTCACCATGTATGCATATTATATCCAACACGTGAATTTTATCTACTTGATCACTCTGAAGTAAAGATCTCTTTACCAATGAAACCTCACTCCCAGAATCTAAGAGTGCTTGCACACTCCTCCCCTCCATATTTACAGATTTGACATGATTAATACCACCAGTACTTGTTAAAGCAGACATTTGTGTGTATACCAACATTGCACCATGTTTCTCCCCCCTCCCCAAATTACATTCCATAGGTTCATCAGTCTGTGGACAGTTACATGCAATATGTCCAATCTCCTGACATCTATAACACTTTATCTCAGTCTGGCCTTGTGGCCGGGTTGGGAACCTGGGTACCCGATTTTCCAGGTAGTCAGTCTGTCTATGGGTCTGTACAGAATCTTTTTTCCCATCGGTTTCTTTAAACCCACCAGACTTCTTTGAAGGTATCCTGTTACCTTGCAATTTGGCGTTGAGGTAAGGTTCTTTACTCTGAGTTTCATTAGCAAACCGGTATCTCTCTGTCAAGTTCATCATTTCTTCAGGGTCCTTTGGATCCGCTTGACTGACCCATTTCCGTAGCGCTATCGGCAGACTCCTGAGGAAGCGATCCATAACCACCTTTTCAATGATTATTGCCGCAGAGTTGATTTCTGGCTGTAGCCACTTCTGGGCAAGTCTCAAGAGGTCATACATTTGTGACCTAGTAGGTTTCTCGGTATCATAAACCCAAGCATTATATCTTTGGGCTCGCACTGCAGGCGTAACTCCAAGCTGTGTTAGTATTTCCGCTTTCAATCGGTCATAGTCTTGTGCTTGGCTGAGAGGCAAATCATCATACGCGTTTTGTGATTCTCCACTGAGGCAAGGGGCTAATAATCCTGCCCACTGACCTGGAGGCCATCCTTCTTGGGTAGCAATCCTTTCAAAGGTTGTCAGGTAAGCCTCCATGTCATCAACCTCACTCACTTTATGTAAGAAGTCAGTAACTCTAATTCGGCGCCCCCTATCCATAGTAAGGGTAGTTACACTTGACAGCATGGTTTGTTGCAAAGCACTTGTTAGTCTGTCTCTGTCTTCCCGCTGAGTTTCCATAATGCAGTCTATTTGTGTGGCCAATAAGCGGTTTGTCTCCTGTTGGACCACAACAGCCTGTCGCTGTGTCTCCATGAGGCTACTGATCTGAGCCGCTGTTACACGGTTTGTGTCTTGCTGGGTAGTAGTAGCCTGTACCAAGGCTTTTACTAACTCTTCCATCTTGCTTGTTGTATTTTTTTTTTCAGCCACTTGGTAAACACCACACACACCACACCTGCAGGCCTCTGTTTCAAACAACCAGTCTCAGTTTGCAGAGCCGCAGTGCCTTAGGCCTCTATACCCACAGACCGTATAAATGTGCTTTAAATGCCCGCATCCTCCACCATCGTGTGACCTTTATGGGCAAAGCAACACAGTCCTCTAGGGTAACAGGCATAGAACAACAGTCTCTGGTGCAAAAATGGTGTGGTTTATTTAGAGCGTGCACAAAATCCATACAGCAATCAGTTTGTTCAAAAACTGCAGCACAACAGAAAGGAAAATCTACAAAATAAATCCTAGCTCAAATTTGAGCACTAACTAAACATAAAGAAATGTCCCTTACTAACCAGGGTAATAAACTACACAAATCAAAAATAAGCATTGGTTTCACCAACCTTTAGCACTTTGTTTAGATGCTGCTCTGCACAGACCTGCTCTCTCCCTGCAGGTCAGATTGTATCTGACTCTTTCTGCTCTGAGACCTGCTAATTAAAGCCTCAGCAGTTGCTAATTGGGCAGGTGAATGAGTATAGACTATGGAGGATTCTGGGTCCTAGATACCTTCCTTCTATTACCCTCCCATAGACTCTGTCACAATACATATTTATATATGCATTGTTTTAAATATAAATGTTTACAATTTAACGTAATATATAGATTTATTCTTTTTAAGTGGAAAAAGCAGAATGTATGATGTCATTCAAGAAACTATTGAAAAGGATTTCCCACCATTCATTAGCAACCTATTTGGATATGTATCCAATCCAGGAATTATTATAGCAGCTGTGCTTCTATTGATGTAAGTCATATTTTTTATTTTAATAATTTGTTCTCTTTTCTTATAATCACGCACAGCACTTTAGAAAAGCGTAATAATGTATATTTATTTTCATTTACATAGAAATGAACTTTAGACACTTGAGTTGATAAAAAAAAGGTAAATTAATTTTATAATTATTTCTATCATTGTACATAGAAATAAGTTATATAGGTTTCCAGAAATATGCTGTTTATCACTTTTTAGCTCCAATATGTATCTTACAATATTTAGTGCATGCATGAGTTGTTTCCTGGGCCTGAAGGGATTTTAGAGCTCTTCATCATATTTAACAGCTAATATCAGGATAATTTTAGTTATTAGTATTAACATAATTTATGTAACTTATATCATTCAAACATTTTCAAACAGAGACTACATTTATCTAAGACCGTGAGTGCAGCCAAACTTCTGTTTTGTATGGATAAAAAGCCCAAAAGGACTGGCATCTGGCAATTTAAAGATAATGTCAGCCTTTTTTTTTTTAAATTAGAGCCTGGAGGATTGCCAATCTGTGGCCCAATGGATATTTAACCAGGGGACTAGGTCCCCCTTTTACACCTGTCATTGGCCTTAGACAACATTTGTCTAAACTCTCCTGGTTAATCGTGATGTCTGGGTATCCTTACACATTTATATATTTTTTAAGAATATTTTAATGTTATGCAAATATGTTATTTATTTAAATTGCAACATTATCTGTGCAAACAGTGACAATGTTTCACTGGTTTTGGCTACCAATAACACTTTCAATATGGTTTTCACAGAACTGTAACCACATGCCTCCCAACATTTCAAATGGGCCAAGAGGGACACTTTAATGGAGGCGTGGCCAGTGGTGAGACTGTTCGTAAATTTTAGTTGACTTACATATCACAATGTATGCAACTAGAATGCAATTTAGAGTGAGAACACTCATATTTTACACAGACTGATTTTTAAACACATTTATCGTAGTTCAAAGATACAATACTGTGAATATTATTGTAGTAGAACTCTGTTATACAATCAGACACAACAATAATATGAAGCTTATAAAACAGGGACATTAGGATAGAAAAGAGGGGCAGATGGATATGTTCTCTAAATAGGGGCTGCCCCTCCTAAATAGGGACATTTGGGAGATATGTGATCATATGGGGAAAACAACCATATGCTGTATGTGTTGAGTTCTTAATAGAATGTGACCTTGTGTTGTGTTAGTGAATAGCAGATAATATTTTTTTTAAATAGGGGCTGCCCCTCCTAAATAGGGACTTTTGGGAGATATGTGATCATATGAAAAAAAAAGCATATGCTGTATGTGTTGAGTTCTTATAGAATGTGAGTTCTTATAGAATGTGACCTTGTGTTGTGTTACTGAATAGCAAATAATATTTTTTTTAATTTATGAGCTTTCCTGATTTGCAAGCTACATGGTTTTACAGGAAGCATACACTGAACCTTATGTGATCATCAGTGCACAAAATGTATCATTTATTTGTATATACTATATTTGTTTGTACCATGACTGAAATTCAAAATATATAAACTGTGGTCTTGCTTTTGATAGACTGGCTGTATATTACCTTAATGCTGTATCAAAAGCATACAAGAATGCAAACATTGAATTAAAGAAGAAAATGCAGAGGGTGAGTTTAAATAGTTTCATTTTTAAGAAATAAAAAAAAATGTCAGAGTCTATATTTACCTCTAATAGTAATCACAAGTACATGGTTTGACCTAAGTTTTTTTTTGTATAAGAAATATTAAAATGCATTCTACATGCCATGTAATCAGTATGCATAGTGCATCATTTGTATTCTAAAGGCCTGTGGGATATGTGAGTGCACTTTATGGGGATCTCTTTCACTCCATATTTAGAGAAGTCACATTAATCAGTGCTGTGCCCAGAACATCAAATAGACACTGCCTCTTATACAAACACTTTTTAATCATTTTATTGATCCCTCTTCAATGTATATACAGTTGCAAGAAAAAGTATGTGAACCCTTTGGAATTATATGGATTTCTGCACAAATTGGTCATAAATAGTGATGTCGCGAACACAAAATTTTCGGTTCGCGAACGGCAGACGTGAACTTCCGCAAACATTCGCGAACCGGCGCACCGGGCGAACCGCCATTGACTTCAATGGGCAGGCGAATTTTAAAACCCACAGGGACTCTTTCTGGCCACAGTAGTGATGGAAAAATAGTTTCAAGGGGACTAACACCTGGACTGTGGCATGCCGGAGGGGGATCCATGGCAAAACTCCCATGGAAAATTACACAGTTGATGCAGAGTCTGGTTTTAATCCATAAAGTGCATAAATCACCTAACATTCCTAAATCACAATGGATATGGATTGACACCTGACATATGACATATTGACACCTTGACATATAGATTGAAACCTGTCCTCAGAGACCCTGATACACACTGACACAGAGAAAAATAGGGGCTGTTCCCCCAACATAGGGTCACTTGGCAGATATGGATTGACACCTGTCCTCAGGCACCCTGATACACACTGACACAGAGCAGAATAGGGACTGTTCCTCCTACATAGGGTCACTTGGCAGATATGGATTGACACCTGTACTCAGAGACCCTGATACACACTGACACAGAGCAGAATAGGGACTGTTCCCCCTACATATGGTCACTTGGCAGATATGGATTGACACCTATCCTAATGATCCCTGATAAACACTGACACAGAGCAGAATAGGGACTGTTCCCCCCTACATATGGTCACTTGGCAGATATGGATTGACACCTATTCTTATGATCCCTGATACACACTGACACAGAGCAGAATAGGGACTGTTCCCCCTACATAGGGTCACTTGGCAGATATGGATTGACACCTGTCCTCAGAGACCCTGATACACACTGACACAGAGCAGAATAGGGACTGTTCACCCTACATAGGGTCACTTGGCAGATATGGATTGACACCTATCCTAATGATCCCTGATAAACACTGACACAGAGCAGAATAGGGACTGTTCCCCCCTACATATGGTCACTTGGCAGATATGGATTGACACCTATTCTTATGATCCCTGATACACACTGACACAGAGCAGAATAGGGACTGTTCCCCCTACATAGGGTCACTTGGCAGATATGGATTGACACCTGTCCTCAGGGACCCTGAGACACACTGACGCAGACCAGAATAGGGACTGTTCCCCCTACATAGGGTCACTTGGCAGATATGGATTGACGCCTGTCCTCAGAGACCCTGATACACACTGACACAGAGCAGAATAGGGACTGTTCCCCCTACATAGGGTCACTTGGCAGATATGGATTGACACCTGTCCTCAGAGACCCTGATACACACTGACACAGAGCAGAATAGGGACTGTTCCTCCTACAAAGGGTCACCATTTTTAGCCCAAGGCAGCTCATCTCATCAGGCCTTTTTTAGTCGAATGTATCGCCCACTGTCAGTCCCTTAATAAAGGTGAGGTAATCTAGACTTTTTTGACCTAGGCGACTTCTCTTCTCAGTGACAATACCTCCTGCTGCACTGAAGGTCCTTTCTGACAGGACACTTGAAGCGGGGCAGGCCAGAAGTTCTATCGCAAATTGGGATAGCTCAGGCCATAGGTCAAGCCTGCACACCCAGTAGTCAAGGGGTTCATCGCTCCTCAGAGTGTCTGTATCTGCATTTAAGGCGAGGTAGTCTGCTACTTGTCAGTCGAGTCGTTCTCTGAGGGTGGATCCCGAAGGGCTGTGGCGATGCGTAGGACTTAAAAAGCTCTACATGTCCTCCATCAACAACACGTCTTTAAAGCGTCCTGTCCTTGCCGGCGTGGTCGTGGGAGGAGGAGGATGACTTTCACCTCTTCCTCTGTTAGATTCCCATTGTGCTGTGACATCACCCTTATACGCTGTGTAAAGCATACTTTTTAATTTATTTTGCAAATGCTGCATCCTTTCCGACTTGTTGTAATTTGGTAACATTTCCGCCACTTTCTGCTTATACCGGGGGTCTAGTAGCGTGGACACCCAGTACAGGTCGTTCTCCTTCAGCCTTTTTATACGAGGGTCCCTCAACTGGAACGACAGCATGAAAGACCCCATTTGCACAAGGTTGGATGCCGAGCTACTCATTTCCTGTTCCTCCTCCTCAATGATCTCAATGAAGGTATGTACTTCCTCCCAGCCACATACAACACCACGGGTACCAGATAGGTGACAACGAGCACCCTGGGATGCCTATTGTGGTTGGTCTACCTCCTCCTCCTCAAAGCCACATTCCTCCTCTGACTCCTCTTCCTCACAATCCTCTTCCAGCGTTGCTGCAGGTCCAGCAAGCGATGCTGATAAGGCTGTTTCTGGTGGTGATGGTGACCACAACTCTTCCTCTTCACGCTCATCTACGGCCTGATCCAGCACTCTTTGCAGGGCACGCTCCAGGAAGAAAACAAATGGTATGATGTTGCTGATGGTGTCTTCGGTGCAACTGACTAGGTTTGTCACCTCCTCAAAAGGACACATGAGCCTACAGGCATTGCGCATGAGCGTCCAGTAACATGGCAAAAAAATTCCCAGCTCCAAGAGGCTGTCCTAGCACCCCGGTCATACAAATATTCATTAACAGCTTTTTCTTGTTGGAGCAGGTGGTCGAACATATGGAGTGTTGAATTCCAACGTGTTGGGCTGTCGCAAATCAAGCGCCTCACTGGCATGTTGTTTCGCCGCTGGATATCTGCAAAGTGCGCCATGGCCGTGTAGGTACGCCTGAAATGGCCACACACCATCCTGGCCTGCTTCAGGACGTCCTGTAAGCCTGTGTTCTTATGCACAAAGCATTGTACGATCAGATTACACACATGTGCCATGCACGGCACATGTGTCAACTTGCCCAACTTCAATGCCGCCAACAATTTTGTTCCGTTGTCACAAACCACCTTGCCGATATCCAGTTGCTGCGGAGTCAGCCACTTTTCCACCTGTGCGTTCAGGGCGGACAGGAGTGCTTGTCCGGTGTGACTCTCTGCTTTCAAGCAAGTCAAACCCAAGACGTGGAATAGTACCTGGGGAGCTGGGGGGGTGCCGTTGATGTGGAGCAAGATGCAGCAGCAGAAGAGGACTCAGCCGAGGAGGTTATGGAAGAGGATGGAGTAGGAGGAGTAGAGGAGGTGGCAGCAGGCCTGCCTGCAAGTCGTTGCGGTGTCACCAACTCTTCTGCAGAGCCATGCATTCCATGCTTGGCAACCGTCAGCAGGTTTACCCAATGCGCAGTGGAGGTGATATACCTGCCCTGACCATGCTTTGCAGACCAGGTATCAGTGGTCAGATGGACCCTTGCCCTAACACTGTGTGCCAGACATGCCATTACTTCCTTTTGCACAATCGAGTACAGGTTGGGGATTGCCTTTTGTGCAAAGAAATTTCAGCCGGGTACTATTGCTGAACTGAAACAGTTCTGTAAAGAGGAATGGTCAAGAATTACTCCTGACCATTGTACACGTCTGATCTGCAACTACAGGAAACATTTGGTTGAAGTTATTGCTGCCAAAGGAGGTTCAACCAGTTATTAAATCCAAGGGTTCACATACTTTTTCCACCTGCACTGTGAATGTTTACATGGCGTGCAATAAAAACATGGCAACATTTCTTTCTTTGTGTGTTATTAGTTTAAGCAGACTGTGATTGTCTATTGTTGTGACTTAGATGATGATCAGATCACATGTTATGACCAATTTGTGCAGAAATCCATATCATTCCAAATGGTTCACATACTTTTTCTTGCAACTGCAGAACATACGTAGACATAATTATAGAATTTTGACACACGCGTAACATAAAGCAATACCTAAATGTAAATAGATACCGTATATACTCGAGTATAAGCCGAGTTTTTCAGCACATTTTTTGTGCTGAAAAACCCCAACTCGGCTTATACTCGAGTCAATAGTCTGTATTATGGCAATTTGCATTGCCATAATACAGACAGGGGCTGTGGGGGCTGCAGAGAGCGTTACTTACCTCTCCTGCAGCTCCTGTCAGCTCTCTCCTCCTCCGCCGGTCCGTTCAGCTCTTCTGTCAGCTCACAGTGTAAATCTTGCGAGAGCCGCGGCTCTCGCGAGATTTACACTGGGAGCTGACCGAGGTGCTGAACGGACCGGCGGAGGAGGAGAGAGCTGACAGGAGCTGCAGGAAAGGTAAGTAACATCCCTCTGCAGCCCCCACAGCCCCCTCCTACACAGTGCCCATCCACTGGACCACCAGGGAAGGAGAGCCCCCCTCCCTGGCCAGCTAGCAAGCAGGGAGGGGGGACGAAAAAATTTATATATAGCAATAATAATAAAAAAATAAAAATAATAAAATAAAAATAATAATTAAATAAAAAATTATAATAAAATAAAAAATAATAATAATAAAAAAATTTAATGAAACAAAAAAATATTAAAATAATAAAAAATAAAAATGCCCACCCCCCACCAAGGCTCTGCATCACACTCTGCATTACACACACACATACACACACTGCATTCATACACACACACTGCACTCATACACACACACACTGCACTCATACACACACACACTGCATTCATACACACACACTGCACTCATACACACACACACTGCATTCATACACACACACACTGCATTCATACACACACACTGCACTCATACACACAGCATTCTCATACACACACACTGCACTCATACACACAGCATTCATACACACACACTGCACTCATACACACACTGCACTCATACACACACTGCACTCATACACACACTGCACTCATACACAGCATTCTCATACACACACACTGCACTCATACACACAGCATTCTCATACACACACACTGCATTCATATACACACACTGCATTCATATACACACTGCACTCATACACACACTGCACTCATACACACTGCATTCTCATACACACACTGCATTCTCATACACACACACTGCATTCTCATACACACACACTGCATTCATACACACACATTGCATTCTCATACACACACACTGCATTCTCATACACACACTCTGCATTCTCATACACACACTGCATTCATTATATACACACACTGTAAATAAATATTCAATTAATATAATTTTTTAAGGATCTAATTTTATTTAGAAATTTACCAGCAGCTGCTGCATTTCCCACCCTAGTCTTATACTCGAGTCAATAAGTTTTCCCAGTTTTTTGGGGTAAAATTAGGGGCCTCGGCTTATATTCGGGTCGGCTTATACTCGAGTATATACGGTACATACAGATACATATGCACCTGAACATACATACACAAACACACAAGAAAGTCATCTAATAAACACAGCTGTGGCAGGTTGACAACAAGCTCACAAAATTTAGACCCAATGAGCTATGTTGGCAAAAAACGTCATATAATAAAATATAACAATAAAATAATAAATATAAAAGTACAACTGTACTATTCTTTTGCTAATAGTCAGTAGGAAACTCAATATAATTCACGGATATTCCAGTTCAGCTACTTTAAATTTAAAATTCATCAGAATTCACTTTGAATTCCTGACGATTCTCACTTCAGCAAATGACTGATAAACATGTATAGATACACAAAACAACCTCACATGAATGGCAGGGCTGATTATGAATATAGCAAGAACTTTAGTGTAAGTCTTTAAGAGTGCATTCCAGTACTCTGCTCACTTCCCATAAATGAGTGCCAGTGCCCATGCTTATTATGTTTATTAGATGATATTGAGACCACACTTTAGGTCAAACTATAATAAAGGAGTTCCTTTTTTTATGAATGGTTCAGAACATACCTTCTCAAAATATCTATTATTTTAGTTTGACATTTTACTTTGTTAAATTATTTGGTCAATTAACAATATTTTTATTGGCACAAAAAAAAAAGACACGTGAAGATGAAAAGAACAGAAGAAACAACACAGCCACCACAAATGAAATAATGAATGATTTGGAAGAGTTGCTCCCTCCCAGTGTAAGATTTGGGATAAAGAAGGAGGATAAAAACCCAGGTAATTTCATATCAGGTATTACAATTGTGGTTTTTCATGTGATCATGATAACTATTGGGTAAAAGAAAAATACAAGTGTTCAAAATTCTGGAGTCACTTAGAAATGTCCATGTTATTAAAAGAAAAACTCATTTTTTGCCCATAAAAATAACATTGAATTATTTTTTTTATTTTTTTTTCGAACTCGTGGTATTAGGGTATATTTTGAAATTAGACAGTCAAGGAAATTGTACATACTTGTTTTGGGTTTAGATTATTCGACTAGTTGCGGTGTCTCAACTGATTTACTTCCCACAAATACAATTATGTTATATAAAGACGGGAGAATGTCCTCCGGCCTTGGGCCCCTTGGTCATGTTGTTGAGTCTCCCCTCTTGTGTAGTAATACTACATTATTTTCATTGTGCCCTGATGTGTATTATGATGGACTGACGTACATTCTATCATCAAAGCGTTTCTATCTTAAGTTTTCTTTTTCTTTTCTTTTTTGTTGTTTCCCTCTTTAGAAACATAGAAACATAGAATGTGACGGCAGATAAGAACCATTCGGCCCATCTAGTCTGCCCAATTTTCTAAATACTTTCATTAGTCCCTGGCCTCATCTTATAGTTAGGATAGCCTTATGCCTATCCCATCCAGTACAAACACAATGGATGGAGCAATTATAGTCCCCTCTTCTCAATTCAATAATTCTGTGGAGACAGAGAGGTACACAAAATAGTGCAGATAGCTTTAAATATAAATATAAAGTGACATATGCAAGGTAACACTCACAAAGTTAGAGACAATTGTGAACCTGGCTCTGGTGTCAATAGCCTCAGGATCTTCCAAGTGTGATCCAAGTCCCTCTGTGGATGGTCTGGATGTCCAAAAATATATAGCTTCCAATCATAGACTGAAATAAATCCAGATTGTTTAAAAGTAAAACTTATATTTATTGATACATAAAATGAAAATAAAAGTCTGTAAAGTAAAGTAAATTAATAGCCAAAACGCGTTTCGCCTCTGTGGCTTCCTCAGTTGGCTGTGTGTTTGTTATTGCGTCCATATTCCTCTTTAAATGTTGTGTTTCGCGGTCTTCTTCCGGTGGAACGCACCTTGCGTTCCATTCCTTCATCGGCAGTTGCTTCCGGGTTCCGGTCACGTGGGGCGTCAGCGCTTACTTCCGGTTTTCGTTCTATGGTCGTAGGTGGAACGCAAATTGAGTTCCACTGAAGAAGCAACACATCCTGATATATTCTCAGACGGAGTTTATGTGGTTTAACCACAAATGTCCAAATTATATCAAATAGACATAATAAAATATGCATCAAGAGAAATAATCAATTTTTTATATCATTGCTTACATATATAAAATTACAAGATCACTAGATGTTTATTTATAGGGAATTTCTTAACGTGCAAATGCAAATTTCCTTCTATTAACTATCTTAAAGTGGCAGTGCACATTTTGTATGAACTAAAATGACACTCTCTTATACAAAAAAATGTTTTAAAACAAAAGTAAATGTGACAGACAGATATATAGTATAAATTGTATTCAATCATCTTATTAAAATATCAATACACAAATGTCCCTATGGAAAACTTTAAAAGACTATATAAAATGGCATAACTCAAAATCTTGATTAAGACCATGTGGGATTAGTGTCTTAAAATTATAAATGCACTTCATCTCTTCCTCTCCTATCTTTTTATTAAAATCTCCTCCTCTCCAATCTTTTTGTACCAACTTAATAGCACAAAACAACATGTTTTTTGGATCACTGTTATGGTGTGTTTTAAAGTGATTTGACACGCTGTGCGTTTCAAAACCCTTTTTAATATTTCTTATGTGTTCTGCAATTCTGACATGCAGGCATCTAATAGTCCTGCCCACATATATTAGACCACACGGGCATCTAAGAATATAGATAACGTTTTTTGAGTAACATGTTAATAGGTTTTTAATGGTAAATATTTATCCTTTTGAAATTGGAAAGAAGTAGTATGTCTTTTTTCTTGGTTGGTTCCTCTGCAGGCTAAACAAGATCCACAACCGTAGAAGCCTTTATTTTTATTTAAAAAGTGTTCTGTTTTTTTTGCTTTTAAAACTACTTTTCACTACCATTTGTTTTAGGTTTTTACATCCCCTATATACTATCATTGGTTTAGGGGGTAGAATCTGTTTTAAAATAGGGTCTTCCTGTAAAATCGGCCAATATTTTTTGACAATATTTCTCATTTTAACATTATTTCCGCTATGATTGCATATAAACAGGATCTTTATATTACTTTAGTTTTTCGAATATTTCTTCTTTTTTGATGTATTTCCCTTAGATGTGATAAGTTCCTGTCTTCTAGTTTTTCCCACATCTTCCATACAAGTTGTTAATTCTGTTTCACTATACCCTTTTTCTATGAATTGTTGTTTAATTCTTTCTGCTTGCAGTATATAATCATTATCTTGTGTACAATTTCTTCTTGTTCTTAAAAATTGAACCAAGGAGTGTAGTGGCATCTGTTTTTTTCAATATAGCTATTCTCATCAACATCCTTAAAGTGATTCCTTGTGTGTATTATTGACTCTGAGATAAAAATTTCTAAATCTAAAAAATTGATCTGATTGTTGCTATATATGGATGTTTAAATAATCCCCCACTTATTCTTATTTAAAATATTTAAAAAATTATTAAGTTGTGTTTCACCATCCTTCCATATAAAAAAGGTATCATCAATGTATCGGCGGTAGGACACCAAGCTCGCACCTTGTGTGCTTGGTAATATAACTTGCTCTTCCCAGTATGCCATGAACAAGTTGGCATAGCTTGGTGCGAACTTGGTGCCCATCATCGTACCCGTGATTTGTAAAAAGAAGGAATCTTTAAACCAAAAATTATTATTGGTTAAAATCAATAAAATACCTTCCACAATAAAATCAATCTGTATATCTTTAAAATCTAATTTAAAAAAAAATAAAAAATATTGCACTGTCTCTATTCCCAACTGATGAGGTACAATGCTATACAGGGAGCTTACATCACTTGTTACTAAAATATAGTTTTCTTGCAATTCAATTTCTTCTAAAATTTGTAACATGTGTATGGTATCTTTTAGGTATGACGGATTCTTAATAACTATTGGTTGTAATAATTTATCAATGTATTCTGAGACCCTTGAAGAAATAGAATCTCTACCTGAAATGATCGGTCTTCCCGGAGGGTTATTCTTATTTTTATGGACTTTTGGTAAATAATAAAAGACCAGTGTTTTAGGATGTGCAATTGATAGGTACCTCTTTTCGTCCTCTGTTAGGATTCCTAATGTTACACCTTTTTCAATATAGCTTTTAAATTTCTCTTGTATCTCTATACTAGGATTTGTGGTTATCTTTTTGTATGTATTAGTGTCTAATAATTATTATTAGTGTCTAATAATATTATTTTTATTTATTTCTGTTTGTCTGCCATATTTTTTGTTTCTAAAATTTTGTTGTGGTTCGTAAAAACTATGTTTCTGTCTTTCTTTACCATAATTAGATTGTTTAAAGTTTTTACGAACCACAACAAAATTGTAGATAGTTTTTACGAACCACAACAAAATTTTAGATAGTTTTTACGAACCACAACAAAATTTTAGAAACAAAAAATATGGCAGACAAACAGAAATAAATAGAACAAAAGATCTTAGAGAAGAAAGCCCAAGAGATACTAGGGAAGAGAGGCCAATAAGAGAAAATCAGTACCACCATAGAACCTATAGTGAGGCAGTTAGATATCCAAGAAACAATCACCAACATACAGAATACAAACAGGCATTAAGACAGGAAAGAAATATTCATATTCCACCAACCCTAATGAAATTCCTTTGACAAATAGATTTAAAATCCTAGAGAATCAAGGCCAGGATTAATTTTTTCGACAGGACCCAATCCAACATCATCGGAAGCGGTTTCAGCAGATAGGAGAATCACCAGGGAAAAGATCAAGATTATCGGAAGGAGAAATAGAGGAGGAAGAAGAGGAAGAATTACGGAGCAGAGAAAAAAGGGGGAGGAATTAAATATGGAAGGGATTTTCAATCTGACAGGGTCCCTGCTAAAAGAGGAACAGATCAAAATTCTTAAAAAGGGCTTAAAGTTTGCCCCACTTCAGATTTTAACGATTGATTTTTTTTTTATTGATGTCAATACATTTATTAGACATCTGTGTCTTAAAAAAAAAATTTTAATAGACAACCAAATAATATTGTAGAAAAAAGAATCAGAATTTTTACAAACAGAACTTAAACCAAAATCCCAATTTTTTCCGAAATGTATGATTTCAGATGAAATGAAAACCTTTGAAAAAATGCTGATAAGGGAAGGACAAAAGATTAAAAAATTGAATAAATTTCCAAAAAATCTTACCTCGACAGAATTTAAAGATAGAAATAATATAAAGAAATATGAAAATGTTATCATTAAACCAGCAGATAAAGGGGGAGGGGTTGTGGTATTAAATACTGATAGTTGGGGGCGGGGCCGGACCGCCGAGCCGGCTGGTCGCATGCTAGACCAGCTCCTACAGCCTAGCCTGTGAAAAAGCAATTTTAAGCATAATTTCTCGCAAAAACTTGCCGGCAGCGGTGGCCCTTGGCGGGCAGAGAGCCCTGGGGTCCAGGGCGAGGCTGGCCCTATGGGCTACAGTCCCCTGGACGAAGAAACCTATCCGACCCTTTTTGAGGCCTACTCCAGAGGCGAGCGGGACAGACGGCCGCTGCCCTGCCGCATACTGCTCGGGGTTTAGAGTCGGACCCGCGGGGATGCCGGCCCCGTTCCCCCCCCTATGGACCGGGGGGGTGATCCCGGTCCACACCTCTGAGACCCAACCTACCAAGCCAGCACCCTGAGTCTCCCGCCTGCACTGCAGTCCGCATGTCGGGCCCAAGATGGCCGCCAAGCTCCAACCTGCAAACAAGGGAAAGCACTTCCCGCTCAACCAGCCGAGACTAATGGTGGAGCACGGAACGCAGCAACACCTGCCCTGTACTATCCACCTCACCTGGGAGAAACTGCTATTCAATCCACCAGGCGCATGGCAAAGCGACTCGTTCACCGATGAGCCAGCCGTCGGACCCCATGAGAGGGGACCTGCACTGCGATAGTGACTTATCCTACTCCAGCACCCGTTAAGAACTGCTTAACCCTCTCTGGACACTCCACAGCTGAACCTAACGTCTGGAGACAAGCATCTGAGCTCCTGAAATGCTTCACCATACGCCAGATTAACCCATCCTGCAATTAAGTTGATTGCCTTAAATTGTATACTTTATTGGGCCACTGGGCGATATTGTTTTGTCAGGGCAGGGGGGGGCGAGAGACTCTGGGACACTCATGTCAATACTAGCGTGTAGCTAATCGCTTATTGTATACGTAAACCTGCATGCTCTTACTCAACACTAAGTAATATTCGTCTGACAACTAGATTGCTAACATATACACAAATCGTCTAGCTATGCATGTATAACAAAAAACAAAAATTTTGTGCAAGTTCCTTAGGCCACTGTTTAACGCATCTGTAACCTTATGTAAATGAACGCTGTTGTGGCGTGTGACAACAATCTGTGATCACCTGCACTACAAAAATAAAGAATTAAAAAAAAATATACTGATAGTTATGTACAAGAAGCAGAAAGGATCCTATTAGACACTAATACATACAAAAAGATATCCACAAATCCTAGTATAGAGATACAAGAGAAATTTAAAAGATATATTGAAAAAGGTGTAACATTAGGAATCTTAACAGAGGACGAAAAGAGGTACCTATCAATTGCACATCCTAAAAATCCGTCATACCTAAAAGATACCATACACATGTTAATAATTTTAGAAGAAATTGAATGGCAAGAAAACTATCTTTTAGTAACAAGTGATGTAAGCTCCCTGTACAGCATTATACCTCATCAGTTGGGAATAAAGGCAGTGCAATATTTTTTTTAAAAAAATCAGATTTTAAAGATATACAGATTGATTTTATTGTGGAAGGTATTTTATTGATTTTAACCAATAATTATTTTTGGTTTAAAGATTCCTTCTTTTTACAAATCACGGGTACAGCGATGGGCACCAAGTTCGCACCAAGCTATGCCAACTTGTTCATGGCATACTGGGAAGAGCAAGTTATATTACCAAGCACACAAGGTGCGAGCTTGGTGTCCTACCGCCGATACATCGATGATATCTTTTTTATATGGAAGGATGGTGAAACACAACTTAATAATTTTTGTAATATTTTAAATAAGAATAAGTGGGGGATTATTTTAACATCCATATATAGCAACAATCAGATCAATTTTTTAGATTTAGAAATTTTTATCTCAGAGTCAATAATACACACAAGGAATCACTTTAAGGATGTTGATGCAAATAGCTATATTGAAAAAAACAGCTGCCACTACACTCCTTGGTTGAAAATTTTTTCTTCAAATTGTTCTTCAATTTTTAAGAACAAGAAGGAATTGTACACAAGATAATGATTATATACTGCAAGCAGAAAGAATTAAACAACAATTCATAGAAAAAGGTTATAGTGAAACAGAATTAACAACTTGTATGGAAGATGTGGGAAAAACTAGAAGACAGGAACTTATCACATCTAAGGGAAATACATCAAAAAAGAAGAAATATTCGAAAAACTAAAGTAATATAAAGATCCCGTTTATATGCAATCATAGCAGAAATAATGTTAAAATTAGAAATATTGTCAAAAAATATTGGCCGATTTTACAGGAAGACCCTATTTTAAAACAGATTCTACCCCCTAAACCAATGATAGTATATAGGGGATGTAAAAACCTAAAACAAATGGTAGTGAAAAGTAGTTTTAAAAGCAAAAAAACAGAACACTTTTTAAATAAAAATAAAGGCTTCTACGGTTGCGGATCTTGTTTAGCCTGCATAGGGACCAACCAAGAAAAAAGACATACTACTTCTTTCCAATTTCAAAAGGATAAATATTTACCATTAAAAACCTATTAACATGTTACTCAAAAAACATTATCTATATTCTTCGATGCCCGTGTGGTCTAATATATGTGGGCAGGACTATTAGATGCCTGCATGTCAGAATTGCAGAACACATAAGAAATATTAAAAAGGGTTTTGAAGCGCACAGCGTGTCAAATCACTTTAAAACACACCATAACAGTGATCCAAAAAACATGTTGTTTTGTGCTATTAAGTTGGTACAAAAAGATTGGAGAGGAGGAGATTTTAATAAAAAGATAGGAGAGGAAGAGATGAAGTGCATTTATAATTTTAGGACACTAATCCCACATGGTCTCAATCAAGATTTCGAGTTATGCCATTTTATATAGTCTTTTAAAGTTTTCCATAAGGACATTTGTGTATTGATCTTTTAATAAGATGATTGAATACAATTTATACTATATATCTGTCTGTCACATTTACTTTTGTTTAAAAACATTTTTTGGTATAAGAGAGTGTCATTTTAGTTCATACAAAATGTGCACTGCCACTTTAAGATAGTTAATAGAAGGAAATTTGCATTTGCACTTTAAGAAATTCCCTGTAAATAAACATCTAGTGATCTTGTAATTTTATATATGTAAGCAATGATGTAAAGAATTGATTATTTCTCTTGATGCATATTTTATTATGTCTATTTGATATAATTTGGACATTTGTGGGTTAACCCCGTTTGAGAATATCACAGGATGTGTTGCTTCTTCAGTGGAACGCAATCTGCGTTCCACCTATGACCATAGAACGAAAACCGGAAGTAAGCGCTGACGCCCCACGTGACCGGAACCCGGAAGCAACTGCCGACGAAGGAATGGAACGCAAGGTGCGTTCCACCGGAAAAAGACCGCGAAACCCTTAAGGGTTAACTTTATTTTAAAGATCTGTGTCTTAGACTGTCTTAGACTGTCTTAGACTGTCGTAGTCATGTACAGCTTGGAGGAGGCATATGCCGTCTTGGCATCAGACTCTGACGCAACTGACACTACGTCCGATTTTGACCCAGGTCAGTTTAGCAGCACGTCTAGTGACATGTCGTCATCTGTGTGTGAGCCAGCTGCTAAAAGAAGCTGTGCTCCCCCTGCTACGCCAAATGTGGAGGAGGACTGGGTACCTGCACAGTCAGCTGAGCCCAACATCCCCCCTTTTAGTGCCAACGCAGGCATTAATGTGAATGTGGTTGACTTCTCCCCTACACAATATATGGAGCTATTTTTAGGGGATACCATCTGGGAGGAGATTGTTTCCCAGACTAATTTATACGCTAGTCAATTTATTGAGACCAATCCAGGTAGCTATACAATCAGGGAGCATGCTTGGCATCCCACAGATGTCCCTGAACTTAAAAAATTCTGGGCGCTTACCATGCTCATGGGGATAATAAAGAAGCCATCAATCCGCTCTTACTGGAGCAACAACCCAATTTGTTCGACTCCTATATTCTCCCAAACAATGCCTAGACCAAGATATGAGCTGCTGCTGAGATACTTACATTTCAACGACAACACGCTCTGTCACCCCAGAGATCACCCCCAATATGATAGGCTTCATAAAATTTGCCCTCTGGTAGACCATCTTTAGAACAGATTTTCTGAAGTTTATACCCCCCAACAAAATTTATCTATTGATGAGTCCCTAATGAAATATAAAGGGAGATTAGGGTTCAAACAGTATATCCCCTCAAAGCGGTCTAGGTATGGCATTAAAGTATACAAACTGTGAGAGAGCGAAAGTGGCTACACATTTGCCTTTCATATATATGAGGGGAAAGATGCTCAACTGAACCCTCCTGGCTGTCCTGACTCTCTGGGGACAAGTGGGAAACTTGTTTGGGACCTACTGTTCCCCTTGTTCAATAAGGGTTACCACCTTTATGTGGACAACTTTTACAGCAGTGTCCACTTGTTTAAAATTCTTTATAGTTTGCAGATAGTGCCAAATTAAAAAAAGGTGAATGCAAATCCCTGCGCAAAGCTGAACTGCTTGCGCTAAAATTTAAGGACAGGAAGGATGTGCACATGCTGACAACCATACATAACGAAGGCTTGTCAGACGTCACTGTCCGAGGCAGGGTACAGACAAAACCGGTTTGCATCAGGGCTTATAACAGGCACATGGGGGGTGTTGATTTGGCTGATCAGCTAATGCAGCCTTATCTTATCTTAAGAAAGACAAAAGCCTGGTATAAAAAGGTGGCTATTTACCTGTTGCAAGTAGCAACACATAATTCATTTTTACTCTTTAAAAAAATGAATCCAGGAAGAACCACCTTTCTCCAATTTCAGCTCAAGCTGATTTCCACAATAATTTATGGAGATGGTCAAGTACCAACAACCAGTGAAGTTTGGCATAGACTGGTGGTAAAATGGATGCATAGAAAGTGTCAAAATATACTTAGATGAATACCCTGGGTTGTCTACTTTAAAAAAATATATATATATATACATACATGTGGAGTGTTTTCCAGAGATTTATGACAGATAATAGTGTTACAATGTCACGAGTGATACATTTTTAAAATGTATGTTTTGAAACCGCCATATCCTACTTGTACCTATAGCCCTATAACTTGCAAAAAAAAGCAAAAAATCATGTAAACACTGGGTATTTTTAAACTCAGGACAACATTTTGAATCTATTTAGCAGTTTTTTTCATTCGCTTTTGTAGATGAGTAAAAGATTTTCCAAGTAAAAGTCAAAAAACACGTTTTTTTTTCAATTTATCATATTTTTTCATTTTTTTTTAATTAAATTACATGAGATTATATAAATAATGGTATGTAAAGAAAGCCCCTTTTGTCCTGAAAAAAACAATATATAATTTGTATGGGAACAGTAAATGAGAGAGCGGAAAATTACAGCTAAACACAAACACCACAAAAGTATAAAAAGAGGCCTGGTCGCAAATGTACAACATCGCAAACAAAGTCCAGTCCTTAAGGGGTTAAAGAGGAATATGGACGCAATAACCAACACACAGCCAACTGAGGAAGCCACAGAGACGAAACGCGTTTTGGCTATTAATTTACTTTACTTTATAGACTTTTTTTTTCATTTTATGTATCAATAAATATAAGTTTTACTTTTAACCCCTTCAGGACCGGCCTGTTTTTGCGATGTTTGTACGTTAAGGACCAGAGCAGTTTTAACACTTTTGTGGTGTTTGTGTTTAGCTGTAATTTTCCGCTCTCTCATTTACGGTTCCCATACAAGTTATATATTGTTTTTTTCAAGACAAGAAGGGCTTTCTTTACATACCAGTATTTATATTATGTCATATATTGTATTTAAAAAAAATAATGAAATATGGTGAAAAATAAAAAAAAAAACATGTTTTTGGACTTTTACTTGAAAAATCTTTTACTTATCTACAAAAGCTAATGAAAAAAACTGCTAAATAGATTCAAAATTTTGTCCCGAGTTTAAAAACACCCAGTGTTTACATGCTTTATTGCTTTTTTTTGCAAGTTATAGGCCTATAAATACAAGTAGGAAATTGCTGTTTCAATATATATATATTTTAAATGTATCAATAGTGACATTGTTACACCGTTATCTGTCATAAATCCCCGAAACACACCTAACATGTACATATTTTTTAAAGTAGACAACCCAGGGTATTCAAAATGGGGTATGTCCAGTCTTTTTTAGTAGCCACCTAGTCACAAACACTGGCCAAAGTTAGCATTTATATTTGTTTGTGTGTTAAAAATGCAAAAACCGCTAACTTTGGCCGGTGTTTGTGACTAAGTGGCTACTAAAAAAGGCTGAACATACCCCATTTGCAATACCTTGGGTTGTCTTCTTTTGTAAATGGTATGCCATCATGGGGCTAATTCTCATTCCTTGGCTACCATACGCTGTCAAAGGCAACCTAACCAATCTGACAAATTTCAATAAAAAAAATCAAGCCTTATATTTGACCCTGTAACTTTCACAAACACTATAAAACCTCTACATGTGGGGTACTGTTATACTCAGGAGACTTCGCTGAACACAAATATTAGTGTATCAGAACAGTAAAATATATCACAGCAATAATATCCTCAGTGAAAGAGCTGTTTGTGTGTGAAAAATGCAAAAAACTTCACTTTCACTGACAATATCATCGCTGTGATATGTTTAACTGTTTTGAAACACTAATATTTGTGTTCAGCGAAGTCTCCCGAGTAAAACAGTACCCCCATGTACAGGATTTAGGGTGTCATAGAAAGTTACAGGGTTAAGCACAGTGCTAGCAAATTAAATTATCTGGACTTTTGGCCTGGGTTGGCAGGCAGGTCCCTCAAATTGCAATCATTAAAATTACTTAATTAGGTAAAAATATTACATAAATATGCACGTAGAATTTTAATATATATACATATTTATATATTTGACGTCTACGTGTATATTTATGAAATTAATAATGTAATTTTGTATGTGGACATATGTATATTTCGTATTATTTTTATTTATTTATTTATACATAGATATATATATCATTACATTCTAAGTGTATTTTGATATAAATATATATATATCAATATCAAAATACTGTTAGAATAAAATTGAATATATATATATAATTTTTTTTTAATTATTAAAAATTATTTTTATTTTTTGTTATTTATTTTTATTAACATATTATTTGTATTTTATAATAATATATATATACCATATATATAGTTATTATATATATTGTATATATTCGTGTGTAATTTAAATATAAGTGTATTTTTATATTAATATACGTATATATAAATATAAAAATACACTTAGTGTGACATTATATATATGATACATATACATATATTATATATATAGATATAATACATGTATATATATCATATATATATACACATATTATAATTTTTTTTACACTGATTGTTTTTTTTTTTAACTTTATTTTATGATTTTACACTTGCAGGGAGACTGCCTGTCAGCACAGACAGTCCCCCTGCAGGCAGATACAAAGACCCCTATTGCGGTCATGTGATCGAGTGATCACATGGCCGTGGGGTCCTGATCTGCCGAGGGGGGACTGCCCGGGCAGACAGGCAGTCCCCCTGGACCGGGAGGAGAGCTGATCGCCGCCGTGGGACCGACGGCGATCAGGTAAGTAGCCCAAAACCGTTATGACGGTTCAGGACCGTCAGCGGTCCAAACGCACGTTTTACCGCTGACGGTCCTGAACCGTCAGCGGTCCTGAAGGGGTTAAACAATCTGGATTTATTTCAGTCTATGATTGTGTCAGGGTACTCACCTGTGAGACAGACGGCAAGACGTGGTCGCTCCTGGAATTCCCAACAGGGGACTTGAACCGGGGTACTTGTCTATCCCAGTCCTGCTCTCTACCTCTGAGCCACTGCGGCTTTACCTGAGACTTCTGATTCCGGCCTTGTTCATTCTGGCTTGGCTACTACACCGGGGGCTGCACCATGACTTGCCTGCTTCTCACCTGACTCTGATCTCCATTAGCAGGGTATTTAAACCCAGCCTCGCCCTGCACTCATTGTCAAGTCTTTGATCTTTGTTCCTGTGTCGTTTATTCTGCTTCGTGTATTTGACCTCGGCTTGTGACTACGTTTATTCTACCTCTGGCATCCTTTGACCTCGGCTATCCCTCGACTATCCTGCTGGTTCTGTCCTTGCCTGTCCTGCGAATTTGGTACTGCATCCTGCACAGCCCCCGTGCACAGACCCACAGGCCAGGTGAATTCTTACCTGACCACCTCGGCCTGTGGCTATCTGCAAGGGTGAGCGTCATATCTGCGCTACAGACTCCCAACTCAGGTAAGACCCTGACAAAAGACTTGACCAATATGGAGTCCGCAGAAATGTGCTCACCCTCACTCCAGCAAGTGTCCAGCCTGGCCCAGATTGTTTCGGAGTTGCAGCAGGAACTTTTATCTCTTAAAGGCGCAGTACATCCAGCTCCGGAACCCTTTGTCATCATGCCCGACAGATTTGATGGTAACTACACGTCCTTCCAGTCATTCAGGATGGATTGCGAGGTATTGTTCTCTTTAAAGCCTCGAACTTACGCCACGGATTTCATCAGGGTCAGAGCGGCTATCAACCTGTTGTCTGGACGCATTAAAGCTTGGTCTTACCAAATGTTGCAGAGGAAGAGTCCTGTCCTTGTCAGCTGGGAGTCCTTTATTATTGCTTTGGACTCACAGTGCAGGATCACTAAGCCCAAGCCAGCTCCAACTACTAAAAAATCGCGGAGTCTACGTCACCACACCCCAGTGATACCCTCTTATGATCCAGTTCCCAGGAGAACTCCAGAGGTATCCTGTGTTCAACTTGATCCTGAGGAGCCTATGCAAATTGGACGTGTCCACTGCAAAGTCACACCGGGAGAGAGGGACCGAAGGAGAAGCCATGGTCTGTGCTTTTACTGTGGAGAAGGTGGACACTTCATCACGCTTTGTCCTGTTCGCCCTCCTAGACCTCCTGCTCCAGAGTCGTCTGCCTTTACTACCAAAGTTGCTTCCTGTATTACCACCACTACTTCCTACCCACTTGAAAAGGATTTACCTAAGGATTGTGTCATTGCTTCTAATGGCACTACGGTCTGTAAAAAAGACTTGGAAGTGTTCGAAAAAGCACTGCTAGCTGCGAGCACTGTCCCTCCCGAAGTTGTGGAAGTTTTTGTCACCCCTACCCGGAACCTAGACCGATCGTCCGCTGTACCAGAAACTGGTACTGGGAAATCCCGAGCTAATCAGGGATCCCATACTGAGGACTTTCACTATGGGGACTCGACGGATTCTGAGAGTGACTCTGGAGAGACGGATTACTTCGATGAGGAGCCTGCTTACGCCCAGAGGTCGTTTTTGAAGGGGGAGGTACTGTCAGGGTACTCACCTGTGAGACAGACGGCAAGACGTGGTCGCTCCTGGAATTCCCAACAGGGGACTTGAACCGGGGTACTTGTCTATCCCAGTCCTGCTCTCTACCTCTGAGCCACTGCGGCTTTACCTGAGACTTCTGATTCCGGCCTTGTTCATTCTGGCTTGGCTACTACACCGGGGGCTGCACCATGACTTGCCTGCTTCTCACCTGACTCTGATCTCCATTAGCAGGGTATTTAAACCCAGCCTCGCCCTGCACTCATTGTCAAGTCTTTGATCTTTGTTCCTGTGTCGTACCAGTGTTCCTGTTTATTCTGCTTCGTGTATTTGACCTCGGCTTGTGACTACGTTTATTCTACCTCTGGCATCCTTTGACCTCGGCTATCCCTCGACTATCCTGCTGGTTCTGTCCTTGCCTGTCCTGCGAATTTGGTACTGCATCCTGCACAGCCCCCGTGCACAGACCCACAGGCCAGGTGAATTCTTACCTGACCACCTCGGCCTGTGGCTATCTGCAAGGGTGAGCGTCATATCTGCGCTACAGACTCCCAACTCAGGTAAGACCCTGACAGATTGGAAGCTAACTTAGTTTTGGACATCCAGACCATCCATAGAGGGACTTGGATCACCCTTGAAAGATCCTGAGGCTATTGACACCAGAGCCAGGTTCACAATTGGCTCTAACTTTGTGAGTGTTACCTTGCATATGTCACTTTATATTTATATTTAAAGCTATCTGCACTATTTTGTGTACCTCTCTGTCTCCACAGAATTATTGAATTGAGAAGAGGGGACTATAATTGCTCCATCCATTGTGTTTGTACTGTATGTATATTTTTGTGTTGGTATAGGGGATACCACACTGGTGTTTTTGAGCAATTTCTTCACTTGTCACTATTAGCTATACCACTTTTATTTGTTATGCCTATCCCATGCATGCTTAAACTCCTTTACTGTGTTAACCTCTACCACTTCAGCTGGAAGGCTATTCCAAGCATCCACTACCCTCTCAGTAAAGTAATACTTCCTGATATTATTTTTAAACCTTTGTCCCTCTAATTTAAGACTATATCCTCTTGTTGTGGTAGTTTTTCTTCTTTTAAATATAGTCTGCTCCTTTACTGTGTTGATTCCCTTTATGTATTTAAATGTTTCTATCATATCCCCCCTGTCTCGTCTTTCCTCCAAGCTATAAATGCTAAGATCCTTTAACCTTTCCTGGTAAGTTTTATCCTGCAATCCATGAACCAGTTTAGTAGCCCTTCTCTGAACTCTCTCTAAGGTATCAATATCCTTCTAAAGATACGGGTGATGGTGGTGGGGGTGAAGCTGAGGGTGGTGGGGGTGATGGTGGTGGGGGGTGAGGCTGAGGGTGGTGATGGTGATGGTGGTGGGGGGTGAGGCTGAGGGTAGTGGGGGTGATGGTGACGGTGGTGGGGGGTGAAGCTGATGGTGGTGGGGGGGTGAAGCTGATGGTGGTGGTGGGTGTATCTGAGGGTGGTGGGGTGAGGCTGAGGGTGGTGGGGAGGGGTGATGGTAAGGGTGGTGAGGGTGGTGGGGGGTGAAGCTGATGGTGGAGGGTGGTGATGGTGATGGTGGGTGATGGTGGTGGGGGGTGATGGTGATGGGGGGTGAGGCTGAGGGTGGTGGGGGGTGAGCCACTGCCTCACCCATTCAACAATATTGGAATCCAAACTTAAAGCGGCACTGTCATGCCGAATCCCGTTTTTTTTTAACCCCCTCCCGCCTCCACTACATTCAATCGACCCCCTAGTCACCCCCAAATGCCCCTAAGCCCCCCATATTACCTATTTTTTATTCTTTATATTTTGCCCTGATCTATATTCAGGGCGCCGCCATCTTTGTGTGGGTAGGTGAAGTCCCTGTGGGACACGCCATCTGCCCACACTAGACAGACTGTAAGATTCCCGCACATGCCCAGTGAAACACCTGGACATGCGAACGGGAATTTCATCTATTCATTCATTCACCCTGAGCGGTGGTTGGGGGCCCTGATAAAACAATAAGGGGGGGGACCTACTGTCCTCCCCCCCTGGCCCCCACCCCTGCGCGGTGGGTGGGGGCACTAATAAAACAATAAGGGGGGGGCCTACTGTCCTCCCCCCCGGCCCCCACCCCTGAGCGGTGGGTGGGGGCCCTAATAAAACAATAAGGGGGGGACCTATTGTCCTCCCCCCCAGCCCCCACCCCTGCGCGGTGGGTGGGGGCCCTAATAAAACAATAAGGGGGGGACCTACTGTCCTCCCCCCCTGGCCCCCACCCCTGAGCGGTGGGTGGGGGCCCTAATAAAACAATAAGGGGGGACCTATTGTCCTCCCCCCCAGCCCCCACCCCTGCGCGGTGGGTGGGGGCCCTAATAAAACAATAAGGGGGGGGACCTACTGTCCTCCCCCCCTGGCCCCGACCCCTGAGCGGTGGGTGGGGGCCCTAATAAAACAATAAGGGGGGGACCTATTGTCCTCCCCCTGGCCCCCACCCCTGCGCGGTGGGTGGGGGCCCTAATAAAACAATAAGGGGGGACCTATTGTCCTCCCCCCGGCCCCCACCCCTGCGCGGTGGGTGGGGGCCCTAATAAAACAATAACGGGGGGGACCTACTGTCCTCCCCCCCGGGCCCCCACCCCTGAGCGGTGGGTGGGGCCCTAATAAAACTATAAGGGGGGACCGATTGTCCTCCCCCCGGCCCCCACCCCTGCGCGGTGGGTAGGGGCTCTAATAAAACAATAAGGGGGGGGACCTACTGTCCTCCCCTCAAGCCCCCACCCCTGCGCGGTGGGTGGGGGCCCTAATAAAACAATAAGGGGGGGACCTACTGTCCTCCCCCCTGGCCCCCACCCCTGAGCGGTGGGTGGGGGCCCTAATAAAACTATAAGGGGGGGACCTATTGTCCTCCCCCCGGCCCCCACCCCTGCGCGGTGGGTGGGGGCCCTAATAAAACAATAAGAGGGGACCTATTGTCCTCCCCCCCGGCCCCCACCCCTGCGCGGTGGGTGGGGGCCCTAATAAAACAATAAGGGGGGGGACCTACTGTACTCCCCCCCTGGCCCCCACCCCTGAGCGGTGGGTGGGGCCCTAATAAAACAATAAGGGGGGGACCTATTGTCCTCCCCCCGGCCCCCACCCCTGCGAGGTGGGTGGGGGCCCTAATAAAACAATAACGGGGGGGACCTACTGTCCTCCCCCCTGGCCCCCACCCCTGAGCGGTGGGTGGGGCCCTAATAAAACAATAAGGGGGGGACCTATTGTCCTCCCCCCGGCCCCCACCCCTGCGCGGTGGGTAGGGGCCCTAATAAAACAATAAGGGGGGGGACCTACTGTCCTCCCCCTTGGCCCCCACCCCTGCGCGGTGGGTGGGGGCCCTAATAAAACAATAAGGGGGGGGACCTATTGTCCTCCCCCCCAGCCCCCACCCCTGCGCGGTGGGTGGGGGCCCTAATAAAACAATAAGGGGGGGACCTACTGTCCTCCCCCCCTGGCCCCCACCCCTGAGCGGTGGGTGGGGGCCCTAATAAAACTATAAGGGGGGGGACCTATTGTCCTCCCCCCGGCCCCCACCCCTGCGCGGTGGGTGGGGGCCCTAATAAAACAATAAGGGGGGGGACCTACTGTCCTCCCCCCTGGCCCCCACCCCTGCGCGGTGGGTGGGGGCCCTAATAAAACAATAAGGGGGGGACCTATTGTCCTCCCCTCAAGCCCCCACCCCTGCGCGGTGGGTGGGGGCCCTAATAAAACAATAAGGGGGGGACCTACTGTCCTCCCCCCTGGCCCCCACCCCTGAGCGGTGGGTGGGGCCCTAATAAAACAATAAGGGGGGGACCTATTGTCCTCCCCCCGGCCCCCACCCCTGCGAGGTGGGTGGGGGCCCTAATAAAACAATAACGGGGGGGACCTACTGTCCTCCCCCCCTGGCCCCCACCCCTGAGCGGTGGGTGGGGCCCTAATAAAACAATAAGGGGGGGACCTATTGTCCTCCCCCCGGCCCCCACCCCTGCGCGGTGGGTAGGGGCCCTAATAAAACAATAAGGGGGGGGGACCTACTGTCCTCCCCCCTGGCCCCCACCCCTGCGCGGTGGGTGGGGGCCCTAATAAAACAATAAGGGGGGGGACCTATTGTCCTCCCCCCCAGCCCCCACCCCTGCGCGGTGGGTGGGGGCCCTAATAAAACAATAAGGGGGGGACCTACTGTCCTCCCCCCCTGGCCCCCACCCCTGAGCGGTGGGTGGGGGCCCTAATAAAACTATAAGGGGGGGGGACCTATTGTCCTCCCCCCGGCCCCCACCCCTGCGCGGTGGGTGGGGGCCCTAATAAAACAATAAGGGGGGGGACCTATTGTCCTCCCCCCGGCCCCCACCCCTGCGCGGTGGGTGGGGGCCCTAATAAAACAATAAGGGGGGGGGACCTACTGTCCTCCCCCCTGGCCCCCACCCCTGAGCGGTGGGTGGGGCCCTAATAAAACAATAAGGGGGGGACCTATTGTCCTCCCCCCGGCCCCCACCCCTGCGCGGTGGGTAGGGGCCCTAATAAAACAATAAGGGGGGGGACCTACTGTCCTCCCCCCCTGGCCCCGGCCCCCGCCCCTGAGCGGTGGGTGGGGGCCCTAATAAAACAATAAGGGGGGGGGACCTACTGTCCTCCCCCCTGGCCCCCACCCCTGCGCGGTGGGTGGGGGCCCTAATAAAACAATAAGGGGGGGGACCTATTGTCCTCCCCCCCAGCCCCCACCCCTGCGCGGTGGGTGGGGGCCCTAATAAAACAATAAGGGGGGGACCTACTGTCCTCCCCCCCTGGCCCCCACCCCTGAGCGGTGGGTGGGGGCCCTAATAAAACTATAAGGGGGGGGACCTATTGTCCTCCCCCCGGCCCCCACCCCTGCGCGGTGGGTGGGGGCCCTAATAAAACAATAAGGGGGGGGACCTATTGTCCTCCCCCCTGGCCCCCACCCCTGCGCGGTGGGTGGGGGCCCTAATAAAACAATAAGGGGGGTACCTACTGTCCTCCCGCCCTGGCCCCCACCCCTGCGCGGTTCGTGGGGGCCCTAAATGAACCTCCCCCACCCCCCTATCAAGGTGACTAGGGGTCCCAAGCCCCTAGTCACCCCCCCACCCAAAACATTCTATCCCCTACCTACCCCCCTCACCCTAAAAATAGTGAGGGGGAATAAAATAACTAACCTGTAAAAAAAAAAAAATTAATCTTACCATTTGACGTCTTCCTTTTTCTAAATTCTTCTTTCTTCAGCCCCCCAAAAGGCCAAATAAAAATCCATCATACCCGTCGCACTTTAAAAAAAAATAATAATTCTTTGGAATTTTCCCACGCTTGTAAAATGACACAGAGCACTGTGATTGGATGGCTTGAAAACCATCCAATCACAGTGATCTGTCATATTACACAGCGTGGGAAAGTTCTTTTGAATTTTCCCACGCTGTGTAAAATGACACAGAGCACTCTGATTGGCTTAAACCAACCAATCAGTGTGTTCCAAGCCTAATTGCAGGGCGGGGCAAGGCTTTATAAGCCTTGACCCGCCCTGCGGAGCTCAGTACGCGGCGTGCCCTCCATGGGTGAACATGGATTAATTTTTGTTTGCGCTCGTTTTTTTGGGGTTTTTTTGCGACGGGTGCGACGGATATGATGGATTTTTATTTGGCCTTTTGGGGGGCTGAAGAAAGAAGAATTTAGAAAAAAGAAGACGTCAAATGGTAAGTTGAATTTTTTTTTTTTACAGGTTAGTTATTTTATTCCCCCCTCACTATTTTTAGGGTGAGGGGGGTAGGTAGGGGATAGAATGTTTTGGGTGGGGGGGTGACTAGGGGCTTGGGACCCCTAGTCACCTTGATAGGGGGGTGGGGGAGGTTCATTTAGGGCCCCCACGAACCGCGCAGGGGTGGGGGCCAGGGCGGGAGGACAGTAGGTACCCCCCTTATTGTTTTATTAGGGCCCCCACCCACCGCGCAGGGGTGGGGGCCGGGGGGGAGGACAATAGGTCCCCCCCCTTATTGTTTTATTAGGGCCCCCACCCACCGCGCAGGGGTGGGGGCCAGGGCGGGAGGACAATTAGTCCCCCCCCTTATTGTTTTATCAGGGCCCCCACCCACCGCTCAGGGGTGGGGGCCAGGGGGGAGGACAGTAGGTCCCCTCCCTAATTGTTTTATCAGGGCCCAACACACCGCGCAGGGGTGGGCTGGGGGGAGGACAATAGGTCCCCCCCTTATTGTTTTATCAGGGCCCCCACCCACCGCGCAGGGGTGGGGGCCGGGGGAGGACAGTAGGTCCCCCCCCTTATTGTTTTATTAGGGCCCCCACCGCGCAGGGGTGGGGGCCAGGGGGGAGGACAGTAGGTCCCCCCATCTTTAACCCCCGCGCGGGGGGGGGGGGTGTTTATTAGGTTTTTTTTTTTTTTTTACTGTGAGCAGCCACAGGCTGCTCACTGCTTACTAGACATGCCCCTACTCGCGGTATAGCGAGTAGGGGCATATTATTTACTAATACTAAGTAATCTTTACTTAGTATTAGTAAAGTCGGCTGAAAGACCAATTTAGGACTTTCAGCCTTTTAGTAGATAGCTCCCTGATACCGTGGGAATTAGGGTGTTATCTACTAAGCGGCTGCAAGATGCAGCCACAGCAATGAATAGGATCGGAGTTTCATTCATTAGAATTAAATTCCGATCCGAACAAAGTACCGAATTGCATCCTAACACCAATGGAGAAATTCTTCTCATTCTGTTAGGATGCAATTCGGCAGTTTTGCCGGCGTTCTGTCTAAGTGACAGGACGTTCGGCAATACTGACAGGAAGCATTGTGGGAAAATTGCTCTGACCAGTGGAAATGAAGCACACTTTGCTCCTCCGCTGGTCAGAGCTGGTCAAGCGGAGAAATCCTCCATAAGACAAAGAGTCCCTACTTTGTCTTATGATTTTAAAGAAAACTAAAGAAGACAGGAAGAAAAGAATAACAGATCCCGAGAGAGGGGGAGAAGAGGAAGAGATTGAGGAAAGGTAAGTTCGGCATGACAGTGCCGCTTTAAAGATTGCAGTTTATTGATAAGCCTTCTATGTGCAACAGTGTCAAAAGCCTTACTGAAATCTAGGTAAGCAATGTCTACTGCACCACCCTGATCTATAATTTTAGTTACCCAATCAAAAAAATCAATAAGATTAGTTTGGCATGATCTCCCTGAAGTAAACCTATGTTGTCTTTGATCTTGAAATCCATGTGTTTTTAGATGTTCAACAATCCTATCCTTTAACATGGTTTCCATCACTTTCCCCACTACTGAAGTAAGGCTTACTGGCCTATAGTTGCCCGACTCCTCCATATTACCTTTCTTGTGAATGGGCACAACATTCTCCAACTTCCAATCTTCTGGGACTACTCCTGTTATCAATGATTTTGATAACAGGAGTTGAACAGGAGCTTTCCATATGATAACAATTAAGTTGATAAGATCTCTAAGGGCTCCTTGATCATTGCCGGTGATTTTAATTGTGTTAATGACCCCAAATTGGATAAGTCAGCTATATCTTCATCTATGAATAATAAAAGAATCAATAAACAGGCCAAAAAACACATACATAGTATTTGTAAACAATTTAATCTCTTTGATATTTGGAGACTACTACATCCAAAAAGATTTCTCACATCTATCTAGCATCCATGGTACCTATTCAAGGATTGATTATTGTCTAACTGATTCAAACACAATCCCTCTTTTTAACTCTATTATTATCAAGGAAAATCCTTGGTCTGATCACAGCTTTGTTTTATTTGATCTTGGCAATAATCCACCCGTGTCTCATACCACCTGGAGACTGAATGACGCCCTTATTAAGGACGAAACACAATAGGGAGGAGCTGGCCAAGTCACTAGATTATTTTTGGGCTGAAAATAATCCAGCGGACACTTTGATCAGTTGGTGCACTCATAAATCTGTCATGAGGGGTTATTTAATTAAAATGGGTCACATATATAAGAAAAAAAATGGTAAGAATTTGAAAGATTTATACATTGAATTTCATTCTTGTTCTCATTTAAATAAGCAACATTCTACACCAGAGTAAAGGACCCGCTTAATTCATCTAAAACATTAAATTAATTTAAAGGAGGAAGAAAAGATTAAGTCCAATATTAATAAACTAAAGCTAAATAATTACCACACGGGCAACAGAACCAATAAAAATCTAACAAAAAGACTTCAAAATCAATATGCGAGGAATAGAGTAGAAAGACTGGTTATTGACCATATAGTTTATTCCACCCCCTCCCAAATAGGACAACAATTTAATCAATACTATCAAGAATTATACAATTTAAATCTCTGTCCAAAAACAAAAGATATCCAAAATTATTTACATAATACATTAATTTCGAAAATCACCCCACAAGACTTGGTAATACTAAATAAGAAAATTACTATGGAGGAAGTTAAGTCTCAAATAGACAGATTACCTACAAATAAAACCCCGGGGCATGACAGCTTCACAAATTTATATTATAAATATATGAAGTCGCATTTATTAAACCATATTACTCAGTTTTTTAATCAATTAGCTGAAAATAATATGATACCAAAAGAATTATTACAAGCCAATCTTGTCCCTATATTGAAACATAATAAAGATGGTACGGATCCTAGTAATTATAGACCGATTGCGCTAATTAATGTAGATATGAAGTTATACTCAGCTATTATTGCTGAGAGAATTAAAACCATTATATCAAAAATTATTCACCCCGACCAAATAGGGTTTATTCCTGTAAGATGAGCATCAAATAATTCTCGTAGATTGATTGATATTATTGACTGGTCCAACAGACATAATATTCCCCTCCTTGCCCTGTCACTAGACGCCAAAAGAGCGTTTGACAGGGTCGGGTGGGGATATTTAAGTGAAGTCCTGAAGGCATTCGGATTTACAGGATGGATACATGGTGCTATTTTAGCTCTGTATTCCACCCCCTCTGCCAGAACAGTGGGCCCGAATATAACTGCAGGCTGGTTTGATCTTAAAAATGGTACCAGGCAGGGGTGTCCTCTCTCGCCCCTATTGTATATCTTATCGTTGGAACCCCTAGCTATCAATATTAGGAACAACTTATCAATCACTTCGGTCTCTAATGTTTGAAATTGATAGATATTCTACTATATCTAATTTTAAGCTAAATATTTCAAAATCGACCGCTCTAAGCATTAATATGCCCCTAGAGCAGATTGACAATTTATCTCAGAATTACAAATTTATCTGGACAGATAAGGAAATAAACTATTTGGGTCTAGTTATTCCTGCAAGTATTCCGATCATAATGGAGAGAAACGCCTTGAGTCTAATGAAAAATATGAAACTCAAATAAAAAAAATGGCAAAAATCTGGAAACTTTTTAGATAGGTAGTATCAATATCATAAACTCCTATATTCTACCTAAGTGGCTATATTTTTTTTCTATGGTCCCACTAAAAATGCCTATGCCTTGGTTAGCAATGATTCAATCACATTTCAACAAATTTATCTGGAAGAACAAAAAACCTAGAATTAGCCAGAAAATTCTATCTAAAAATTATCTCAGGGAGGCCTTAGTTTCCCAAGTATTACTTATACTTATTTTGCTAATATTATTCGTCATATTTATATTCTTCAAGATCCACAGGCATTTTTGGAACCATGTTTCATTTTAGAATCGGATGCTGCCCATACTTCTAGATTATATCATTATATGTGGATGGACTTCAAAGAGATTCAAAAATATCCTACCATTTGGTATCCATCTACTTTGCTCCAAACTCTAGAAGCCTGGGCAGAAATTAAGAAAATTTTGGGTATTGTACAAATAATCCCAAGATCTTGTAGACTTAATATTTTAAAAAGTATTATAGAGTATCTTTCACTGACTTCCTGGGGTAATATTGACTTATTAAGTATCTCAGACATTATGTAAGGAGACACTATTTTGTCTTTCCAACAGATTGTCGATAACATACATATTTCTTCTAGAGAGATATTTACTTACCTTCGAATTAAACATTTTATACAGAAATGTGTTATTCCAACCTCCTTTCCGTTGGCTAAGAAGTTGGAAACTTTATTTTGTTATCGAACGGTCTCTAAGGTTACTTCTGTTGCTATCTCCTTGCTTGATGAATCTAGGATCATCCCCCATAAACTGATCAATACTTGGGAGAGGGAATAAAATTTAGTGATTCCCCTAAAGGACTGGCTAGTTTCTTTAATTAACACAAACAAATATATACATTGTCTTAATCTGACCGAATGCCACTTCAAGGTAGTACATAGATGGTACTTTACTCCAACAAGATTGACAAAAATGTATGTGACCTATGATTCCACTTGCTGGAGATGTGGCACATACCCGGGCACATATATTCATATATGTTGGGACTGCCCACTAGTCAAACCGCTTTGGGTATGGGCATTCAATATCTTTTATATAGTAACACTTATGAAACTTAACAAAACTCCAGCTACTGCCCTTCTACATTTAAATTGGCAATTAAAGTCACATAAATATATTTGTTTCACCACTCACTGCTTTGTTGCAGTTAAAATTATTATTGCCAGACAGTGGAAGACCTCTAATTTATTCCAGAAATCCCGTTTGATTGACCAAATTAGATTTCAATTAACAATGGAAAAAGATATTATAGCAAATACGACTGTTTTCTCCAAAAAAAGGGAATGGTATTCTAACTGGCTTCAAAATTTTTCCAACATTTAATTGTAATGTACTTCTGGTTTAGTTGTTCCTCTTCATTCATTTCTAAATACATAAATATATATATATATAATAACAATAATTGGTTTCAATCCGGGCGATTTCAGTATTGTTATATAGTGATAAGCTTTGTTCCCACTAGGCTTTGTTACAGTATTAGGAAATCCTTTCTGCTCTTGTATAGGTGGTGGCCTATCTTTATTTTCCTGTTCTAGTTACTCTCTGTGTATTTGATATATTATGTACAAAGGGGAAGACTTTATAGCAAATGATTGATATCAAATGTTTGTTTTTTATTGTATTAATTGAATACATTTTGTATTGTTATATGTCTATGAATTCTTTTAATACAATGGAAAATCTCTACTAAAAATGTATTATAAAAAAGAAAAAAAAATGATCAGAAATACAGTTTCAACACTATTAATGTTGTAAATTGGTGGTTTTTAATGGAATGTCTATAGAGGCATACAAAGGTCAATTATCAGCAACCATCTTTTCTGTGTTCCAATGGCATGTTGTGCTTGCTAATCCCCAGATTTTACTAATAACATGACGTAAAGTCATGATTTTATTAATGACACGGAGGCGAGTATTATGCTATCTCTTTCTTACTTTATTCCTCAGCAGCAAAGAAAAAATATAACTGAAAGAGAAAAATATGTAGAATATGAAATATATAACAGATAGAACCATATCTGCCGAGTAACAGGGCAGCCAATCAGTCTCTAGGAACAGTCCATAAATCTCCATCGTTGTATTTCCACTTCCTCTTCTTTGCCTTCTGAACCGAAGACCCAAACCGAAACATCCATATTAGTAACGATTAACTTTCAAACTGGTAACTTCCACATAACGAAATCAAGCTGTAAAACAAAGAAATATGTGGTAAACTCCAAACTTAGGACCTGAGTGTAACATATCGTATACATAATACCTGTACATAACGAGTATCCTATTTAGATTAATAAGGATATATGTCACACCCGACAAGAATATGCATTCAAAACAAGTAAACCAAGTGCACTTACCATGAGTGAGAAGATCACCCCGATTGAATCATAAAAATAAACTTACCGCAGATCCATGGGCGGGTGGGTGGGAATAATACTCGCCTCCGTGTCTTTAATAAAATCATGACTTTACGTCATGTTATTAGTAAAATCTGGGGATTTTATTAATGACACGGAGGCTCCTATTATGTTAGTTTAAAGCTGAGCCACCACCAACGAAGAAACATGTTCAATCGGGCGGAAATAGAAATCACGGAACGTAGATTCCTTAGACTAGTCCGCCGCTCTCAAGATATCGTCCAGACGACATCCCATCGTAGAAGCCTTCGATGCCATGGCACCCCTAACCGAATGTGCCGAAAAAATCGAAGTATCAATTCCTGCAGCGGAAAGTAGACCCTTAACCCAGCGGGCTAACGTAGTCGAGGAGACAGGTAGAAACGGTGCCTTAAAGGAAATAAATAGTGGAGGCAAGTCCGTTGACCTCAACTGTCGAGTATGAGCCAAATAGACCTGGAGACAAGCCACAGGACATAAAGCCGGTCTGACGGAGCACCTAGGGTAGTCCACCGACTAGGAAGCCAACTTAGTCCTCATTGAGATATTAAACGACACACCTTCGGGGGTGAACGAAATCGCGTTCCAATCCAGAGCCCTGACGTCCGATACCCTTTTGCACGAAAGTAAACACAGAAACATGACCAGTTTCCATGACAACTGTTTGAGAGTCAGGTCCTCATTACAGGGCCAGGAGTCCAAGAAACCAAGGACAACTTTAACGTCCCAAAATGATGAGTATCTAGAGCTTGGAGGCCTAGCGAAACGGATACCCTTCAACAGTCGACACACAACAGGATGTTGTCCAATCGGAGATCCATCTAGCCCTCTGTGTCCGGCCGAAATAGCCGATCTATAAACATTAAGGGTACGATAGGCCAAACCCGAATCGAAACGTTCAGTCAGGAAACTGAGCAGAGCAGTTAGAGGAGCAGAAAGTGGATCCAGCAATCTTCCCAAGCACCAGCTAGACCACACGCGCCATGCGGACTTGTAGGCCTGCCTGGTACCTGGCGCCCAGGCATTCTCCAAGAGTCGAGCAGTCGCCTGCGAAACGTCCGTGACACACCAGGGTCCCCTGAGATCAGCCAAGCCGTGAGTTGGAGCAAGTTCTGATCCACCAATTCGTGCGAGTTCCCATCCGGGTCTAGAAGCACATCCGGCCTCATTTCGATCATCCGTGGGAAGTCTATGGCCATTTCCAGGAGACGGGGGAACCACGGTTGAGATTGCCACAGGGGAACCACCATTACCAGCGTGCAATCCTGCCTGGTCGCGTACGTCAGCGTCCGGGATATCAGATTGAACGGTGGGAACGCAAAGTGGCGCCCTTGCGGCCACGTCTGTAAGAACGCGTCCACCGCAGCGGCTGTCGGGTCCGGTCTCCAACTGAAGTACTGGGGCAGTTGGGAGTTCAGTCTGGACGCGAACAAGTCCAGGCGTAGAGGACCCCATAGCCGGTCCATCCTTTGGAAGGTTGAGGATAGTAAATGCCAGTCTCCTGAATCTTTCAGGTAACGCGAATTCCAATCCGCCCATTCGTTGTCCAGTCCCGGAATATGTTCGGCCGTAACCGATATAGCGTTGTGGAGGCAAAACTGCCAGAAGTCCCTTGCCAGGTTCGCCAGCTGTTTCGATTTCGTACCACCCAGGTGGTTTATGTACCTGACTGCGGACACATTGTCCATGCGCAGTAGTACGCAGCAATTCCCTTGAGTCGGAGATAGGCTCCGAATGGCGAACGAACCTGCCAGAAGCTCCAGGCAATTTATGTGTAAGGTCGACTCGACCTCGGACCATCTTCCACCGGTGGAGATACTGCCACAGCGAACGCCCCAACCGTGTAGGCTCGTGTCCGACTCTATAACCATGTCCGGCACGGAGCCGAAGATGGCCCGGCCGTTCCATGCCTCCATGTGGTCCAACCACCATCGTAGCTCGTCTCTGGAGTCGTCGTCCAGGATCAATACGCTCTCGTACGAGCCCCCGGCCCGAAGATGGGAACCTTTCAAACGTTGTAGGGCCCGGTAATGTAATGGGCCTGGGAAAATCGCTTGAATTGAAGAGGCCAAGAGGCCGATCACTCTCGCCAGTTGCCGGACGGAGAGAGAGGAGGCCCGTAGTGCACGCCGTATCTCCTTCTTCATCGACCGAAGTTTGCTTTCCGGTAGGAACAGAAACTGGGTGACCGAATCGACCTCGAAGCCCAGGAATTCTATCCTCTGTACCGGTTTCACAATGGATTTTTCCCAATTCACGAAGAAGCCCAGGCCTTCCAGGAGGTTTACCGTCCATCCCAGGTGTCTGAGAAGTTGGTCGGGGGACGAGGACATAATCAATATGTCGTCCAGGTAAATAATCATGCGGACCCCTCGGGCCCTGAGGAAAGCCACCACGGGCTTCATCACCTTCGTGAAACACCATGGAGCCGAAGATAGACCGAACGGCAGACAGGTAAACCGCCATCGACGACCTTGCCACGTAAAGTGCAATAAGTCCCAGTGCTCTTTTGCCATGGGTATAGTCAAGTAGGCATCTTTGAGGTCCAATTTGACCATCCAATCCCCTTGACGTAGCAGGTCCCGGAGACAGTGGGCACCCTCCATCTTGAAGTGATGGTAACGGAGGAAAAAATTTAGGTGTTTGAGGTTTACCACCGGGCGGACACCTCCGCCTTTCTTGGCGACAAGAAACAAATTGCTCAGAAATCCTGGGTGGTCGTAAGGGATTTCTTGAATGGCCTGTTTGGCAGACAACTCCGCGATCTCCGCGGTAATTAGCTCGGACTGATCGTCCGTCAGTCTCAGTTCCTGTGGGATAAAAGTCTGGACAGGGGGAGACAACAGATCCAGATGGAAACCCCTGACCGTCTCCAGATCCCATACATCTGTGGTGATCATACCCCACATATCTAGGAATAGTGCTAATCTGCCCCCCACACTTGTTCTGCAAGACATACGTATTGGGGTACTCACCGTAAGGGCGTCTGTATGAGGGTTGTCCACGACCTCCTCGACTTTGCCAAGGTCTCCCACGAGAGGCTTATACTCCTGGTAGGTTCGGGGGGCGGAGAAGGAACCTCTGTGGGTCCGCGAGGGACCTCGAGCTCCACGGCCGGGCGGACGGCTCCTATACCTCCCGGCCCCATGGAAAACCTTAGGGCCAAAAACCCACTTCAGGTTAGACTGCGCATTATCAAGAACGGTGAAGGTACGCACAAAGGAGCCCAAGTCCTTGACAAAACACTCCCCAAAGAGCATACCTTTGGCCGAGGCACCCGGCTCCTTCACAGCAAGGTTTACCAACTTTGGCTCAATTTTGAGCAAAATCGCCTTGCGGCGTTCAGCCGACATGGCCGTATTTGCGTTGCCAAGGAGGCAAATTAACCTCTGGACCCACCCAATCGCCTCATCGAGGTCGATTGGTTTTGTCCCAGCTTTAGCTGCCTCCAAAAGCTCATAGAGCTTGGCAGCGGGGCCCAGGGTGTCCAGGATCTTGTCCTGGCAATTATGCAATGAAAACTCCAGCCCCTTCCTGGGCTTCCAACCTGTTTTAGCCAGGAATTGGGAGATCTGAGGGTCAACCTCCGGCGTCTTGCACGCCGCATCAGGCACGGAAGGCCTCGGGCACTCGGCCCTCAATTTACTGCGCCCCTCTTTGGAGAGAGGGGTACGCATACGAAGTGCCAGATAACTGGCAATGTGCGCGGGCGGGTCCCATTCCGCCGAGCGAGGATGGCGAAGATCATCGGGATCGAACAGGGGGTAACCCTGAGGATCACAGATGTCCTGCCCCTCACCCGGAGGAAGTGCCGAAGCGTCAAACTCAGCCTCATCGCCGGAGCCCCCTTCCTCATTGGAGGTGTAATCAGGGGGGTCCGAATCCGACTCTCCAGTCTGATCGGTATCCGATCCATCATCACGGGCACGTGCCCGTTTCCATTTTCTGGCCGATTTTGCCCGGCCAGCGGCTCTCTTGCGCGGAAACGCGCCATCTTGGACGGCCATGGGCACGTCAGTCAGGGCAGTTAACACCTGCGTCACATCTGGAGAGACATGTTTAACCTTTGTTTGAGCCTTGCGACCCGCCTGAGTCTGAACTGCAGGCATGGGAGCAGGCAACATGACAGGGGTCAAAGGCAGTGTTAACGCCTGTTGGATAGTGTGGGAGAGGGACGAGGACACGGTCCCCATGGCCGAAGCCAGAGCCCTCTGCATAGTAGAATCAATAAGGGCCTGGAACTCCTGGGAGGGAGTAAGACCTAAGTCCCCTGCATTAGGAGTCTTAGAGGGGTCCATAATGGGGTAACTGGGGCTACCAGAACCCTCACTTCCAGCCTGCATAATGCGCAGAGCAGAAAATAAATTTATGCACTGCACCTTTAAATAATAAAAATCAGGCACCGAGCAACCGGTGCAATACTGAATCAGGGCAGTATTAGGGGGAACACACAGAGTTAACAATAGGGGTTGATTAACCCACAAGCAAAAATACCTGCACAGAACAGTTACAGGGAAGAGGTAAGGGAGCCGACCCGTTGAAAAAGCCGCCCAGCCCTCATGCGATGAGGCAGAAGATGGCCGCCGTGTGCAGAGCGCGCCACGCTGCCACTAAGCTCCTCCCCCGCCAATGGCCGGGGAGCGCGTGAATCACACGCGGCCGGGAACTCCCTCGCACCAGCGGGTGCGAGGAGATAGCTATTGGGTCGGCAAACAAACGCGGCCGCACACGCAGCCGCGAGGGGAGAGGGAAGGGAACCAAGGAGTACAAAACTCCGATGCAAGTCTCCCCTGCTAGCCGCGAACCCTGTCTGGGTGAGTGAAAAGGCAACCCAGACAGGGGAAGCGGCGGGAAAAACGCAGGGGAGGCAAACAGTAGCAAAAAGCCTCAATAAAAATAAACAAAATAAACGAAAATATACAGAAAAACAGCAAGCAATGTGATCAACAATAACATTTGGGTAGTAAACACAGGGTACAAAACCCTAATAAACACAATCAAGCACACAATTTAGGAGAGAAAAAATAATACTTAGCTGGTCTGAGGACAGCAGCAAAGAAAGAGGAAGTGGAAATACAAGGATGGAGATTTATGGACTGTTCCTAGAGACTGATTGGCTGCCCTGTTACTAGGCAGATATGGTTGTATCTGTTATATATTTCATATTCTACATATTTTTCTCTTTCAGTTATATTTTTTTCTTTGCTGCTGAGGAATAAAGTAAGAAAGAGATAGCATAATAGGAGCCTCCGTGTCATTAATAAAATCCAAGTTTATACATTAAAAAGGCTAATGGAGAATTAGAAAATGCTTTTGCAATTATGGTAGCACAACAAAGTATGGCAATGTGATGATCTGTGGGTGCTTTGATGGTGGTAAAGTAGGAAATTAATATGGGTAAAAGGGGAAGGTTATCACTCCATTTTGCAGAGCCATGCCACACCCTGTAGATGGCGCTTGATTGGAGCCATTGGAGCCTCCTACAACAGAACTATGATTCAACATACAGCTCAAAACTATGCAAGAACTATTGAGGGTAGTAGCAGTCAGCAGAAATTCTGTCTTTAATTGCCAGCACAGTCACTAGATCTCAACTTTATTGAGCTATTGTGGGAGCAGCTTGACAGTATGATACATAAGAAGTGCCCATCAAGCCAATCTAACTTGTGGGAGGTGCTTCAGGAAACATGTGGTGAAATCTCTTCAGATTACCTCAAAAACTTGACAATGTAAATGCCAAATCTCTTCAAGACTATAATTGCTGCACATTGAAGATTCTTAAATGAAAACTAAGTTTGAAGTTTTTTTTCAGCTACTTGTTACTGTTTATTTTAGTTATTTCAATAAAAAGTTTAAAGAACACAATTATTTCACTTAAAATTCATTATTTCTAACCTTGTCAATGATTACATTTCCTATTCAAACTAATTTCATATATATTTTCATGGAAAATAAGGACATTTTTAGGTGACAACAAACCTTTGAATGCCAGTATAGGTTGTAGTAAAACTATCTATATTTACCACCCCTTGTAACTGCTTAAAGGACCACTCTAGTGCCAGGAAAACATACTCGTTTTCCTGGCACTAGAGTGCCCTGAGGGTGCCCCCACCCTCAGGGACCCACTCCCGCCCGGCTCTGGAAAGGGGAAAGGGGTAAAAACTTACCTTTTTCCAGCGCTGGGCGGAGAGATCTCCTCCTGCTCTCCTCCTCCGATCCGCCTCTTCTCCTCCCCGTCGGCTGAATGCGCACGCGCGGCAAGAGCTGCGCGCGCATTCAGCCGGTCACATAGGAAAGCATTCTCAATGCTTTCCTATGGACGCTGGCGTGCTCTCACTGTGAAAATCACAGTGAGAAGCACGCAAGCGCCTCTAGCGGCTGTCAATGAGACAGCCACTAGAGGACATAGGGGGAAGGCTTAACCCATTCACAAACATAGCAGTTTCTCTGAAACTGCTATGTTTATGAAAAAATGGGTTAACCCTAGAAGGACCTGGCACCCAGACCACCTCATTAAGCTGAAGTGGTCTGGGTGCCTAGAGTGGTCCTTTAATATACATAGCCAAGGCTGTACATATTGAGCACTGCCCACGTGGCGAGGCTGATGTGTGTATATATGATGTCCTTGAATGTGTTTTAAGTGGTTGTTGGGTGTGATAAGACAGTGCTTAAGATGTTCATCACATTCACCATTGGTGGCAATGGAGCAGGCAACAGAGTCTGCATTTCTAGAAATGCACAGTTGTCTGCAAATGCTCGCTTATGCTGTGAAGGTCATAATGATGGAGATTGCTGTGATATATCATGTGACACCTTGAGACTTCAGCAGCCTCTTTATGTCATATCCATATGTTACTTATGCCACATAAGCAGGGCCATTCATGCAGGGTTACGTGAGTTTTTTTGCATAAAAATAGCCCTCCCAAGTTAAAAGTTTGCCTTTCCACTTTTGCGGAGAACCCCACTTACGAAAGTTGAGTTTCTTTGTAAAGAGAGAGAACCAAACAATGATTAGAGGGCGAGGCAAAGCATCAAAAGCAGATGGATGCATGAATGGAGCCCTCCATGAGTTATAACGATATTAAAGGGTCCTCTGCTTGGTATCAAATGCAGAAAAAGCACACAATACAGCTAACCATCATGGGTGGAAAGACCAAAAAGGACCGACAAGCCCAGGCAGGGCATGAATATCAGGAATTTGCTCCTACAGACATAGGGTGCATATGGGCCCAATATGGCTTCCGATCTCAAAATATTCTCTGACTTCTCAGAAGAGTTCTTGTTGAGCACGGGAAATGATGGCATGACGACTCAAAATCACCCTCAGTCAGCCTTCAGAGGTGTTAACTTGGCACCAGTGACAGATGCAAACCTGAAAGCAATGCTCACGGATCTACATAAGACCCTCCAGGCAGATGTGGCCTCACTGCGTGTGCACCTTACAGTTCTAGTTGGCAGGCTAGGATCAGTGGAAACCTCATCATAGATGCATCCTCTGAAAATAACTTTTCTTAAGCAAGAATTCCAGACCCTCAAAAATCAGCAAACAATCTAGAAGTACCTGAGAGATGAAGACATGAGGTGCTGCAATAACCTGAAGATCAGAGGTATACCACCAGAAGAATGTCACCTTCTACGGAATTTTCAGAATCCCTAAACCATGAAGAGCCCCAGACACATTGCCCTGAGACCTGGTGGTACATATTTAGATTCATAGAGATAAAGTAGCTGTGAAGGCTGCTATGAAGGGGACATCTGCTTACAACTTTGAAAATTTAAAGCTATGATTCTACACTGATTTGTCTGGTGACAAGCTACAATAGCAGAAATCTTGCAACCAATCACACTCTGCTGCAGGAATATGGCATCCGGTATCAGTGGCACTTCTCACAGACCGTGCAGGTCCTCCATGCTGACTCATCTCACCCTGTTCAAGATCTATAGGAAGCAGCTGCAGCTGCTCTGCAGGACTCGCTGCAGCAATCTAGGCCTCTACGTCCAGGGCCAGATTAAGAGCTCAGTGGGCCTGGTGCTGACAATTATGATGGGGCCTAATTACAGAATCTTATCGACCAAAAACATTAAAACAATCATACCTCCCAAGCGTTATGTATCTGATGGAGATGGTGTTGGAGGGAAACTCAAAGGATGCAGCTTTAAGAAAACACATTGTCTATGCTAATCTCTCTCCAATTTATGCTTTCATCTTTCAAGTAAATTCACACCCCGTAACAGCAGTGTCCAGTGAAGCAGGAAGTCTATGGGCATGGTAAAAGGGTTGGCCACTGACGTGAATCACGTGACCAGGACTGCCAAAAGAGGCGAACATGCCCAAAAGGGGGCATGTCTGTCCAAAGAGTTGGAAGGCCAGCCTGGCATCAGTGTCCCTATGTATCTCAGTGTCCACATGTCGCTCAGTCCCCTAGTCTCCCAGTGTCCGAGTGTCCCTATTTCTTCCCGTGTCCCCATGTCTCAGTGTCTCCCGTGTCACTAGGGTACTAGGGGGCACTGAGAGACATGTGGACACAGTGATACATGGGGACACTGAGACACCAGGGGCACTGAGACACCAGGGGACACTGAGACACTTAGGGACACTGAGACACTTAGGGACACTTGGAGACATGGGGCACTTGTGGATACAGACATGGGAACACTGGGAGACATGGAGCCACTGGGAGACATGGGGACACAGACACTAGGGACACAGAGACTGAGAGACATGGAGACACTATGTCCCTAGTGTCTCCATGTCCCAATATGTCTCCCAATGTCCCTATGTCTCACAGCATCCCTATGTGTCAGCATCCCCATGTCTCACAGTGTCCCCTAGTGCCTCAGTGTCCCCTAGTGTCTGTGTCCCCATGTGTCCCCTAGTGTCTCAGTGTCCCCATGTTTCCCTGCTGCCTCCCCACTCGCAATCATTCACTTCCCTGAACTGTAGCCTGTCTCTGCAGGCTGGAAGCTGCTGTCTGAACTCTCTGTGCTGTGAGTAGAGAGAGGCAGGGAGGGATATGCTGTAACTTCCTATCCCTGCCTTTTTTCCACACATAGTGACCCCTACTGGCTGGTGCTGGTATTGCAGAGTAATCTCCATTTATACTGAGAAAAATATTACTGCAATACCTGCACGGCCAGCCAGCCTCAAATACCAGTCAGGTGGCAAATCCAAGAGGAGTGTGTTAAAAAAAAAAAAAGTTAAAATTGTTTTTTTTGTTGTTTGTTTTTAAATGGGCCTATTCCATGGGCCTGGGCCTGGAGCTGCAGCTCCATCAGCCCCTATGTTAATCCGGCCCTGTCTACGTCCACACACAAGTCAAACCATTCGTCCCTCAATGGGCCTTCTCCGACACACTGCAACCATGACCTGAGGCTTCATACCACTTAATTGACCCAACATTTCATCACTGATCAGAACTGGATAAAGTTAGAAGTTTCTTTTTATTTACTTGTATATTTTTGGAAGCTATTTGATTTCTTTATTTGCACTTGACAGGGTACACCGCTTGTTTAAACGATTTGGCAGAGAGGTTGGCTCTTGCATCCACCCCCCACCCCCTGACTCTATTTCTGTGTAAACTAAGGTTGCTGAGCTCTCTAGGGCCCAGAGGCATTAATATACCTAGGCAATCAATCCACCATCCATGGTTTGCCTACTGCGCAGCATGAGTTTTCGCTGGATGGCAGGTTCATTGTTGTTTAATTTAATTCACTTAATTTTCTTGCCAGTTGGGTAGTGATCATGCCCATGCAGGGCCCGAAGCTTGCTGCTGTATAAATCATATGCCTAAGGTTTAGTTTTTTTAATCACTCTCTACAGCTGCCTTTGTGTAATGTTGTTTCAATTAATAGATGGAACACAACTGCAGAAAACGTTGATTTAATTATTTAATCAATACTCAGGAGGAAATATAATTGATTAGAGCAGTTACTGTAGCTTTAAGTACTTTAGTATGGGTGTTAGTTGTTTAAAACAGTACAAGCAGTAGCAGATTTGCAACAGAGTAGCAATAGCAATTAAGATTAATCCAAATATAAGGAGAAGAGTTCAGGGCTGTTATTATTTGCAGGTAGCAGTAGAAAGTGCTAAAATAATAGCAGGTTGGCAATTGCAGAAGCAAGCAGACAAAGTCCAAAATAAATTGAAGTGATACTTAGCGTTCAGTGGAATATAGATCCAGAGCTCTTATTAACTCAGAGCGATGAGACAGGAGACAGGAAACAAGGTTATATAGCAAGAGGTTGGTAGTTGTTAAGCAAGCAGGCAATTCCAATTTAAACTTTAAGTGATACTTAGCGTTCAGTGGGAGATAGTTCCAGAGCTCTTATTTAGTGCTGTATCCAATGAGAGAGAAACTTCTTATGAAACAAAAGCAGAGGTCCTATTCAGTCCGAGGTCGAGGTGAGGAGAAGGTAGGTTATCGATGTCCAGTCCGGGTTCGGTACACGCATCTGTGGTTTGCAGTAGTTGTAGCCGGTCTGAGGAACTTTGGGGAAAGCTTCTTCAATAATCCAGCATTTTGAATCTGGCGCGGTCTCCTTATGTAGTGTGAGGAGACTGCGTCAGAGAAGGGGGCGTGGCAGTGCTCCGTCTATGCGGAAGTGCCTGGTAAATGGTGATGCCGACAGGTATGACCTGACACTTTGGCTCTTTAGTTTTAGTTGCGCATAGTTCATTCCTTATAAACATAAAAACTCTCCTCTGTATATTACGCAAAACCACAAATTAAGTATAAAAACTGGCCCACTGGAAGTAATCTCAATGTGCTTGCCTGACATTACCATAACATCTTGGATAAATAGTGGGATCCTGGTAATTGGGGACCTATACCTGAAAAAAAATGTGGCCTCTTTTCCAACTCTACATTGTAAATATGGTCTCCCGGCTCGTTAGCTCTTTAATTATATTAGGATTATGTCCTTTCCTATATCAAATCTTCCTACGCCTCCACAGATATGGGAGGAATTTTTGTCTTCGGACACTTTGAAAAACACAGTCTCGAAGACCTTAAGATTTTTTATTTTCTATGTATCATTTCAGAAACCCAGGTCTTTTCTTTAGTGGGAGTTACACGGGGTGGTCCTATCCTCTGCAGAACTGATTCAAAGCCTTGCGTAGTTCACTGCATCAATTTGCATGAGCAATTTTTAAGCTTACTCACCGATGGTATATGGTTCAATCCAGATTGTTTAAATTCCAGTCGGGAATGAGTATTGTTGGAGAGGCCAACTTGAGCTGGGCAGTCAACTTCACATCTGGTGGGCATGTGGCTGCCTTCATAAATTTAAAGCTACACTCAAAAATTTGCTCAGGAACTTATTCGGACTTAGTTAGTTCAGAAATAACCCCACAAACATTTCTTCTCCACCTAGTTATTACAACACCTAATAAACACCAGACCTTTCTGCTTATCAACATCTTGCTCACGTTTAAAATGTGTCTGGCCAGATGCTGGAAGCAGAAAGACCTTCCTTTGTGGCTAGAGATTAAAGCCCAAATGAAATTCCAGTCCAATTCCACAAAATACTTTTATAACGACGATGAGTCAAAAAGAAACCTATATAATAAAATCTGGCATCCATAGCTGACTCTCACTTCTAAGATCTGTCTCCCCCCTCTGGTGTGTCTCCCGCTCCACCCTGAGGAGTTGTGAGTACCTACCTATTAAGATTTTTTTAGCTAACGTTTAGCATTCTGTCCACTTACCCTGTGTCATAACATAGTTCTATGTAACCTGTCTGTACCCCCTGCCACCAACCACTTTATGCTGGTTTGAGTGTGTATGTATGATGAAAGCTTGCGGCTGTATTTTTTTTTTTTCTTCCTTTCCTCTTTTTCTCTCTCTTTTCTTTCTTTCTTTTTTAATCTCTTTCCTCATGGTATTATGAAACTCTTGCTTGTAACAGTCTTAGCATTAACAATACAGTCTATTCCGATTTATTAAAATGAAAGTTAATACATGATTATCATTCTTTCCTGATCATCTGTGTCATCTATGATTAATCTGTAATTATATAGCGTCAGGTAATATGTATATTCTGTCTATTTTTATATGTATCTTTTTTTTTTTTTTACCTCTCTTTTATAAAATGTAATAAAGATTTATAAATATATTAAATATATATATATATATATATATATATATATATATATATATAAACTCTCACCTCACAGAATCACCCATCATTGTACATTGCTATTCAATGTATATTTCTGTATTATGGTAATTTTTCTATATCAGTATGTATTTTCAACCTTGCCTTGTATTTGTGGTGAGTTGAGTACAAATAAATAATTTAAAAAACAAAACAAAAAAAAACAATGATTATTTACTAAAGCCTGAATGGTCACATACTAAATAGAGAAAATCCATTTAGTTGCATATGGGATTATTTGTACTACAAATTCCACACATTTTTCACACTAATGTCTAAATTGTGCTGTTCTTGCGTTCTGATTTGATCTGCAACTATCTCTAGGTAGGTGGAACACTGTGTTCTGGCATGGTGAGCATTACGTTTTTCACAGTAGCACTTCTCTGTGATCAGACCAAATGGGCTAGCCTTCGCTTACCACATGCATCAATGAGTCTTTGTGCCCCTGATGCTGGTTCACCAGTTATCCATTCTTACACCACTTTTGTTAGGTACTAACCACTGCATACCGGTAACACCCACAAGACTTGCTGTTTTGGAGATGCTCTGACCCAGTCGTCTAGCTTTCACTATTTGGCCCTTGTCAAAGTCACTCAGAACTTTTCACTTACCCATTTGTTCTGCTTCTAAAACATGAGATTCATAAACTGACTGTTCACTGTTCATTTTACCTCCCTTAACCCCTTAAGGACCAAACTTCTGGAATAAAAGGGAATCATGACATGTCATGTGTCCGTAAGGGGTTAAAAAAAAGTGGGGTCACAGGGTAAGGGGGGCCCATTGCAAGATATAGAAAGCCATGGGGAGGACAGCTCTCTGCCCCTTTTATTTTTAAGTATTGCAATTATTGAAAGTCTTCATGAGGAAGAGTCTCTAGGATTCTAATTGATAGTGCGATTGAAAGCCACTAGAGGGATCCTTATTATTGATAAATGTAAACATTGCTGTTTCTAATACATGACAATGCTTACATTTGTCAGACTGCAAGGGCACCACAACAAGTATATTAAGATGTAATGGTTTTAAAGCTTAGCTTATTTTTTTTGCCATGTTGCTTACTTTTATTGCAAATAGGGACTGTCACTTTCAGAGAAGTAACACCTTGGAAACTTTATTGGTATGCTATAACTGGTTTATAATTTTGTGTCATTTAATACAAGATTATATTTTTCTTTACCATAAGTGAGGTCTTTATTACATACCATTCAATGTGCTTGGTTCAGATAGATCTTTGTTGAAAATATACTTTTCATGTTCCATACACTGTTTAAGGTGTTTGCTTAGGGATTTGGGAAGAGAGAAGGTAACGTTTTTCTTTGTTTTTTTACTGTATGTATTGGGACTGATGTGTACAATGGTCGTTGCTGCTGCCCAGGAGTGATGGAAGTTTGAGTGCAGGACTTGTTTTTTTGTAATATGTTTGCTTGTTGAAAGTGGCTGACTTGACTGGTATGAGCAGGCTGGCTATGTTCCTGCAATAATAGTACTTGCATGGCTCAATGGGAAAACTAAACTTCCCCAACTGATATGAGTAAGGACGGGGGTGGAGCTTGAGTGCCTCAGATTAATACGAAAGTGAAGAAAATGCAAAGGAATTAAAAAGTATATATTTAGGGACACATCTCTAGGAATAAGGTGTTATGGTTATGGTTCCTAAAATGACCCTTTAATTTAATGTTTTAACAGGACCGTCTCATTCATAAATATATTTCAAAGTAGATTGTCTGTGGTCCTCTGTTATGAGTGCTCTTTATTGCTGTCAATGGTTTTTAAAAACACTTTTAAATTATTTTTACAGAAGTGAAACCCCTCTCAACTAATACAATTAATGTGGAGATCAAAGCTTCAATGAACAAAGGCTCCAACACGAAGTCTGCTAAGCAAACATTACCTGCACCATCAGGTCCACGTCTTACTGTAACTAAATCACCAGGACAAACACAGCCACATGTACCAGCTACTAACCAAAGACCACCAGCTAGACCTCAGCCTGGAAGAGGGAGAGCTCAAAATCATGACCGTTGAATATTGTTGGTAAATCAGTGCATATTCATTTTGGAATGTAAAATCTTCTACGTATAAAAATGTATATCTGTTTTACATATGATTATTTTTATTTTGTTAAAGTAGGCATATTGTCATGTTGACCTTGAGATGACCTCCTGTGTTCTTCACAGACCTAAACTCTACACACCATTTTATTTTGCTAGATTAGTGACACCAGGTTGTAAGCCTCCTGGTTTCCTCATGGTTTAAAGGAGTACACAATTTCAGAAAAAATAAATTGTTTTGATCTCCAAATCAGTGTTCAATTGAAATGAAATTATTTCTATATATTGCTGATAAACCACTAGAAGAGTTTCACTACTAACTCTGATTGTCATTGCTCCCCTTTAATGCTCATTTTAAGCACATTTTATAAATTCTATTTTGATTTTATATTACAATACATGCATTTAACATTTGCAGCTGTTGCTAAATATTTTGTGGTGTCACAAGATAATTTTATAACATGACAGGAGGCTTTGTATTTGCTTAAGCCTCTCTTTACTAGAACTCCACAGCAGCACAGAAAAACAACCAATCAGAAAAAAGTTAGGTACTATAAAACTCCCCTCCCCATGCATCATTTCCTCTTTCTTTGCGGCTCTGCAGACAGTACAGGTTAGAGTACCACTGCCTCCTGCTTCTAGTTGGTGACTTTGGGATTTATTTATGATTTATATTACTTATATTTAGTTTATTTGGGATTATCTGTCTTTTGGTCCTGGGGATTCCTTTTCAGTTTGCTTCTCCTGTAATTTCCCCCCTGTTTTAGGCTCTCGATTACTGTTATTTAAGTTGCAGTGAGTTTCTAATAAGATTCTTACTTTGCAGAAATCCATGTGCTAAAGATCTGTTATTTTAAAATAACTCATTGCTGGAATCTCCAGATTTGTCATACTATTGTCCCCCTTTTCAGTCTGTCTATATATGTCTATTTGTTATGTTATTAGAATAATATCCATTTTAGAAATCACCTTTTATTGAGTGTGCTGGTTGTCTTTGACATGTGTTTTTCTGGGTGTGTGCCATGGAACTATCCCTATTTCATACACACAGGAGACATGCAGTATATGCACATTATATTCTTGTCTTTCGATATGTGTTCCTTATGTACAGGGCTTTCTGTCAGTTTCCCGTCCTTTTCACCCGCGAGCTGCGGGTGCGCCGCTCAAGGTTTCCGGTGACTAGCCGTTTCAGGTGGCTAGCCGTTTTATGCATACTGGCATCGGAGGTACTCGCGGTCGGACGCCCATGGCTGCCTCGCCGCATCCGGCTCCTTCTCAGGGCCGCGGGAGGAGGGCACGCCTGCTTGCGGCCCCTCTTCCACCCACGGTGGTCGGATCTCGTCAAGGTTGCCCTGCAGGGATTCACCGGCTGATTTTACAGGTTTCCTGTAGTTTAGCTATAGATATACAGTTTATATCCCAGGTATCTGTGAGTTTTCAAGGACAGTGTATATATATATATCACAACTTGCAGTGAGTTTTTTCAGTGTAAATCACAGCTTTCTCTCAATTTTTACTGACAGTGTATATCTCACATTACTGTGAGTTACTAGTATATATGAATGCAGTTATACAGGCTCTGTACAGGGTGTATGCAGAGTCAATGTGCTAGTTAACTCTAGGATTGATGTGCTTCACAGTAGATATATGCTGGTCCAGCTATGGAGTCTCAGATGAGACTACTCTGGTATTAATTCACTGTCCATGGCATAGGTTAAAAGCTAAGCAGACCTGGCTCTGGCTCAAACTGGTATGGGAGACCAGTCTATGCTGATACTATTCTATATGGAGATTCAGTAGGTAGGCTATTGTTTAACCCTTTAAGTCCGGAGGACGTACTATTACGCCACGCAGAAACCGGCTCTAAACGCCGGCGGGCGTAATAGTACGTCCTCGCTTTTATTGCCGCCCACGTGGCCGGCTGTATTCTCCCACTGCAGATCGCGGTCGGGGGGGATGCCTGGCCCCCCGGGCAACCCCCCCTGTGGCCGGTGACCGCGATCTGCAGTCTCTGATCGCAGTGACAGGCTGTCACTGCGACCAGTATTTAGCATGTGTCAGCTGATTTCAAATCGGCTGACACATGCGGCCGGCGGCTTTCCCGTTGTGCAGATCGCGGTCGGGGGACTTACCTGGCCCCCCCAGGCAGTCCCCCTGGGGTCAGTGACCGCGATCTGCTAAGTCTGATCGCAGTGACAGGCTGTCACTGCGATCTCAAAGCACTCTGATCGCAGTGACAGCCTGTCACTGCGATCAGTGTTACATGTGTCAGCCTATTGGCTGACACATGTAACTGGCACAGTGATCCCCCTGCAGATTGGAAGGGGGGAGTGCTTGTACCACCCAGGCACTCCCCCCTGTGGTCAATTACCCAATCTGCAGGAGGTGATCACAGTGACAGGCAGTCACTGTGATCACTGATCCTGTGTGTCAGCCAGTGATGTGAAATCACTGGCTGACACTGTCTCTGCCCCCTGTCCTGTAAAAAAAATAAAATATTAGTTCAAAAAATAAATTAAAAAAATTACAGTTACGGGGGCGTGGCCTGACCGCCGAAGAAGATGGCAGCATAATCCTGTAGCTCCCTCTTCCCCGCTATTCGAATCTGCAAATATCCGCAGTTACGAGCACCCAAAACGCCACAGACAACCCGGACAACGTTATACTGGGCACCCCTCACACGGAACAGGGAAAGCAAAAAAAAGACCCCAAAGAACAGACTCCGTCCGTCGCCACGATGTTCCGCTCCCAACCGGAGCCTGACGGGCCGTCCTGCCGCCAAAACATGACAGACAAAAATACAGCAGACAGAGATGGAAACACGGCCGACCCCAGCAGCCCTGTGCGGGACGCCCCTCTCATCCTGCAAGTAATGCGGCAAATGCTCCACGAAGCCACGGCAGACATTAAATCCCACATGGCAACGGAGCTCGATAAGAGGCTCGTAGGCCTCCGTGAAGATATCACATCCCTAACACAGAGAGCAGATGATACCGAAGAACAATAAGATAAGAGGAGTGTGTCAGACACCTCATAAACATATGAGAGTGAGTGACAAACAATGGTCAGTTCGGTGGTTCCAGTTCCACCATAAAGGGCTTGTACCCAGATTAGAGTATTAAACAAAAGGTAAATAAACAATGTAGAGACTCACCGAAGTGAGGCTCATGAGCTGGTTTTTGAACAATAAATACTTAATAACTTAACATATATACAAATGACTCAACCAGACGCACTGTATAGTATCTATATTATCCTGATGTGTGGCTCCAAATATAGGGCATAGGTTCTAATAAAAATACTTTATAGTGTTCTTTGACAGAACAGAAATCCATAAGAACACATAATGCCTCCGAGGAGTGCCAGCAAGGAGAGATACGATATAATAAGAAATGGAATGCACAGGCTATAGAGATAGTGGTGGATTCTCTAAACAGTGATTAGAATAGAGAATCACCCAAGATTAAATTGGTATACTGCAATTGATGCAAATGAAAGCATAATCATAGGTATCTTGGATAAAGCGCCTCCAAAATATATGAGGCTAATCAATAGAAGATCTGAGAAATTCTAGAGGTAGAGACCAACTAAAAGTAATCAAAGGTGCAATTGTTCCTGCAACTCCTAGAAAACACCTTCAAGGGTGTTCTATACTTTCCCTGAAAGTGAAAAGAAGGAGAGATCGTACTAATCCAGTTATCTTAGGTGATCAAAACCTCTAGTTAGCATCAACCAGTGCCAGCTATAACAGAGAAGGGAAAGTGCAAAGGAGCAATAATATATATCCCTATAACTCCTAAGGAAACACCTTCAAGGGTGTTCTATGCTGATCCTAGGAGCTCCAAGAAAAACAGGGACATAGCTACTCCAAATGCTATGGCATTCCAATTCTTAATCTAAGTAGTGCTGTCTAGACAAAAAACTTAGGTGACCCAAAACAAATAAATTAAACACCTAGTGTTCCAATAGATACCGAAGAACACATCACGGAACTCACCTCTAAATCCCGTGAACATTCCCAAGAGCTTGCATACCTGTACGCAAAGATTGAAACCATGGAGGAAAACATTGAAGACCTAAATAATAGGTCGCGACGCAACAACATTCGGATCAGAGGCCTACCTGAAAAGGTTACACCAGACGCTCTTCATGCCACCCTAACGGACCTGTTCCGCACTATACTACCAGAGGCTTCCACACAAGACCTCCTAATGGACCGAGCCCACCGAGCACTCCGGCCACCGACCCTCAACTCCGAATCCCCCAGAGACGTTATAGTCCGCATGCACTTCTTTGCGATAAAAGAACGGATCCTCAACCTCTCTAGAGACAACCCTCCTCAATATCAAGGGACCCGACTGGCCTTTTTCCAAGACCTAGCCCCATCCACACTAAAGAAAAGAAGAGACCTCAAGCAGCTCACCCTCACACTGAATCACTATGGAATCCGTTACATGTGGGGTCACCCCTTCAAACTGATCGTCAGAAAAGACGGCCAAACGCACGTTCTGGTGAGTGCGGCAGAAATGACCCCCTTTGCGGACTCACTGGGACTTACCCTCCTACCAGCCCAGCAAACAAACTCCATGAATGTGAGGAGCAGACCACACACCCAACGTGAAAGGTTCTCGGACTCCCCCCGCCGAACATCACGGAAGAGGCTCCCCATGAGGCCTGAAGAACAGAACTAAACACAGCCCTACCACCTCTTGCATGTGCCTTCGACCGACACACCCGCAAACAACTGCTCCCCTGGATGACCCAACTTGGTATCCCCGCCGACCTCAAGCCAACGCCAGAGACCTGGAAAACACCCTGAGACACCCCATGGACATAACCCCCCCCCCCAGAGCTCCCCGGAACATCACCTATACCGCTCAAGGAGCCCAATGGACATACCCACCCGGACAGCCCCGCTATGCTCCCGCTCAGATGCTCCTCACGCACCTACCTGGACAATGAGACCGCAACCGACGCCATCCCCGGACCCGACCACGAACACGGACCGGACCCACCCTCGTTCAACTAGCTCCAAGAACTAGAGACTCTAACACACGGTGCAAGTCACCTACCCACAGATGTTGACCTAGGAGGGGTATCGTATTATGTTATATCGATTTGTATTATATTAGGTTGCTCTACATGATATTGCAAAATAATGTATTGTACTACAGCGCACGGAAGCATATGACCCGGCATGAGATAAGGTGACAGTGTTGATGCCTCCCCCCCCCCGCCCCTGATACTTATGATCAACGCTAGATACCCTGAGGGACCCCAACTACTGCTAATACACCCGGTTCCCAGGTGCCAACCACCCCATAAAGCAACCCAACCACACCTGGGACCAACACTGGACTCCGTCTACCCGCCCACAAACCCCCAGGCACCCGGCACAGGGCTCTGGGGAAAACAATAATTAAGGAGGGAAACCCGATAACGCAGGGGTAGGGGGATCCGGAATCATCGGCACTGTCACGAATGCGCTATATCCTCATATGTCTTATCCTCATATGTCTGATCCTCATGTATCATGCTGCACTACCATGCCAATGACCCTAAGGGATCTTAACCCTCACCCCCCCCCCCCGAGGCTACCGTACAACTTAACCCCTCCACCAACCAGCAACCTTCTCATGTTACATGTAATGTTTATTTGTCATATCTACTGCATTTATCTGCCTTATCTTTCGCAGCACTTCACATGACATGGTAATAAAGTCATAGGAAAGGAGGAAACTTGACCCCTAGGTGCCACGACTCCCCCCCCATGACACATCGACCACCATTCACGGGACTCTGAGAAGTGACACGCCCAGACGAGAGAGACGCCCACCCCCGTCCCCAAACCGCACCTCAACGACCCATGGGGACTCTGACTTACAAAGCGCACAACTCCCCCTGAACCACCGTTGGCCGCAGAGACAGGTAGGAGGACCGCCAACCACACTACCCAACCCATGGGATACCACAGCCCCAACGACACTATCAGTTGGACTACTATCCGGACTACCACACTCAACCTCAGGTCGGATCACATCCTCAACCTAAACAGGCACCCCTGACGCACCCTACACCTCTGACCCCTGACAAACCCCCACCTCCACCACTGGAGGACAAGACGCGACAAGACACTATCCGACACCACCCACACGGGACGACCGCAAAACCCCTAGGAACCCACACCGCCAACCTTCTAACATGTGACGAACAACTCGTAACCCATAACACACGAATCTAAGTAGGGAAGAGGGAGGCTCCACTCCTCGCCCACCTCACCCCCTACACAGGACCAAAGGTCCACACCGACCGGACAGAGGCCCCCACGCCCACGTCCACGGCCACCCCCACATACGACCTGGCAACCCTGTCATAAGACCAGGTCTACCGTGTAGACGACTCCTCATTTCATACACCTATACACCCACCACATACACGACCTAATACCCACCCCCACCTCCTCTCCTCTACTCCTCTCTCCCTCCTCCCGTCTTTCTCAGTCTTCAATTTTCCACCCGCTACCACCTCGCGCCTCCTCCCCCTCCTCGCTCCCCCCTTCAGATGCCGCAGAGCCCAACAACCGGACCTCCAGAGGGACCAGCCCACACTCCAGGACCAGAACCCAAGCCCAAACCTAACCACCTCACCTGCATATCCATAAACTTTAAAGGCCTAAACAACCCGACCAAAAGACACCGCCTACTTAGATGGGCGAACCGAACCAAAGCCGACGTCATCCTGCTCCAGGAGACGCACTATGAAAACTCCAGAGCATTCCCCCTTCGCAATAGATATTATAGGGATTGTCACCTAGCGAACTCCCCAGCCGAAAAGAAAAACGGGGTAGCCATACTGGTTCGCACCTCCTGCCCACTCACGATTACACGCACAGTGGCCGACCCACAAGGCCGATACGTCACAGTAACAGGACACATAGGCCCCCATAGGTACGCAATAACCGCCATCTATGCCCCTACCCTCCCGGACCCGAACTTCTGGGACACCTTCCAGACCCACCTCCGACTCTTCCCATCACACCATATGATCGTAGGTGGGGACTACAATGCGACCCTGGCCCCGGACATAGACAGGAAAAGGACCCATATCCTAGGCACAAGGCCCCCACCAACTGCCCGTACGGACAAACTGCTGCAAACATTCACCACGCGAACACAACTAGTAGATATTTGGAGAACAATGCACCCCACCACAGCAGACTTCACTTTCTTCTCACACCCCCACACCTCGTACTCGCGCATAGACATGTTCCTCACCTCCCCCACCCTGCTCCCATATATAACACAAGCATCGATAGGGTCGATCACGTGGTCGGACCACGCGGAGATCCTCCTTCAACTCACCATCCCAAACACTACCAAAGTGTGGTCCTGGAGACTCAACCCAACCCACCTCCACAACCCATCCATTAAAGAAGCCATCAGACAGGACATTCAAACCTACTTTGAACTTAACAAACACTCAGTATCTTCGGCGGGCACTCTATGGGCGGCGCATAAGGCCGTTATTAGAGGCAAGCTGATAGCAGCAGCCACAGCACATAAAAAGAAACAACTAGCAGAACTCGAACTACACCTCACGGCCCTCAGGAAGACGGAACTTCTACACAAAACAAATCCTACACCCGCCCTGGCAGCCCAACTGCAAACGCATAGAAACAACATACAAAAATTTATGGCGCAAGACTCCCGAAAAGCACTCCAATGGACGAGGCAGATGTTTTATGAAAAGTCAAACAAGGCGGACATGTTACTGGCCCACAGACTGCACCGGCGGCAGAGAGCTAAACATATAACCCAGATAAAAACACCCGACGGACAAATACACACGCTACCACACCAGATCGCGTACGCCTTTCAAAAATACTATGCCTCACTCTACGACCATACCCCCGATATAAGACAGAACCCCACCCTAGCGCACACGAAAATAGAAGCGTTCCTGGAACGCATCCCTCTGCCCTCACTAACAGAAGAGGGCCGCCAAACACTCACCACACCAATCACCACCGAGGAAATTGCACAAGCTATAAAATCCCTAAAGCCGAATAAGTGCCCAGGACCCGACGGTTACTCCGGCCTCTATTATAAAACTTACCCAACGGAACTCCTCCCGCACCTACTAACATTATTCACCTCCATCATGGAAGGAGAACCCCCCCCCTCAGACATGTTAAGGGCAAACATATGCCTGATACCGAAACCCGATAAAGACCACCAAGACCCGGGCGACTACAGACCCATATCACTACTCAACACCGACATCAAAATCCTCACGAAATTACTCGCCGACCGTCTTCTCCCATTCCTACCTAAACTGATACACCCGGACCAGGTAGGTTTCATCCCATACCGCCAGGCCAGCGACAACACCAGGAGAACATTTGACCTCATCTGGCTAGCAAACAAACGCAACCACCCCACACTCCTCCTCTCCCTAGATGCCGAGAAGGCGTTTGACCGCATCCTTTGGCCCTACCTATTCACAACCCTCGACAAAATGGGCTTCCCCGAGACCTTTATCGGAATGATCAAAGGATTATACTCCCAACCCACAGCAAACCTTCTTATCCCGAATGCCCAACCTCCCACCTTCACGATCCACAACGGTACATGACAGGGCTGCCCCCTCTCCCCTCTCCTCTTCGCCCTCTCCCTGGAACCCCTCCTACAGGCAATCCGACAAGACGCAGCCATTACCAGCATTAAAAATCGGGACACAGACTATAAAGTGGCGGCCTACGCGGACGACCTCCTGCTGACGCTGACAAATCCTACGACATCCCTCCCCCCACTACTGACTCTCCTGGAAGACTACGCAACGGTGTCAGGATACAAATTGAACCTCAGCAAGACAGAAGCTCTCCCAATCCACGTCCCCCACAAAGCTCTAGAGGCACTTAAACTGAAACACCCGTTCCGATACGAACCACAGTCCATACAATACCTAGGAACGCGACTACCGGCAGAACTAAACATGACGTACCAAATTAACTACCGCCCACTATTAACCAAAGCGACACAAGACTTGGAGACCTGGCAACACCTCTCCATCTCCTGGCTGGGCCGCCTGGCATCAATAAAAATGAACCTCCTCCCACGATTCCTATTCCTATTCCAAGCCTTGCCCATACCCATATCCAAAGCAGACTTCAGATCTCTACAGACACGTATAGACAAATTCATCTGGGCAGGGAAAAAGGCACGGGTCAAAAGAGTAACATTATACGTACCACATAAAATGGGGGGATTGGGCCTCCCCAACTTGTGGGACTACCACCAGGCGGCCCAACTCGCACAAATCCAGAACTTACATGCCCCAGTGGGGCAAAAAATCTGGGTACACTTGGAACACGAACTGCTCGGTCGAGACTTCCCCTCCCTACTTTTTTGGCTACCAAAAAAAGACAGACCACAGACCCCCCCAACAACACCCGCACTAACGCACTCCATACAACTCTGGGACCAAGTCACCCGCAAACATAAAATTATCAACTCCCCATCCCCTTTGACACCCATATTACGCAACACCCAATTCGAACCAGGGATGACCCCACAGGATTTTGCACGGTTCGAAGATAATGAATTGATCAGATTCTGCCACTTTTTCAGAGGACCACAACTACTCCCCTTCCCGGAGCTACCGAACACCACTCCACTCACCGCGTTCGACCACTTCCGCTACCTGCAAATCAGAAGCTTCTTGTCCCAACCACTTAACCACCAAGCGGCCATCACGCCGGCCACGACCTTTGAAAAAATGTGCATGCGCTCCCCAATACAAAAAGGGCAGATATCCATTATCTACGGTATACTCCACAATTCCACCTCCCATGAAGCCCTCTCATACACAGCAGCCTGGGAGAGAGACATAGGACAACCAGAGGACCCATCAGATTGGAAAGAAGTATGGGACGCTACAGCCTCGCTCACAATATGTGTCACACACAAAGAACAAGCGTACAAGACGATGTTCCGATGGTACATCACCCCCCTGAGGTTGAAGCAAATGCGCTTCTCCACCTCAGACCGCTGCTGGAAGGGATGTGGGGAGCAAGGCACCTACCTCCACCTCTGGTGGGAATGCCCCACAATCACCCCACTTTGGAGAGAAATTGCCCAGTTGATAAACAGAATACTCCATAGCAATCTACCGCTAGACCCCTGGATATGGCTTCTCTCTAAACCACACGACACCCTAACACGTGCCCAAAATAAACTCACAGCCCGGGTGGCACTAGCCACACGACGCACCATAGCCAGACACTGGGGCAACAACACCACCCCCTCCATGCCCGAAGTCCAAAGGCGCATAGAAGAAGCCGTAGAAATGGATAAACTATCAGCCCTGATCCATGACACGACTAAATCTTTCCACAAGGTATGGGACCCTTGGATAATGAGAACGGCAACACTGCCATAACCCCCCCACATATACCCCCTGCCACCCAAACCTCCCGCCCCTCCCCTGGGGGGGGCGGGGGGGCGGAGGATGCGCGATTTTGCCCCTTCTCTGGTCCTACTCTTCCCCCCCCTATCCCTCTCTCTCTCCCCTTACTCCCTCCTCCCCCCCCCCTAGCACACACCTCATCCATGCCTACCCCAACATCGCAACTCTACCACATCGACACCACACGCCAACGACCCACCAGCCAGCCCACCACAAACACCACCCTAACCTGCAACGGACTAAAACTGACAGACACACACACATCCCCCCCAACCCAGGCATGGCCACACTGAGTACCCCAACTAGGAGGGATCCTACCCAGCCAGACACCGAGGAGACGGATGTCTCCAACACACTCTCACAAACGATACACACCACTTAACACTTACCCCCCCCCGACCCACATCAGAATCCACACGAACCACCCACTGAGACAGACCCCACACCTCCACCCCCCCAAAAAATTGAAGACAACAAACAATACCTACGAACACATACATACACGACAACCCCACCTCACGCCCGACCCCCCACACCCATCAACAGCGACTTAAACACAACACCAAATTGCCACAATAGACACACCACACAACCGTGGGAGATTAGACCCAAACCTCCCCGGCTACGTCGCCAGACGGAGAACTACCCTGCCCTCGACCAAGTTCAGTACCCCACTCCCCAACCCCCAGAACCATACCAGAAACCGTCGTATCAAAGACTAAAAGCCACATAGCAGACGAATCTCTACAGCACCTGAAGCAGACAATAGTTGGTGACGTATAACCAAAAGTAGAACATACAACTATGATTTACAAACCCTATAACCTCACCCCCACCTCCAAGTTATTTTACCTATTCCCCTCCCCCCCCCGACGAAACCTAGACACCACATCCAAACGCCTCCACAGGTACACCCGATAAGGGAAAACAAACTGGAAGAAATAGTTACCCAAGACGGGCAAGGTTGTATAAGCCCGCAGAAATGGCTTCTGCGCAAGCCAACTGTACGATACCAAGAATCAATGATCATGCTACTAACCAAACCCTTCCTTTCTGTTAAACCACTTTAACAACCATAAGAGCATGGGCTTCTGCGCAAGCCACCCTAAGTTTTCTTCTGCACACCTGTTGATTTATAACCTTAGGTTTTGAAAAGAATGCATACTAACTGGAATTGTTTGTCAAAAAGTACTCCGTTTAGATAGATACGAGCTTACAACTACAAAGACACTGTCCTGGCGAAAGTAATGTTATAAGCTCTCCTAAATACAATCCCCTCACCCTATACATTGTCTTCAACCACTAACTCAAACGCCTGACAAGCCCGGTTATGCGAATTCATAGTTTTAGATTTAATGTTTGTTGTCTTAAAAATGTGTGCAATGTTACTGACATAAACATGTTATGTATTATTACTCACAGATTCTCTGTAACTTTTGTGGTCCAGAGAACCTAAATGTTATTCCATGCACTAATGAAAATAAAGAATTTATAAAAAAAAAATTACAGTTACAAATAAAATATACTTAGATCATATATATTATATATATATGATCTAAGTATATATATATACACATACACACACACACACATTTACACATACACGACGTGTATTTAAATATTAATAAATATATATATATATATATATATATATATATATATATATATATTAATATCAAATTACACGTAGACTGATACTGATTAAATATATATATAATTATTGTTATATATATATTTATATATAATATAAAAATATATATATGTAAATACGTAAAAAAATAAAATTAAAAAAATATTTAAAAATAAATAATTAAAAAATATATAGATGTGTGTTATTTCGTTCTAACTGTATTGTGATAATAATATATATATATATTTATATCAAAATACACGTAGAACAAAATAATATATATCATAATATATATATCTATATACATAAATATATACGTATATATCACTATATATACCTATATATAAATAAAAATATTTTAAAAAAATTATATATATATATATATATATACGTATATATACACATATGTATATATATACATATATTAATTCTACACATATATTTATGTAATAATTTTACATAATTAGGTATCCTAATTAATTACAATTAGCGGGACCTGCCTGACAACCCATGCCGAAAGTATAGGGAATTTAATTTGCTAGCACTATATTTAACCCTATAACTTTCCAAGACACCATAAAACCTGTACATGGGGGTTACTGTTTTACTCGGGAGACTTTGCTGAACACAAATATTAGTGTTTCAAAACAGTAAAATGTATTACAACGATGATATCGCCAGTAAAAGTGACATTTTCTGCATTTTTCACGCACAAACAGCACTTACACGGACGATATTATTGCTGCAATACTTTTTACTGTTTTGAAATACCAATATTTGTGTTGAGCGAAGTCTCCCGAGTACAACAGTACCCCACATGTACAGGTTTTATGGTGTTTTCAAAAGTTACAGCGTCAAATATAAGGCTTGTGTTTCATTTTTTTCACATTAAAATTCGCCAGATTGCTTACGTTGCCTTTGTGACCCTATGGTAGTCCAAGAATGAAAATTACCCCTATGATGGCATACCATTTGCAATAGTAGACAACCCAAGGTATTGCAAATGGGGTTTGTCCAGACTTTTTTAGTAGCCACTTAGTCACAAACACTGGCCAAAATTGGCGTTTTTTGCATTTTTCACACACAAACAAATACTAACGCTAACTTTGCCCAGTGTTTGTGACCAAATGGCTACTAAAAAAGACTGGACATACCCCATTTGCAATACCTTGGGTTGTCTACTATTGCAAATGGTATGCCATTATGGGTGTAAATTAAATTCCTGGGCTACTATACAGTCTCAAAGGCAACGTAACCAATCTGGCGAATTTCAATTTCAAATGTAACACGCTATATTTGACCCTGTAACTTCCCAAAACACCATAAAACCTGTACATAGGGGGTACTGTTTTACACGTGAGACATCGCTGAATACAAATATGTGTATTGTATTGCAGTAAAAGCAAACAGTATTTTGACATCCACAGTTAAAATGTCACATAGAACTAAAAAAAATTAAAAAAATCTTTTTTTCTCCCATTTTTTTTATATATTTTTTATATTAAATTATGTTTAATACCTAAATATTTGATGTTAAATGAAAGCCCTGTTTCCCCTGAATAAAATGATATATAATAAGGGGGGATGCATTTCATATGAAAGAGGTGAATTACGGTTGGACAGACATATAGCGCAAATGCCAGGTTTTGTTTACGTTTTGTTCTGTTCACAACTTGTACATTTGGCTGCGGTGTTAAGGGGTTAACGCTACTCCTGAAAGAGACCATGGGTACAAGACTCTTCAGGTGATATGATGTTGATGATCCATATAACGATAAGAAATCGATAAGAAATCTCAAACAGATCTGTATGTGCAGGTGTGTACCCATTCATTCTAAGGAATGTATCGCTCAGTATTTCTTGATTTTATTGACACTATAATCACTGGATCAACTTCAACTTATACCCAATACAACTGAAATCCCACCTTTTGCCTGCTGAGAATTTAGGGACTGCCAGTCCTGGTTTGGGTTTATTCACACAGTATTATGCTGTCTAAAAGGGTTGGTGTCTAGGGGTCCTATGTCACAGGAGACCCTGAAGATTTTGAGATATTTGGGGACTCTGCCCAAGCTCAAGGGTCCCCATTACTCATTTTATACACAACCCAGGATTGGCCTGCTATGTCTATGCCCCATTGATTGGCCTGCTATGTCTGTGCCCCATTGATTGGCCTGCTATGTCTGTGCCCCATTGATTGGCCTGCTGTGTCTGTGCCCCATTGATTGGCCTGCTATGTCTGTGCCCCATTAAGTGGCCTGCTATGTCTGTGCCCCATTGATTGGCCTGCTATGTCTGTGCCCATTTTATTGGCCTGCTATGTCTGTGCCTTTCATTCTGGCCTGAGTCCATTGGTGGCTTGATCTATTTGTGCCCGAACCCCCCTTTTGGCCTGGGGAAATATCACTGAGGAAAGCTCAGTACCCATTATTTGCATGGAGATAGGTGGGTGTCCAGGCAAGCACTGCTGCCATACTATCCAAGAGGACACCAGGATACGGGCACCTAAATCTGATTGGAAAGGTGAAGGCCCTACACCTCATGCCCTGAGGGGCAAAGCTTTTATGAAGATTCCCGGGTATGCAACCATGGTTTACACCAACCCGGCGGCGGATCATCTCCAAGGGGAATTTCGCACAAGCAGGGACCAGTGCTCAGATGACAACAGGGGAGCACGTTTTTCCGATCGGCTATTTAACATCTCTCTGAGGTACGTATTTTTCATTATCTGCATTATTTGTCGTTTCTTGTTTTTGTACCTTTCTATTGTCCTATCGCTCGGGTCGTCGAGAGGCCTGACTTGACCTCCTCCGACCTCCAGGGTGCTCGTGGATTGCGGAGAATGTCTCCAGCTTTCCTCAGACTACCGACGGTCATCCTGGATCCCGCGCGCACGCACGGGATCCGGGCGGTCCTTTGATAGTTTCCATCTTTGTTTCCAAAAATCACATTTTCTCATCATCCCTTTCTGTTAAGGATGGACACGGCCCGAGGTTGTATATTATTCCATCTACCATCGGTCTGGTGTATTACCAGTGGACACCATCTCTCAGGTGAACCATTCGGGGAGGTCTCGTGGTCAGAGAAAGGCCCCCCTCAGGACCTCACCCTTATGCTGAGATTAGTAAACAGTGTACCACCGCAGTTGGTCACTCTGAATCTCTAATGGACTCTAGTTTGGATTTCAAGAGGGTGCGGCCTTCCATCGCCTCGGCCCGAGACTGATACTTTTATTTTCACGAGTAGAGAGCGAACCCTTCTCATACACTGAACCGGACACCGATTCATGCTTAGAGGGCGCGGCCCTCGCTCAACCTCAGCCCGATACTGAGCTGGATACAGAGGACATGTTTTGAGTGACACATGCTCATAGAGGGATCCGGACACGGAAGGAAACTTCTAATGTTTGGTTATTAACCGGTGCGGCCCGCTCATGCTATCAGCCGGATGCTGACACGGAGTCAGGTCACATAATATGAGAGTGCGGCTCTCTCATACTCTCAACGCACTACGGTGCCGTCCATTTGTTCATCACACAGGCTTGTACCTGTACAGGACAACGAGACTGCATAGAAGGGCATTCATTTAGATCTAATGACCGTGCTACCGATTTCATTATAGAGGGCTGCCTGATCATGCAGGGTACACGTAGCTAGACTGGATCCCTCTATTTCACATCCTATAATGGATCTACTGGATCCGGACCACGGTATCCCATGCAAGAAATACAGAGGTACTACTGGGGGGGATTCCCCGCTAATTTACACACACTCCTGGAGACGGTATGGCTACGGATGAGTCTCAGTTATTACAAGAGTGCAGGTTTTGGTATAATCTGCACTATATCAAACAGACAATTGCACTCTGTGTAAGATATTCAGACCATGGCAAAGAAGCTGCGCAGAAGGTTCTTCCCATGTCAAGGTGACATGAGATCCTGAGGCCTTCATAGAGCAAACGGGCACTGCCTTGCTCGGGTAACAAGACTAGGGAAAGCCCACAACCTGGTTTGCAGGTACACCGTGCGCTTGGATCGCATGGAAAGACTGGAATCCTCAGTTGACTTGGATTCTCTGGTCATTACAATCTTGGGATAAGATGACAGGCCTGCCCCTACTCTTCTGAGCACATATCTGGAGAACATGGTTCCGATATGGAGGGCCCTCCTTCTATACTCTATTTCTACTCTATAGTTCTCACTATCCACCTATTAAACTACCATCAAGGAAACTACGGTGGACTCTATGGAGGAACCCTGTGTATCCCAGCTCCTACACAGACGTCACAAGTCGGGACGCAACCTACCATTGGAGTACTGTTTAGGACGTGTATCGGGCTCAGATAGGGCTGTCGACGTTCTCAAATGAGACTACATCTGCTTAGGATGGTTGAAACTTCACCCTTGTTTTTTCATTATATCTACTCTCTGGAGTCACCTGTCGTGAGTGAAGGGACTTTACGGCTTGCCTGCATATTAGAGAATGCTAGGTGTTCGCGGGACTCCAAGCTAAGAAGGGAGGTATTCCTCTTCAGGGAGGCCTTGGCTTCAGTTCTCGAATTCTCCTTCCTGGGTCCTTTGACCTAGGGCCTACTCTGGGAGATACGTGCCCGGATAGTCAGGGGTACAGGGATCTAAGGGTCCCACTATATTTTACCCTATCTTGTAGGTGGCGTGTAGACCAGGAACCCCTACACAAATTTTGATAGGTTGCGTATGGAACAGGATCGTACAAACGGGTGATTGGATTATTTCACTCTCACACTACAACACGTGAGGGCTCTTCTTTGTTATACAAGTCCCAATCACCATTGGATCCGGACATCTCATCAATCTTAGACGATGATATATCTGAATGGAAATCTCAACCCAGTTTACGTTCCCATCCTTTTGAATATTTCTGGGATTCACAATTCCCAGAATAATCGACTACCGTTTTCACCACACAAGTTCAGTATGGGACCTTGATTGGACGTCCTTTGGGAGTCCTTGCTGTACCGCAGCCGCGGATTACACAGTTCATTTGGAATACTGGAATCACTTAGGATACGGCTAGTTTTGACCAAATGCTTACCTGCATAATAAATTTATTCTCGGATGAGACAACTCACCGGGTAGGTCATGAGGGAATGAAAAGACCCTACTCGGTTCTATTATGGAATTGGTGGTGGACTTAGGCACATTCCTTGAGGTTGGAGTTTGGCTGCAAGGCCACATCGCGTGGTGATCCTGATACGATCAGAGGAGTTACCTTCCACATCAAGAGTCGAGACATGGTGGCGGTTTCTTCTCACGGCCCTAAGTCCGCACATGACCTTCGGCAGTTTACACCTACAGGAAAATGGCTAATAGGTCAGCTTGGCAGTTCGTGGACCGGCTGCTAGGAAACAGGTCGCAACCCTACGTACAATAGATCTATCAGCGGATGGTGTTTTTCCGTATTTGGGATGCTTCGTCAGCTGGCATCTTCATTGATCCGTCTACTGTCACTTCTTGCAGTTGGAAGGTGCAGTTAGGATTGCTCTAATATCGCACGGAATGGGTACCAGTGAAACAAACAGCATTGGATTTGTTGGCTTAGCGTTAAAACAGCAAATACGAAGCCTCCTGTCATGTTATAAAATTGTAGATTATGCTAGCTTTAGTGTACCTATAATCTTAATTTTATTAATGACAGGAGGCGAGTATTTCCCACCCATTGTTATCCTTCTCTTGTTTAAATTTATAATTTGAATTCATCAGGTACGTATGCAACTCTGCTTGTTGTCTCTGCTACCTGTCACTTGTTCTTATGTCTGTTTTTCATAAGTAGGGTAGTAGTAGTAGGGTTGGGATCTATGCAGGTTACGGTAATTTTGGTTGCTACTTTTGGTACCTACTTGTTTGTTTAGAGTACAATTCATTGGCTAACCAACCTGTTCGATTCAGTTTTTTCTCTCGTTTCAGTTTACAGTCCATCAACACTATCTGGTTTGGCAGTTTCTCGGATGGTGGACATTGTCGTATTCATTATATCTAGGACTTTGTTTCTTCCCCATTATTTTTTCTGCCTTTTGTTCTGTTTTGTCGCAGCTTCAAAGAGGAAATGATGCATGGGGAGGGTAGTTTTATAGTACCTAACTTTTTTCTGATTGGTTGTTTTTCTGTGCTGCTGTGGAGTTCTAGTAAAGTGAGACTTAAGCAAATACACGCCTCCTAAAATTAAGATTATAGGTACACTAAAGCTAGCATAATCTACAATTATTTTGCCCTCTGCTATCCTTAGTTGAAAAAAATAAAACTTTTCTAAGATAGTTTGCAAATTCTGCAGTTGAAGGAACACTAAAAAGTTGGAAATACAAAGATGTATCTCTAATTTTATAGTGGTGGAGTGGCTGTTTAGTTTAGTTGCTCTGCATGAGGACTTCCAGCGTCAGATTTTTCCAAATAGGAAAGCATTGATGAATGCTTTCCTATGGGGAAATCCAAATGCGAGCGCAGCCATTTTGCATTAGGTCTCCCCCACCGGCTGATGTCCTCTCACTCCTCCCTCGCACGATGTCTGTGATGCCGGGAGACGAAATATAACGTCATTTTTGCCCCGGCATACTAAACAGTGTGCAGGAGGAGTGAGGAGCTGCCCCACACTGGACCCCAGGGATGTGAGTGTTTGACTGTGAGTGAGTTTGTGTGTGTGTGTGTGTGTGTCAGTGAGTGTCTTCCTGTGTGTGTGTGTGTGTGTGTGTCTGTCAGTGAGTGAGTGTATGTCTGTCAGTGAGTGTGTGTTTGTGTGACTGTCAGTGACTGAGTGTAAGTCTGTCAGTAAGTGAGTGTATATCTGTCAGTGAGTGAGTGTGTGTGTGTTTTGGTGCTTAGACTGGCCATTAAAGGGTTGAAAGGGATTATTTACTTATTTATAAAATATTTTACCAGGAAGGATACATTGAGATTTCAATTGTTTTTAAGTTTGTCCAGGGTCCACAAAACATTGCATTGTTACAATAGGATACAATATTAAAAAAATTATATATATTTATATATATTTATATATATATATTGTAACAAACCACCTTCCTGTACCCCATTTGGAGATGTGACGGACCGCCTGGGACTCCGACCGAGTGCCTCCGCCAATCGATGCGCCTAGTGCTCACCGAGGATTCCAAGCACTTCATCAGACACCACAAGCACTGCAGACCCCACTTCCAGCGATGCAGCTGTGCCGGGGTCTCGCTGTCCTTCACCCACCCTGGACCCAAGACCAGGATCCAGCTTCCAGTGGGCAACCTCTCCTACTCCCAGAGAGAGTAGCAGGAACAGCTTTTATAAGAGCTAGTGATTATAATTCCTGGGGAATATAGTGATATAGCAATCCCCAGGATAGATACAGCCATTTCCCCCACACATGAGATAAGACTCTATGTTGAGGGTAAGCAGGAACAGAATTTTAATGGAGGCACACTGGCCTTTTATGCAAGTTTCCCAACAAGGGTGACACCCAGGTGGACCTTGTTGGGAACAGGGACACAAAGTGAATAAACCAATAAAAACAGAGTCATACATTGAGACACTCCCATACACAAACAATAGAATCCCTCCTCTGTGCTTGGGAGATAATTGAATCAGGAACTGTACTAATCTAACCCAATGATCTCTAAGCACAGAAAAACATACAATTTTATGAAATCCCAAAAAGTACCTTAAAACTACATAAAACCCCTGATAGCCCTGATCTGGGTGACCAACATATCCAAAAATCACTCATTTCAGGGGTTCAGGAATTTCCTGCAAGTCTTATTTTTGACCGACCATGCACATGGTCCTTTGCCCAAAAGAGTTCCAGGGAATCAGGGCTAACGGTCGGTCTTTCTGTCTGGAGTACAAAAGTACATAACTCACATGAAGTATTTAGGGTAGGAGGCTGGCAAACAGGCCCCTCCAAAAACACTTTTACAGGTAGGATTTTGTCACAGATCTTACGGTAACCAGAGCCTTCTAGGGTAATCAAAGTCCAGGACACACCCAGTTAAGTTTTCCCGATTTATTTGGTGCAAAGTATACAGGTGTTTCAAAATAAAAATAAACAAAACTCCTTGCGCTTGTTTGCACTTACTAAACACACTAATCACTATCTGGAATTAGGTGTCTTTCCCACTTACCAATAACAAAAATATACATGCAAGACACACCATTCATCTAGCTCTTTCTCCCTCACTCTGCAGTAGGCTTATCCCTTCTTTTAAAAGCCTGCCTGCTGATTGACCAGCTACAGGTGAGTATAAATTAGTTCACATCTCTGGAACATCTAAGGTATATACAAGTCCTGATCTGGCTATTACTTAGCAACTAGTGCTATTGGAGCACTGGCCCACCCTGCTCTCCAAATGCTCCACCCCAGGGACCCTTAACGTGGTTTGCAGAGTACCAGCAATGTATTTTGCGAACCTAACATCTCTCCCTGGGACATTTAATTGAGAAACCTCAGGCTTCTGTTTAGTAAAGCAGGCCTAATATATCTTCCCTCAACAACCATTCCACATTTTCTCTCACAATATATATACATACACACATATATAAATTTAATACATAACAGGTAATAAATATATTCAACCATGACAGGTGCATTCTGTGCTGAGGTATATTGCCATAGATTTCTTAAAAGATTTTAGATTGAATGAAGATTTAACTGTGTCCCTGAGGTTATTCCATAATCGCTTTGTAGGAAAATGAGGATCGAGCCACTTTATTTTTGTATTGCAGTATTCTAAATATCGTGCTCGTACTGGATCGGAGGTTTTAGGAGGTGAGAACAGTTGGTGAGAGCAGACTACTCAGGTAGGGTGGTAGTTTCCCAGAAATGCTCCTATGCACAAGGCTGGAAAGATGAAGAGTGTGTTGGGATTCCAGCGATAGCCAGTTTAGCTCTTTAAACATGTCACAATGGTGGGTAAAGTAATTACATTCAAGTACAAAGCAGCAGAATTATATAATGTTTTCAGTTTATTAAGGTGGGTTTGCGGTGCTGGTGCATACACTACATCCCCATAATTAATCACCGGCATTAGCATTTGTTGCACTGTCTGTTTCCTTACTGTAGGGCTTAGGCAGGATTTGATTCTGTACATGGCACCTAGTTTTGGGTAAAGTTTTGGGTAAGGTTTTGAAGAGATTTTTTCAATGTGAAGGCCAAGGGATAGGTTGTGGTCTAGCAACATAACTAGATATTTAAAAGAGCAGACTGCTGTCAGTGTGCTATTTGAATTTGTTCTGATACACAGTGGTTGATTTTGTAGTTTATGTAATTTAGGTACAGTTCCAAAGATCTATGTAACAGTTTTGTCAGTGTTTAGGAAGAGTTTGTTATCTGCTATTCACTTTTCTACCTCAGTGAATTGGTTTTGGAGCACAGCCTCAAGCTGCGGTAGATTGGGTTTACTAGCGTAGATTAGTGTCATCTGCATACATGTGTACAGTTAAGGATTTGCAGACATTAGGCCGATCATTTATAAATAATGTGAAATGCAGGGGGCCAAGCATGGAGCCTTGGGGAACACCACACGTGACTGGAAGAGGGAGGGAAACGCTATCAGAAATGGCCACAGGTTTTAATCGGTCTGAAACATACGATTGAAACCAGGTTAGCGGACGATCAGCAATTAGTGATGCCCCGAACGGTTCGCTGGCGAATAGTTCCTGGCGAACATAGCGTGTTCGCGTTCGCCACGAATGGCGAACATATGCGATGTTCGGTCCGCCCCCTATTCGTCATCATTGAGTAAACTTTGACCCTGTACCTCACAGTCAGCAGACAAATTTCAGCCAATCAGCAGCAGACCCTCCTTCCCAGACCCTCCCACCTCCTAGACAGCATACAATTTAGATTAATTCTGAAGCTGCATTCTTTTTTTTTGTGTTTGTGTGTATTATACATTATCCTCCTTAGCCAGTAACCTGTGTTTATTATACATTATCCCCCCATAGCCAGTAACCGGTGTTTATTATACATTATCCCCCATAGCCAGTAACCTGTGTTTATTATACATTATCCTCCCATAGCCAGTAACCTGTGTTTATTATACATTATCCTCCCATAGCCAGTAACCTGTGTTTATTATACATTATCCCACATAGCCAGTAACCTGTGTTTATTATACATTATCCTCCCATAGCCAGTAACCTGTGTTTCTTATACATTATCCTCCCCATAGCCAGTAACCTGTGTTTATTATACATTATCCCTCCCATAGCCAGTAACCTGTGTTTATTATACATTATCCCTCCCATAGCCAGTAACCTGTGTTTATTATACATTATCGCCCATAGCCAGTAACCTGTGTTTATTATACATTATCCACCCATAGCCAGTAACCTGTTTTTATTATACATTATCCCCCCATAGCCAGTAACCTGTGTTTATTATACATTATCCCCCATAGCCAGTAACCTGTGTTTATTATACATTATCCTCCCATAGCCAGTAACCTTTGTTTATTATACATTATCTTCCCATTAGCCAGTAACCTGTGTTTATTATACATTATCCTCCCATAGCCAGTAACCTGTGTTTATTATACATTATCCTCCCATAGCCAGTAACCTGTGTTTATTATACATTATCCTCCCATAGCCAGTAACCTGTGTTTATTATACATTATCCCCCCATAGCCAGTAACCTGTGTTTATTATACATTATCCTCCCCATAGCCAGTAACCTGTGTTTATTATACATTATCCCCCCATAGCCAGTAACCTGTGTTTATTATACATTATCCTCCCATAGCCAGTAACCTGTGCTTATTATACATTATCCCCCCATAACCAGTAACCTGTGTTTATTATACATTATCCCCCCACAACCAGTAACCTGTGTTTATTATACATTATCCTCCCATAGCCAGTAACCTGTGTTTATTATACATTACCCCCCCATAGCCAGTAACCTGTGTTTATTGTACATTATCCTCCCATAGCTAGTAACCTGTGTTTATTTTACATTATCCCCCCATAGCCAGTAACCTGTGCTTATTATACATTATCCTCCCATAGCCAGTAACCTGTGTTTATTACACATTATCCCTCCCATAGCCAGTAACCTGTGTTCAGTGGCGTACACATGACCTATGGGGCCCCGGTGCGAAAATTGATCCGTGGGCCCCCCCCCCCGCACGCTTACTCTGTGCAGGCCGGACCGCAACACATGGTGACGGGCACCTGGTCGCAGGGGTTGCAGGGTTGCGACCCCTGCGACCGCGGTATGTACACCAGTGCATGCAGATTCACACACACTTAAAGGACCACTACAGACACCCAGATCACATCAGCTCAATGAAGTGGTCTGGGTGTCAGGTCCCTCTAGTTTTAACCCTGCAGCTAAAAGCATAGCAGTTTCAGAGAAACTGCTATGTTTCACTGAGGGTTAATTCAGCCTCTAGCAGCTGTCTCACTGACAGCCGCTAGAGGAGCTTCCGCGATTCTAAGACACTGAACGTCCATAGGAAAGCATTGAGTAATGCTTTCCTATGGGCGGTTTGAATGCGCGCACGGCTCTTGCCATGCATGCGCATTCTGAGCTGAGCGGCGGAGGGATCCCCAGCGCCAAGGGAGTCCGGCGCTGGAGAAAGGTAAGTGCTGAAGACACACACACACTCTCACGAACAGACGCATACACACTAGCTAACAGACACACACATTTAATGACACACTCAGCAACAGACATACATACACACTCACTTACAAAACGTACACTCTCACTGACAAACACACACTCACTAACAGACATCAAACAGACTCACTAACACAAACACACTCAGTAACAGACACACACAGTAACACACTCACTCACACTCACTAGCAGACACACACTCACTGACACTCACACTAACACACACACTAACACTCACTGTAACACTCACAGTAACACTAACACACACAGTAACACACACACTAACACTCACAGTAACAGTAACACACACAGTAACACTAACACACACACTAACGGTAACACTAACACACACACACTAAAACTCACTTTAACACTAACACACACTAACACTCACAGTAACACTAACACTCACACTAACACACACTAACACTCAGAGTAAAACTAACACACGCACACACTAACACATTTTTTTTTTATTTAATCCCCCCAACCTCCTTACCTTTTGGAGTGCTGAGGGGATTCCCTGGGGTCCAGTGGTGTCACCCGGCAGGCTGGCGAGCGCGCGAGGGAGCACTCTCCCCTGAGTGCTTCCTCTTCAGCTCCCTCGCGTGCCGCGTACTGATACCGGCGCCGGAAGATGACGTCATCTTCCGGCTCCGGTATCAGTGCGGCGCACGAGGGAGCTGAAGAGGAAGCACTCAAGGGAGAGTTCTCCCTCGCGCACCGGCCAGCCTGACTGCCCGCCGGGTGTAAGCAGGGCCATCCTCGGGGGGCCCGGAGGTGGCCGGCTCCTGGGCTCCCCCAGGAGAAGAAGCTGGCCCAGTGCGTACATACCGGGTCGTCCCTGGTATGTACGCCACTGCCTGTGTTTATTATACATTATCCCCCTCCATAGCGAGTAACCTGTGTTTATTATACATTATCCCCCATAGTCATTTATCGTTGGACCTAGGCAGCATGATGTCTTAGGCCGGCCCAGAGAGTGAGTGAGTGAGTGAATAATATAATATATATGTTCAGAAACATATTAGTAATATATGTAAATCGGGTTCATGCAAAGAGGGTGAAAAGGTATTAAAGAAAAACACACTTATTGCATCAAATTTACAAAGCCAAACTTTTAAAAGCTTTCCTCATTTCTTTCTCGGGATGAGGAATATATCGGTTGTAGACTGAGGATTTCCATCAGCCCAATCTTTTAATAATATGCACTGGAGTGTCAGTGTTGAAGGAGACCGAAGCTGCCCCTATTCTAAATGAAAGACCCGAGACATGGATACAACCCAATCTTAGGAGTAGTGTTCTGATGTAGAAGATGAATTTAGCCATAGTCAGAGGGATTCAGTGAGAGTAGTGGTGAAATGTGTGTGGCATGACTGAGTGTGGGTAAGTAAGAGTCAAGTATTTTAACTGGGCACTAGTTTTAGGTGGGATAAAGTGGTATAGCAGATGGATGAGTAGTTTGGTTCGTTTTAGAGGTTTGTAGAGAAAGTATATAGTGATCATGATTTTTAGCGATATCCAATATTTTTAAGGTGGTCTCAAACAAACAAATGAAAGACCCGAGACATGGATACAACCCAATCTTAGGAGTAGTGTTCTGATGTAGAAGATGAATTTAGCCATAGTCAGAGGGATTCAGTGAGAGTAGTGGTGAAATGTGTGTGGCATGACTGAGTGTGGGTAAGTAAGAGTCAAGTATTTTAACTGGGCACTAGTTTTAGGTGGGATAAAGTGGTATAGCAGATGGATGAGTAGTTTGGTTCGTTTTAGAGGTTTGTAGAGAAAGTATATAGTGATCATGATTTTTAGCGATATCCAATATTTTTAAGGTGGTCTCAAACAAACATAAAATGCTATATAAAATTTGTGGTAATATCGGGGGGAAGGGGCCTGACTGCCAAAATGGACGGATGTGCTCCTTGAAAGCTCTGGCACCAGCGGGCATTAAATCGACAATCCTATACAACCAAACCATGTATGAACACCTGGTGCCCAGAAAATGATGCAGAACACCTTGCGGATTACAAAGATACCTGTCCCGTATCAAACAGCAACACGAGCGCTAAAACCGTCCATGAGGCCTAAACGGGAATGGAGACCAGTGCCTGGGGGAGGCGGCCGATCGCCCGGCACAGGAACCACCCGCAAGCCAGAATCACACACTGCCCTGCTACCCCCCCTGTGAGCCGGCAGGGGATATCCCGGTCCTCGCTGGGCTGGGGGGTGACTACCCCAGCAAAGCAACATGATCAAACTATAAAACCAACGAAAAAGCTAAACTGTCAGGGCGCAGTTAAAATGGCGACACAGACACAGCCTGCAAAGCGGCGCACCTGTATCAAGCCGCCCAGGAATCCCTTGGCATTCTTTGAGAGGATCTGTGCAAGCCTCTGGAGGGATTTCCGCGCCAAACACCGAGCCTTCAAGAAGGCGAGGAGAACGGTGGTGGCTTGGATATGCCCGGCAACCCAGCGACACTTGGGCAGACTCCCGCCTAGATCTTTCAGAAAGGCCACCCGACTGCAACGGAGCCGACAAACAGAATGGCGGGAAAGGCCGGCCTGGCCCATGGGCGACAGCACTCACTCACACCAACGCAAATCCAGCCAGCATACCAGACCCTTCAGCCACTCAGGGACATCGGATACCTCCAACCTCCATGCTACATACACCAACCTCCAAGCTCCAGCCCGCATCGGTGAGACTAATCTAACCAGAGAACATCACACACAGACTGATGGTAGGGTCCAAAAAGAGGGACAACTGAAGGCTATAACCTTTGGAGCACTGACAACCAAGGAAGGAGGGTGCCTGTACACCGACAGCTACCCACTACAGGGCATCGGTTGAGTAATCTCCAGGAACACTCACAGCCAGCAAGGGACACAGGCGATCAACACACCACATAGAGCCACGTGGACACTCAGAGACCGAATCTGAGAACGCTGCCTTGCCTAACCCGGTATTGGGCATCTTCCCACAGAGCACCTTGACCCACTCTGCCTACCTGCCCTTGAGGCTGGCTTACGGGCATGGGCTGAATGAGACTGGTTTGCGGACACATAACCCTCTTTAAATCTCCCCTCTCATTTTATATCTTAAATGTTTAATTCTAAAAGTGTTGGTTTATTTTGAGTTTAAAAATGTGCTATCAGTGCCTTAAGCGCACACCCATAATCTTATAGTCTGGTCTCCAGGATACCTGCAATACACCACTGCTAGCATGTATCCAGCCTGTTCAATACAAGACACATTCTTATAATACCCTACAGCTAACATGTACCCAACCTGTTACACACAAGACACAAACATGTCATATACTATTGCTAACATGTACCCAGTTTGTTTACCACAAGACACAAGCTTGTCATACACTACTGCTGGCAAGTCCCCTACCACGAGACACAATCTTGTAATGCACTAATGCTAACATATACTCAGCCTGTTTAACACAAGACACTAGCCTGTTTCTCAGTTAGACTAGAATATTTAATTGACCGCATCAGTTATATTAAGCTTGTAACAAAAAAAAAAAATTGCAATTACTCATGCCACAGTCTAACCTGTCTTCTTCTATGTACGCTGTTGTGGTGTTTGACTATGTTATGTACCCACCTGAACAATAAAAATAAAGAATTAAAAAAAAATAATTGTGGGAATATCGAATAGTCGTGTACAGTAAATCAGAGAGGGCTCAGAATATCGAACCACCGATCGGTAACCTGGATGAAGTAGGGGGTCTGTCTGTTTTATTAAATAAGCGGTAATATGCTTTTAATGGGATAGGACGTTAGGAAAGGTGTGTGATTGGGATAAGTGGTTATGGCTGTATTTACCTTATCCTGGGACTGACCTGGCTCCTAAGCTTGAGCCGCACGTGGCTGGATCACTCCTGCCTCCACACGAGCCGCATGCGGCTTGATCTCCTCTTCTGACTTAGCTGCGTGCACTGACCGCAGTGATTGGTCACGTGGCCTGCCTGGCACTAGGAGCACGGCTCGAGTCACGACCTCGCTCTTAGAGGGGCAGTGGGAGCCAAAAGTTGATTCAGGCTCCCATTGGCCCACGTCATTCCAGCACCCCCACACACGAACGTTTTGGGGGCGTAGGCATGACGTGGGCCAATCACTGGTGTAACAGTAGTGTACATAAAAAAACAAACTAGAAATTTGACTGGGAAATAATAGCAGTCAGTTTCCTTCACACGTGTGCGTTTCAGGGCCTGCCAGGGCACAGTGTCACACCAGTGCAACTCATATCTGGTGTAACAGTAGTGTACATTTAAAAAAAAAAAATACAGGGGGCTTGTTGTCACCTTTCGGGGACCCTTGGTGTTGTACGTGGCTGGGTGGAGGAAGAGAACTTCAATGACATCAGTGAGGACAAGGAACGGGACATGGCTAGCTTGGTATCCAACCTTGTGCAAATGGGGAGTTTGCAGTTGTGTTCACCTGCCTATTGAAGTCTATGGCGGTTCGACGGGTTCGCCCGTTCGCGAACATTTGCGGAAGTTTGCGTTCGCCGTTCGCGAACGGAAAATTTTATGTTCGCGACATCACTATCACCAATGCCTGAGGTTTAACGTTTTTGAAAAAGAATGACATGGCAAAATCAAGGAAAATAGCTCCAGTTAATTCTCCTTGTTCCATGCCAATTTGGATGTTATTGCAAACATTTAAGAGGGCAGTTGAAGTTGAGTGATGTTGACGAAAGCCTGATTGATCAGGGGTCATATAAATTGATTGTTGATAATATTCACATAGGATGATGAATAACAATAGCCATTCGTTTTTCACAAGGGTGAAACTATAGCTGTTTTGTATGATTACATGTCTTTCTCTGCCAACCAAATTCCTATCCTATTCCTATCCATATACAGCTGCTTAGAAGTTTTGCTTCTGTAATTTATATAATATCTAAAATAGAAGTGAAAGAGGTTTCTCACAGAAGTACAACTTTTTAGTGTTTGGAGTCTTAAAGGGACACTATAGTCACCTGAACAACAGTGTTTACATTACAGCCCAGGGATACCTCCACTGGGCACTCCTCTAATGGCTACTCTACCACATAGGCGTGCGCAGCCTGTTGCATTAGGGTGTGCACCCTAAAGCACAAACACGCCGTATGTGTATATATGTAATACCCATATATATATATATATATATATATATATATACACACATTTACACTGCTGTGTGTGTGGGCTGCTAGTGTGCTGTGTGAGGGTGGTGTGAGGGTGCTGGTAGTGTGCTATGTGGGTGAGGGTGTTTGTGTGGGTGCTGTTTGTGTGTGAGGGTGCTGGTAGTGTGCTGTATGAGGGTGTTCGTGTGTTTGTTAGGGTCCTGTTACTGTGCTGTGTGAGGGTGCTGTTTGTGTGATGGTGCCGTTTGTGTGTAATGTGTGTCGGTGTCGTGTATTTGTGAGGGTGCTGTTTGTGTGTGTGTGTGTTTGTGAGGGTGCTGTTAGTGTGCTGTGTGTGAGGGTGTTGTGTGTTTGTAAAGGTGCTGTGTGTGTTTGTGAGGGTGCGGTTAGTGTACTGTGTGTGTGTGAGCGTGCTGTATGTGTCTAGGTGCTGGGTGTGTGTGTGTGTGTGGGCTGTATGTTGGGAGGGATTGTGGAGGTGGGGCAGATTAGTAAATATCCCCCCTCCCTACCTTATGTAGGGAGGGGGGATCCTTGCTGCCATGTGCCATCCCTTGTGGTCCAGTGGAGAGTGAACTCTAGCCTGCGGAGCTAGATTTAACTCTCGTGAAATCTGAGTGTTGCCGTGGCAATGCTCAGATCTCGTGAGAGGAACCTGGCAGAGCTGCTGTCTAGAGCTCCCCGGGTCCTCTCCTACCTCCCTCCGTGTTGCTGTGGGTTGGTGAGGTAGATCTTTGATCTCCCCGCCAGCCCATGGAGGCTAAGAGCAGAGCCGGCACTCAGATAGCGCCGACTCTGCGTGAGCCGTCAGGGGAGATCCGGACATCTCCAGAGAAGTCCTGGGGAATAAAGTGTGGGAACTCTTTTCCCACTCCCCCAAAAAAATAATATACACGTGTGTGTGTGTATATATATACTGACACACATACACAGACACACACATATATATACGAGTGCACACACATACTCAGACACACACATTCACAGACACACACACACAATTACAGACACACACACACCCATACACTCACAGACACACACACATACACTCACAGACACACACACATACCCATACACTCACACACATACACTCACAGCAAACGGCAAACAGCAAATGGCGCGCAGCGAGAGGAAGCAGAGAGCACACAGCTCCCTCACGGCATCTGAGATGGACACAGAAACCCGACTGGGGGGGTGTCTTTCACCTCTTGCCCCCCGACCCCCCCACCCCCCCCACCCCGACAGGGGGAAACATGGGGGCCGGAAGGGGGCATTTTGGGGCACTGAGTGCCCGCAGGAACAGCGTTCCTGCTCAAATAAAAGTGCAGGAACGCTGTTCCTGCAGGACTCAATACATAGGCGTGCCACGGGGATTAGGGTATGCCCAGGCACTCCCGGCACACCCCGTGCGCACGCCTATGCTCTACCATATGTGCTTCCTTCCTCTGCATGGATACACTGAACTTTACCCGTAGAGATGAGTTCATTCAATGCATCTCTCTGAGGAGAAGTTGATTGACCAGGGCTGTGTTTGAGTTGTGCTGGCTCTGCCCCTGATATGCCTGACAAGCTCAGCCAATCCAATAGTTTCCTATGGGACAGCATTGTGATTGGCTTAGAACACCACTTCTGATTATGTCAGCCAAGCAGGCAGATCAAGGGCAGATCCATCTGCAGCAGAATGGAATAAAAGTTTTGCTAAATTTAAAGGGGTGACGGGAACCAGGGGGCAAAATAATTATTTTTAACACTATAGGGTAAGGAATATATGTTTGTGTTCCTCTTACCTTCATATTATAGAAATAGAAGCAGAATACTTCTATTCCATATTATGCTCAAATACAGAACAATTTTATCTTTAAAACGTTGTCATCAAAACCCTGAAAATTTTATTATTTAGCACTGACAGATCTGTGTTGTCCTGCTGTTATAAAAATGAAAGACCTCATAAATGCAACTAGCGGTCTCTGGTTACGGGATTTGTGTGACCTTGCCTGTTTACTCATTTTGCTACTGTACCATGTCATGATCACAGTGTACATGCTTGTTTATTCAGGATCCTACCTATGTTGCTGTACGTGTAGAGCGTGTGATGTCTTGTACTGGAATAAACAAGGAATTTAAAAAAAATAAAATAATTAATAAAATTTATAGAATATTTAAGTCAAAAAAAATAAAAAAATAAAAATAAAAAATAAATAAAAATGACAGACCTGACAATTTGAAACAAATCTCATAATCAAGTAATCTGTCACTAGTCCTTAGACGGTTAATTATGCTGGCTTTAGAACTTAAGGGTCGGTCTAAACACAAAAAGCACCTAAACTTAATGAAGTGGTTTTGGTGCATAGATTGTGACCTTGAATTCTCACTGTTCAATTCTCTGCCCTTTATGAGTTTAATAATTATATTTCTGCAGCCCTAGTCACACCTTCCCGAGATATCAATCACATCAGCATGCTAAGTGTTTGTATGAGTGTGTGTGGTGGGTGCCTGCGAGTCTTTCTTATTTCCCTTGTTCAGAGCTGTGAATTGATCGATTGCCAGCTAGTGCCATCATAAATTTGGCCGCACCAGCATCCTGTATGAGATGTTACATTTCTCACAGTAAGACTGAAGAAATCATCCAATACAAGAGTTCTTCCCAAGTAGAAATTAGAATGCTTTCAAGCCTGCAAACCTCATCAAGACAGTATCACATGCATATTTTTAGAGCAGTTATGCCACAACATTATTGTGACTATTTTATTTTTGCATACATTTTGTAAAATGTCCTGTATTTAATGAAGTCTTCTTGCATAGCAAGACCACTTACTGTTATCTCACATATATATTATTATTATTATTATTATAGCCAAATTTACCATCCTAACTCCTCCCACAGTTTTTACACTACATAGACAGTAATATACTGAAACGTGCGGATTGTTCCCGATTGGTGTGCTATTACTTTGTGGAACGTTTCGCCGAATGGTTCTCGAAATATCGTCATTCTTGTGGCGAAATTGGTCCCATAGGAATGAAAGGCAAAATGTTCAAAACTACAGTGGGAGCTGGCAAAAGCTGAAAAATCAGGACATGATTTCTAAACTGCCACCACTCCCTCATTTTCAAGCCCACCTACACAAATCTTATATCAAAACGTTCAGCTACCCCTGCTGCCACTAGAAATGTCCACGGCTAAGCCATAGTCCTGATAGTTTTCACAATATGACCATTTGTTTGCAACTCACGCCTTCTATTGACATTCATTGAAACTTCACTCAAGCCAGCTCAAACTTGAAGGGCAATTTCTAAACTGCGAATAAGCAGAGTGCATGTCAGGATAACCTTTCAGCCTTCCTAATTTACAGTTACAGTTTAAAAGGCCCACTCTGGCTTGGTTCCATCCAAATCTCTGGATCAACTCCTAAGCACCATAAACAGAATAACTAAGTTTGCTGTTTGTATAAGGTGTACGCTGGGGCTGAGAGGCGAGGTATTATCTATGCTTTCCTCCACCTGGATGCTTATCTTATCACAGCCTGTATTTGTCCCCTAATCTTTTTGCATCTGTATTTTATGAGGAGGCTGAGCCTATTTATGTCACAACATGTATATCACAGTTCTGGTAAAGAACCAGGGCCGGATTAACATAGGGGCTGATGGAGCTGCAGCTCCAGGCCCAGGCCCATGGAATAGGCCCATTGAAAAAAAAAAATTAAAAAAATTTTTTTTTTTTACATTTTTTTTTTTTTTTTTACACACACACTACTCTTAGGTTTGCCACCTGACTGGTATTTTACTGGCACAGCCGGTATTTGAGACTGCCTGGCCGTGCCGGTATTGCAGTAATACTGGCAATACAAATGCAGGTATTTTTTCTCAGAATAAGTGGAGATTACTCTGCAATACCAGCACCGGCCAGTAGGGGTCACTGTGTGTGGAGAGAGGCAGGGATAGGAAGTTACAGCATATCCCCATAGACATATAATACCTAGACGCCGCATTGACCTCGGGGGGCCATGAAATGCGGGCACCCGGTGTGGTATTATATGTCTATATATTAGGACTTCTGTCCCTATTTTTTTTAATTTACTTTGCCTTAGTGACAAATCTCACTTTAGTAAATAGTGATGTGATTGTTTGATTTCTCCTATTCTCTTTATGCTATCTCCATGCGGACTTCAAAGTGCAAAAGACAGAGCTCACAATAATAAAGAGTTGTAGATATCTACATTTTATTTTGCACTGTTCCAAAATCCATATTAGTTAAAAATAGGTGAAAAGTAAATACATTACAAATCAGGCAAAGATCCAGTCCCAGTTTAAAACATGTATATTAAGATGATAGATTGTGGGGTTAGTTCACTAAACTTATAATTTTAGCAAACCTAAATCCAAATGCAACGCATAGTTTCAATCTGGAAATTCAAATAATTTCAATGTATTGAGTAAACTTAGTCGATAACGTAAATAACCACAGAGGTCTTAAAGCAGCAAATGTCAGTTAATTTTATTTAATATCCCAGGATTAAACATCATGCTACTGGATCTATACACCCTCCAGGTGGATTTTAAGACTAACCATGTTTACTTTCAGGACCTTGCTCTGCAGATCATAGACATATATATTCTATATATGTCTATGCTGCAGATCACACTGTGACCGATCCAAGATGGCGGCCCCGCAGCTCATCAGCGCTAATAGGAAGTAGCAGTCAATGCGGCGTCTAGTATTTTATGTCTATGCATATCCCTGCCTCTCTGTACTACTCACTGATCCGTGGGGACCAGCAACACAGCACAGAGTCCAGAAAGCAGCTCTACAGCTCAGATAAGTGAGGGATGGGGGGGAAAGGCAGCAGGGACACATGGGGACACTGAGACACTAGGGGACACATGTGGACACTGAGACACATGTGGACACTGAGACACTAGGGAACATATGGGGACAATGAGACACTAGGAGACACATGGGGACACAGACACTAGTGTGGTGGAATCTCGGTAAAAATAAATTAAGTAGGCCGAGATTACCACGTGGCATGTGTACGTGCATATGCTGACGTATCGATCAGTTGGTTGCACGAGGCAAGATACGATCAGTAGTGTACAGAGCATGTGCAAGAATACAGGATGTAGTATTCCCCTCCTCCATTGTGCTGGACAGGCCATGCGGTCAAGCAGGAAGTTAATTCTTATTTGTGTTGATTGGTCAAGAGAATGTGCGGGTGGAGCTTAATATGGGAGGAGTTATGTGCCTATATAAGGAGCCTGCACTATTGTCCGGGGCTCAGAACTTGCTGTATTTTGGTGACATTAGTCCCTCTGAGTCCCGATCGGTGATCCAATAAAGAATCTCTTCCTTCCTGAAGAAACCTGTGTCCATCTCTCTGTGCTTCGCTTCCGTCAGTTTCTCCGGTATCACTAGGACACATGGGGACACAGACACTGGGAGACCTGGGAACACTGAGACACTTGGGGACACAGACACATGGGGATGCTGAGACACATGGGGACGCTGTTTCTCCCAGTGTCCCCCATCCAGTGTCTCAGTGTCCCCAAGTCTCCCAGTGTCTGTGTCCCATGTCTCTGTGTGCCTAGTGTCACCATGTCTAAGTCCACAACTGTCCCCATGTCTCCCAGTGTCCCCAAGTGTCTGTCTCCCAGCCAGTGTCCCCTAGTCTCCCAGTGTCCCATAGTCTCCCAGTGTCCCTAGTGTCTTAGTTTCCCCAAATGTTTCAATGTCCCCATGTCTCCCAGTGTCTGTGTCCCTAGTGTCTGTGTCCCCATTTCTCCCAGTTTCCCTAAATGTCTGTGTCCCCATGTCTCCCAGTGTCCCCGGGTCTCTCAGTGTCCCCGGGTCTCTCAGTGTCCCCAGGTCTCTCAGTGTCCCCAGGTCTCTCAGTGTCCTAGTGACATGGGGACCCACTGAGAAACTGGGAGAAATTGGGACACTGAGACACTGGGAGACTAGGGGACTGGGCGACATGGGGACACTGACACTGTGATACATAGGGACACTGAGACACTGGGTGACTTGCGAGACTGAGACACTGGGAGCAATCCATCTATACAGCAGAATCAAACTGTGAGTAGTTTGTTGGTGATTTTACAGAATTTTCTCTGATGTCACTCCTTGTGATTATACAAAGGATTAAGGCTGGTATTTTGTTCCAAGAAAGGCGGTAACCTTAACTACTCTTCACATACTCTTGCTTAAAGTAGCACTATAGGGTCAGGAACACAATCATGTATTTCTGACCCTATTATGTTAAAAACACCACCCTGCCCCCTTCTTGCCTCCCTAAGTATAGTAAAATATAACTTGTATTCAAGTCTGCAGCTGCTAGCTCTGCCTCTGAACTGACTGTCTGCTGACATCATCAGAAGTGGTGGTCTGAGCAAATTACAATACTTCTCCATAGGATTGTCTGAGACTGTCAACTAGGCAGATCAGGGGCAGAGCCAGCACAAGTCATAGCCCTGGCCAATCAGCATCTCCACATAAAGATAAATGTAATCAATGCATCTCTATGAGGAAAGTTCAGTGTCTGCATGCCGAGGGTGGAGACACTGAATGGCAGTGCTGCACACTAGGCAGTACTGCCCCAGGAAGCACCTCTAGCAGCCATCTAAGGAGTGGCCAGTGGAGTTATTTTCTCTGAAAAGACAGTGTTTACTGCAAAAGGCCTGAATGGAATGATTCTACTAACCAGAACAAATACAATAAGCTGTAGTTGTTCTGGTGACTATAGTGTCCCTTTAAGTTTGGAAGCTTAAGAGGGATGTGTGGGAACAAAACTTGTGTGGACTGGCTGACAATAAAATTAGTTTAGGTAATGCAGACGTTGGTCTCTCTAACACTGTGGCATGTCCCCATTCATCTACACTCACTACATACACCTTTTATCTGTCTCAGACTATATACCAGGAACTACTTCTGCCTGCTAGTAAGAAGGTAAGGAGACAAGTGGACCAGCGAGTGCTAGGGGACAGTCCTTAGAAAGCATTGAGTGAGCGCATCATTAGACGCATTTATGTTAAGCTCAGGGTGCTGCCTGCATAGTATGCCCTTAGTTGGACAGCCTGCATGATGGCGGGCAGCCTGACATGCATTCATGCCAGGCTGTCCTTCAAATTCTTTGGACAGACATGCCCCCTTTTTGGGCATGTTCTCCCCTTTTGGCAGGTCTGGTCACGTGATTCGCACCAGTGGCCACCCTTTTACCCTGCCCATTGACTGCCTGCTTCACTGGACACTGCTGTTAAGGGTTATGGATTTAATTGAAAGATGAAAGATATAAATTAGAGAGAGATTAGCATAGAGTATGTGTTTTCTTATAGCTGCATCCTATGAGTTTCCCTCCAGCACCATCTCCATCAGATACATGACGCTTGGGAGGTATGACTGTTTTAGTGTTTTTGGTCAATAAGATTCCGTAATTAGGCCCATCATAATTGTCAGCACCAGGCCCAGTGTGCTCTTAATCCGGCCCTGTAAAGAACGGGTTGTGGAATTAGTACTAGGCAGTATTTTGACATTTTGGGGCTTCTGTATATTAAAATGTGTTTAAGACATAAAAGAGTCATTATTATATTGGGATTCTATATAAAGCCAAATATGGATAGTGAGAAAACTGGATATTAAAGTAGTGCAGACAAGCCACTATATACAGGGATGCACTCCCTGTTCATCCTTAAAAAAAAAAAAAACATATGTGCAAACAAAACTGTATATAGAATACAGAAATAAGGCGCCACTTATCACAAGAGTAAACTGTGAGTATAATTACCCTCCGGCAGATGGACATGGAACACTCACATGGAAAAAGATAAAATAGAGAACATCATAGTGTAAACTTTAATTAGAAAATGATAAAACATATAAGATAAAAACACTCACAAACGATGTGGCACAATTGAAAATGTTCAATATGTGCTCAAAAGCTGATTGTTTATCATATTACTAATATATTACAATTTCTTGCAATGTGGTCCTAGTTGTAGGTGTCAGAAAATTGTACTTATACATGGTAGGTGTTACCAACAGAAAGACAAGCTATGTTCACCAATTTCCATCTTAATAAAAATCTATTTTTTCTACTTTGATAAGAATATCACTGCATCTACCATTCATTATGTGATCAGAGCACTTCCTTCTGCTGACTTCACATGATTTTGTGTTTTACGATAACATTGCATTCAAAGCAAAATTTATTAATAATTGTGGCGGAACAGACCTCGCCACGTGTTCTTGGAGGGGGGTGCTTGCCCGCCTCTTACCTTCTGACTATGGTCCTGGGATATATGGCATGAAAACACTATTGGTGCCCTGTGACAAAACTGGAGATTGTGCACAAATATGACTATTGTCCATATTTTTTTATGATTCCCTTCGTTTGTTGCACTGTTCCCCATGTGTTTCATCTGTTGGTTTGGCTGGATAGACTACCAGACAAAATGTGGAGTTACTGGGTGGCCACCATTTCATATATCAGAGGCACATGGTGAGAACAATGGATGAAGCACATGGTGAGAACAATGGATGGCGGCCATTTTAACTCACAGACACTGTTTTGACTTTTCTACATGGAGCCATCTCGCCGGTATTTGGTGCACAAAGACATCGTCCAGTAGTTTTAAACTACAGAACAGGGGACACATTTAACAGTATTTATTTTTCATATAGCCTGTATATGTTCTGCGGAATTTGCATTAAACCGTATCTTCCAAACTACTGAACGGATCTGGGTGAATTTTGGATATGTGGTTCACCCAGATCCCCCGGGTTTTATGGGGTTATTGCATGTTTTGGGGTCCCTGTGATATGTTTTATAATACTGTATTTTCCTGCCTGTGATAATTAAGTTAGTCTATTGTGTTGAGATATTTGTATCACAGGCAGAGGGGAGGATTTCTGATGTAATGAATGGGAGTGTTAGCTGTGTTGTAATGTGTTGATTGGATGTTCTTCAAAACCCCGTGGGCAGTACTATGTTTGAGAATGTGAATAAAATAGGCTGTATGTGCCAGTACAGTCAGTTCTACTTCACCCTCAATTTGGAGTGCCGTCTCTTATTGGGGGAATCTGCTAGAAGGGATTGCTATGCTAGTCATACCCCCTTGCTATATCACTACTAAACTCTTGTAAGAGCTTGTTCCTGTCTTGCTCTCTGAAGGAGTCTACGGTGGTTATGGTGTCGGCTGGAGTGCTTGGAGACCTCAGGAAGTGCTAGGAGCATCCTTCTACGGAGGTACCCAGGTGATCCATTACAATAATGTTCCATTAAATGACTTGAAATGATATTCCTATAGTGTGATTGGTGAATTAAATCAACATAATCCTATCCATATAGATGGCATGCAAGTCCCCTTTTTCTACATCTTCCTCAATTTGTGATTAATTTCTATGACTTTCCACTTACCTGGTAGTCATTGGTGAGTTAAAATAATGCCCTAGAAAGTGGAAAATTAGCCCTTGGAAGTGTGCCATGGATTGATCACTGCCTCTGTGGATCCTCAATGCTGTATGATAGGCAACATATTAACAGTGGCTTCATGGACAATGTCTGTTACAATCAAGAAAGTCACACCAATCACAAGCCTCTGTGCTGGAATCACGAGCACATGCACATATTTGAGGCTTACCAGTTCTTCTCAATGAGATGTAGAACAGAAGGTAGGACAGAGGTAAGTGTTCTCTAGCCTAATGGACCTGCCACGTTCGTTAGCTTTGGGGAGCAAACTTAAGCATAAGAAATCCTCAGAGCTTTCTGAGTGACAGCCAGAAAGCTAAAGTATTTTATCTGGAGTGTCTTGTTAAACAAAGGAAAGTCATTAACATATTGATCCCCTAACTTTGCTGTGATTAACTTTTAATTGAGGAGTCATATTACATGAAAACCACTGCACATGCCACTATTCTATTTATTTCAAGGGCAGTAAAAGCATTGTGGTAGTAATGGTGATACCTGTTTAAAAAGATGCTATTTGACATTTTGAGCTATGTCTCTAATATATTTTAGCTTAGCTCACTAACATTATTAGCTCAAGTACACTGCTGTACAGCTAAAATAGATAATACATAAATCTTCTTTATAGAGCCCTTCTGCATTCAAAATATTATATTCTGTGCTACTGTTGGTAGAAATGAATAATACATGAAAAAGGTAATTGGTACAATTAATAAAACGTAATTGCAGAATAACTTAAGCTTCAAAAGGAATATGCATGCGTTCTAAACAACATGTGATTTTTGCATTTTAGCTAGGTTTATGGAAGTAAGATAGGACTGTAGATGATCCCAAGGGCATGCCAAATGTCCGTTGGCACAACTAGGAACCAGCGGGTCCCATGCATGAATCGAAGAAGGTCCCCCTCCCATCTTCCCCTCAGCATGTAAAGTGCACATATGTATCACAGAGCTCCACAACAATACAGCTTATAGTCATGTGCGGAGTGTGTGAGATGTTACCATTGCTCCACAGTAATACATCTCAGTTATGCACGGTGTGTTAAATGCATCACAGATCTCTAGAGTGGGGGTGGATAAATGTGATTGTGTGCTGTGATTGGCTGAGTGGGATTGTGTGTGGGAGTGGCTGGTTGTAAAATAAAAAATAAATGTTTACTCCCCACCCCACCCCTTGCTTTACTTTCTGCCCCTGGCGGTTCTATGGGTGCTGCTGACAGTATTCTCAGTAGTACAATGAGAAAGTGGGAGGTCTGGACCTCTGGCATGTGTGGACCACCGTAAACTCTCTTCTCAGATGCTCATTGAATGAGTTACAGCATTGCCATGATAAATTAGCGGCAGTGCTCTGACTCATTATTTGTGTTAATCCACAGGTGATTTTGGATCTTGTTCCAATCCGTGTTGTGCCATTTCCTTTCCCACAGCTTGAGATCGTTTCACCATATGAACTCTCCACTTCTGTTCCACAACGCCAGAAACTATATTGCTGTGTTCCACCCATTGTGGCTTTCTTTTAACCCCTTAAAACCGGAGGGCCTACTATTACGCCCTATTCTAAGTGGCTCTAAATGCTGCAGGACGTAATAGTACGCCCTCCGTTTTCTTTTTTACTTACCCGGTCGCCGGCGATCCCACGCCGGCGATCGCGGTTGGGGGGACTCCCAGGGAGTCCCCCGCGGCTGATCCTGCCTCCTGCAGCCCCCCCGGCAATGTGAGAGTGAGGTCCTTGCGAGGACCTCACAATCACATGGCCGGGTTAGCTGGCTGCTTCATTGCCAGCAGGGGGACACAAACTTGTGTCCTGATGAAAGCTTCTTAGGGGAGCTGAAACGTCGATTATTTTTTGAATAAAAGAAGAACTTTTGAATGATAAATCCTTGGAGCGCCGGTATCTTTCCTTAAGTATAATATATATATATATATGTATATATATATATATATAATTAATATCAAATTACTTAATTAATTATTGTTATATATATATATATATATATATATTTATATATAATATAAAAAAAATGTAAATATGTTAAAAAATAAAATTAAAAAATAATCAAAATAAATAATTCAAAAATATATTGATGTGTGTTATTTCGTTCTAACTGTATTGTGATATTATTATATATATATTTATATCAAAATACACGTAGAACGAAATAATATATATCTATATACATAAATATATACGTATATATCACTATATATACCTATATATAAATAAAAATATTTAAAAAAAAAATAAATATATATATATATATATACACATATATATACAACGATGATATCGCCAGTAAAAGTGAAGGTTTTTGCATTTTTCACGCACAAACAGCACTTACACAGAAGATATTATTGCTGTGATACTTTTTACTGTTTTGAAACACAAATATTTGTGTTTATCCAAGTCTCCCAAGTACAACAGTACCCCTCATGTACAGGTTTTTTTGTTGTTTTGGAAAGTTATAGGGTTAAATATAGTGCTAGCAAATTAAATTTCCTATACTTTCGGCATGGGTTGTCAGGCAGGTCCCGCTAATTGTAATTAATTAAGATACCTAATTATGTAAAAATATTACATAAATATATATGTAGAATTAATATATGTATATATATATATATATATACGTATGTGTATATATATATGTATATATATATATATATATATATATATATATTTATATATATATATATAAAAATTTAAATATTTTTATTTATATATAGGTATCAGACCACCACTTGATGGACTCTGCATACTTGAATACAGGTAAGATTTTACTATATTTAGGGAGGCAAGACAGAGTCAAGGGGGCTAGATGGTGGTTTTAACACTATAGGGTCAGGATGTTTGTTTTCCTGACCCTATAGTGTTCCTTTAACAGGATGCTATAATGCTAATGTAAAGCAACATAATACATAATCACTTCTTGCTCGATTCCAGGGTGTGGCCTTGTTAATTTGTAAAGAAAGACACCTCCCTGGACTGACAAGGAAGGGGGGACATGACTGCGGCTAGGATAAGGAGTCTTAAAGGAAGAGGAGATGGGAGGGGGATATATGGATACATAGTTGCTAAGATGGAAGACAGTTATAAGGACAGTGAGGGGAGGGGACTTACCAGTCAGCTCTTGGAAGTGCAGGGATCCTGACTTTCCCGCCCTCCCGCCCTTAGGACATTTGGTTATTGAAGGAATGTGGGTTTTGTTTCTGGTGCTTGTTGTTGGTTGTCTTTTCTTGTTTTGTCACAGCATGCGGGAGTCCTGGCCAGCGCAGGCAGAAGTGATGGAGTTGCCGAGGAGGCTTGGGGAGTCGCAGCCTGTTGGGAGCTGATGGCGGAGGCAGGCTGCTCATGGACTCATGGTTTGTGGGGATAGACCTGTCTGTTGGGCAATCACCCCAACAGCTGACAGTATTTATGTTGCTGGCATGGAAAAATTAAATAAAGCTGTGGCCGATGCCCTTACCCAACTTTATACGGTCTCTGTGTGTCATTGGGAAAGGGGGGCACCGGGTGGGTGGTACAGTCATCTAGACAGCAGTCATGCTCCAGTATACCATTGTATTAAACATTAATAATTATCTATAATCATGACAAATTTCCATGTAATGCTTTATTTTCTGTTACATATATATATAAGATTTAGCAGTTGTCTTCACAATCCAGTATACTCCAGACATAGCCAGAACCTTCATTGCATTAAAAGGGCATGCCCCTTTTTTATGTTCTGTCTACACTGAATGACAGGTGCAAAGGGCAGAGCTTATAGCAAAAACCGACAGGGAGCCAAGATGGAGGCATTCAGTTCATGAAGAGAGCAGTATCTACTTTCAGCTTTATTTTTGAGACCTCATAAACACATATTTGCTAAATATGCTCTTAGATAAGGCTCTGAGTGGTGTAATCCCCACTCAGGGATGAAACTGGAATTTTTATTTTTGAGTGTGCACAGTGGAAGTGGCATATGAAAAATAAACACAGGATATAGTGCTCACTATTTCAAACTTATAAAGGTGTGTGGAAAAGTATGAAAATTATCACAATTTTAAGAGCACCTTATGCTCAATGATATCAGCTTAGGTGTAATGATCCCCACCGAGGAAATATATGATTTGAGTAGATGTTGTGATGGTCCCTGGAGAGGCTCCTTTAAGATGATACAATAATAATTACATAAGACCAATAGTCCTAATTGTGTTGTTCCTTGCCTCGTAAAAAACGAGAGATGCAAGATTTTTCAGTAATTCTGGAAAAGAGTATAAACGTGTGTGTGTGTGTATACATATATTTTACTGCTGGAATTAAATACATCTGTTTATTATAAAATAAGATAAGGCATACAGTTGAATAATCAATGACATACTATTTTTATTAGCACTGCTTAGCATAATACATTTAATGAAACCATACACTAATTTATATTTATTCATAATGAAAAATCAATACCCACTATAGATCTGTGATTCAGAATTCATTAAAGTATAACAAAGATTTTGATTATTCTCTGGGTATAAGAGACTTGTTTGGGATAATGTTGCATCTGGATGATGATAATATCAATCAGCAAGCGTATGGTTAGTTATGCATTTTACCTAAGCTATTGCAGGATATTCCTTCTTGTTTGCCATTCTTATCCTTCTGTTTGAAATCATGCATATATTTTAGGAGGAAATCAAGTCATAAACCATTAGATTTATATAACAATTTGGGTACCTGATCTATTTCAATTTCTTCATCAAACATACATTTGGGATACGTTGTCAGACGGTGATAAATGGTGCTTAATATTAAGCATTTTCCAGCATTTTCAACAGTGAACTATGTATTAGATATGTATTTATATATGTAGTAAGATATTTCTTAAAATATAATTTGATAGTATGGTTTAAATTAATACTAAATGTTTTGAACCATGATTACTGTATTCTAGTAACTACCACACTGAGAATGTATCACATTTTAAGACTGTAGCCATCACAATATATTGCATACATAGAGTTAAGTACACTGCATTTTGTTTCAGATGCATTTCAGACAAGTACATTGCAGCCAGTATCATAGGACAAATGACAGATATTCCGAATAGTACATTGGTTATGTTTATTCTACCAAAATGTTACATTATTGTTCTTCTATTAGCATCATATACAACTGGCAGAGAGAAGGGATTTACAAGATCCTTTGAAACCAGCGTTGTTTAGAAGATCAAGTACAAATCTTTAGGAATTCTTTTGGGAAATTTTTATGGTAACAGTCTTGACTTCTGTGTATTCATGCAGACCATATTCTCCCCTGATAGTAAAAAAAACAAACAAAAAAAAACATATTGACTTAGTAACTGAAATCATTTATGTAACAAAAAAAAAAAAGGTATTCACACATATCAAGAAAAATATGTTAAAGGGACACTATAGTCACCAGAACAACTACAGCTTATTGCATTTGTTCTGGTGAGTAGAACCTTCAGGCTTTTTGTTGTAAACACTGTATTTTCAGAGAAAAAAAACAGTGTTTACATTACAGCCTAGTGATAGCTTCACTGGACACTCCTCAGATGTCTGTTAGAGATCCTTCCTGGGTCATGGCTGCCTAAAATGCATCCAAACATTCAGTATCTCCTCCCTCTGCATGCAGACACTGAACTTTCCTCATAGAGATTCATTCATAGAGATGCTAACATACGGCAGATACACTGATTAAAATTATAAACGCAACACTTTTGTTTTTGCCCCCATTTTTCATGAGCTGAACTCAAAGATCTAAGACTTTTTCTATGTACACAAAAGGCATATTTCTCTCAAATATTGTTCACAAAAGGTGTGTTTTCTAAGCTGCTGTCTTAATGACCAAAACTGAATTGTATAAAAGACTTTCATCACGCTTACCTCACCTGCGATAGGCTGTACTGAAGTAGAAATGTATATTTATAGGTCAATATCACCTGTTGCACACATGGCACATGCAATTTACTAACATATATATGTATCTAATTTGTTTAACCTTCTTTCATTTCTTTGTCTTTCATTTTTTTATTTTTACTGATGTTTGATGTACTTTGCCATTTGCACTTTCCACATATTTTTTTTCCTCTAGGATGTATGGAAAGTTTGCAGTTGTTAAGTTGTATGTTCAGCATTTCTGAAATGCTGCACATAGAGAGATGTCTGAACTTTTGTGCTGGGTGCTAGTTACACTCACTGCACCTGTGACTTATGCAGCCTGGAACTCTGTTCCAAGATGCCTAATGTCAATTTTGTGAAAAAATGACTTCTGCCATCAGTGCACAATTCACGCTATAAACAGCTTCTGCTCTTGCAAGAACTGCTGGGAGCTTTCATGCCTGCATGAAGCACTGGGAGAGTGCCTGCAAAGGGAAACTTATATGTGACCTCCCTCCCTCTTTTATTTGAGGCCTTCCTGCCTCCCTTCACTTGTTTCCATTTTGTATTCTGTTAGCCCCACCTCTGCCGAACCGCACCTGTCCACCCCAGCCTGTCATTCCCCTCCTTGGCTCAGAGGACGCACATGAGCGTGGAGATCAGTTCATAATCTGTAAGAAGCATTTAATTGGACCTCAGAGAAGAAAGGAGTGATGCGGTGTGAAGTTGCATGGGTAGTGGAAACACTTCAGGAGAGCTTCGTCCGGTTCTGGATCGAAGGTATGTTTCTACTTTATTTAATAGGGCGTTCACTGTTAAGGTGGACAAACGCAGAGGGCTGGCACATCAATAAGGTGGCACAGTCTTTCACCAGTCACTCAATGTAGCATGGTCAAGTGGAGCAGAGCAGACCGCGGTACAGGAGCTTCAGTTTCCTGTACCCAGGCAGACAGACAGGAAGTGCTCACTGAGAGGTCATTCTGGCCTTGTACAGGAAACTGAAATTTTTGTACCACAATCCACTCCACTCGGCCACACAACAAGTGAGTTAGGAGGTATACCAGAGAGGGAGGGGAGAGGCCCTAAAAGGGTGGGGGGGACATCAAGGGGCAAGGATTGGAGAGAAACACTAAGGGACAGGGAGGGTGGAGGATAACTAAGGGACAGGGTGGAGGACTACTAAGGAAAAGGGAGGGGTGGGGTGTGAAAAAGACACAGAGGGCCTGAGGGGGGAGACACACAGAGGGCCTGCGTGTGAAAGACACACAGATGGGCAGGAGAAAGGGAAAAAGAGACACACAGAGGGGCTGGGAGGAGACAGATGGGCTGGGGCTGAAAGACACACACACAAAGGAGCTTGGAAAAGTAAAAGACAAGGAGGCTGGAAGAGAAGGAGACAAACAAAGGGGCTGGGGGGAGTAAGACACAAAATGTGGGAGGATGTAAGAGTCATGCAAATAGGGATGTTAAGAGGCACACAGGTGAAGATGTTTTTTTTTTTTTTTGGGGGGGGGGAGGGGTGGCCAAATGCATATTTTCCTGTGTGCCCAAAACTCCTTGAGACACACACACACACACACACACACACGTAGACAATCACTGTTTATAACATTATGTTATTCACTGTTACAGAAACTTTGCACTGAAATGCAAAATTAAGCTGCAACTGATGGAGAATGGTCATAAGGTTTTTTTCACAAAACAGTAAAATACAAGTGAAGTGAGTCTGAATTGCAACAATTTAAGCTGAAATAACCCAGTTTTGCTATGTGGGCCTGAATTTTCCTATGTATTAGCTATAAATATTTTTCACTAGATATGTGATGTTGCTTTTATTCATATGTAGTGCTGGAATGGGAGTAGCAACTTGGAGCAAGTTCTCAAGTCAGAGGCTTCAAGTGAGAGTCAATGTGACATTATGTAATGGGAAGTGAAGAGCGTGCCAAATATAGTGTAGTTGTTACATAGTTACATAGCTGAAAAGAGATGCGTCCATCAAGATTAGCCTTTCTCACATCTGTTTTTGCTGTTAATCAAAAAGAAGGCAAAACCCCCAGTCATGGCCACCAGAGGTGTGGCTAAGGCTGCATAAACAGATACTAAAGTAATTTAACCCCTTCAGGACTGAGTCAATTGTACACATCTTGATCAAAATAAAAAAAACTGGAATTTGTGCTATATGTCTGTTCAACAGTAATTCACCTCTTTCATATTAAGTGCACCCACACTTATTATTTTTCGTTTTGTTCAGGAGAAACAGGGCTTTAATTTATCATGAACTATTCATATATGAAACATAATTTATTATGAATAAAATAAAAAATACTGTGTGTAATTAAGATTTATTTTAAAAATTTGTAGTTCCCCCTGACATTTTAGTTGTAAATGTCATAATACTGTTAGCTTTTACAGCAATAAGATGCACATATTTGTATTCAGCAAAGTCTCACGAGTACAGCAGTAGCCCCCATTAACAGATTTTAAGGTGTTTTGGAAAGTTACAGGGTAAACTATAGCACATTCCATTTTTCATTTTTTTCCACATTAAAATTTGTCAGATTAGTAATGTTACCTTTGTCATAAACATTGGCCAAAGTTAGCATTCATATTTGTTTTTGTGTGAAAAAAGCAAAAAACAAATAGTTGGCCAGTGTTTGTGACTAAGTGGGAACTAAAAAAGACTGTATATATCCTACTTGCAGTACCTTGGGTTGTCTACTTTTGCAAATGGTATGCCATCATGGGGTTAATTCTCATTCCTGGGCTACCATATGGTCCCAAAGGCAACATTACCAAACTGGCAAATTTCAATGTGAAGAAAATGAAATGCAAGCCTTATATTTTTGTCTCTAACTTTCCAAAACACCATAAAACCTGTACTGTTATACTTGAGAGACTTCACTGAACACAAACATAAGTGTTTCAAAACAGTAAAACATATTACAACAATAATATCGTCAGTAAAAGTGCCATTCGTGTGTGAAAAATGCAAAAAACTTTACTTTTACTGAAAATATCATCATTGTAATAAAATTTATCATTTTGAAACACTAATATTTGTGCTCAGCAAAGTCTCCCGAGTAAAACAGTACCCCCCATGTACAGGTTTTATGGTGTCTTTGAAAGTTACAGGGTGAAATATAGTGCTTGCAAATTAAATTCGCTGCTCTTTCTGCCTTTTTTAATTAATTAAATCACATATTTATGTTAAAAGATTACTTAAATATACACGTAGAATTTTAATATATATACATATATATATATTTAAATTCTATGTGTATACTTATGTAATCATTTATGTAATTTTATATATATATATATATATATATATATATATATATATATGTGCGGTTATTTGTATTTAATATATATATATTAACAACATCCACTTAGGATGACATTCTATATATATATATATATATATATATATATATATATATATATATATATATATATATATGTGCGGTTATTTGTATTTAATATATATATATATATATATATATATATATATAGAATGTCATCCTAAGTGGATGTTGTTACCTATATAGATGTTAATAACAAAATACAGTTAGAATGAAATTACATATGTATATATAATTTATTTACATTTTTTAAAATATTATTTATTTATTAATGTAATTTTATATATATATATATATAAACATAATATATATATATATATATATATATATATATATATATATTATATGTAACTGCATTCTAAATGTATTTTAATACTAATATATGAAATTATATTAACATTAAAATACACCACATATGACGTTACATTTTATATATATATATATATATATATATATATATATATACACATACATACACACACATTTAATTTATTTTAGCATGTTTAATAATTTTTTTTTATACTTCCCACCAGCAGGGGGACTGTCTGACAGCCCAGACAGTCCCCCTGCAGGCAGATCCCCAGCCAGCTATAGGGGGCCATGTGATCGCTCTCTGAGAACGATCACATGGCCCCCGGGGGCCTGATTTGCCGTGGGAGGGCTGCCTGGGCTGCCAGGCTGTTCTCCCAAAGAGGATTGCGGAGGAGGTAAGTACCGCGGAGCTCCTGGGGTAGAAAGCCGTTACGGCATTCTATGCCGCCACAACGGCTTAAAAGCCCATTATAATGGGGACGGCATAGAATGCCGAAACAGTGTTAAATGTCATTGAATAGAGCAGTGAAACTTCAGAGGCATGATCTATACACCAAAACCTCTTCATTAAACTAAAGTTTTGGTTACTATAGTGTCCCTTTAACATCTTATATGTTAACTGCCTACTCTAGGTTTGAAGGAGTGTGTGGTCATATTTACTCTGGGAACTATATACAATAGTGGGTGGGAAATAAGGCACTTAGGACTAGGAGGCTGGTCGTTTACTCATCCAGTCATCATTATTAGAGGGGGGGGGGGGTTTAAAGAGGGAGTGGCACATTAGGGTTCTGCAGCACCGAAAGAATACAGCAGTTACATTTAGCCAGTGATATCAAGCCATATGTATTGAGAGCATCGGGCTTCTTAATCAAGCATATATGACTGTATTTTCATGTATTTTGCCTTATACAATCTATCCATAAAGCCTCACTCATACTGTAGTTATTATTGCCAAACTGTATGTAAACAAATGTCTTTATCAGAAGCTATACTGCTGCTAATGCATTCATGGTGCTTAAAAATACATATAAGAAAGGCATTTAACCATTTTTATTTATCTATTTTTGTCACATCTATTTTATGTTTACTTTATACTAACATTTCAGAACCTGTGTGAAATATTTGCAAAATAAAAGGCAGTGTATATGTAAAGCATTTCAGGTCCATGTTTTTTTTATAAATGCTGAACAAATAAGTGAAAAATAAAAATGGTGTAGATTTACATCATTTTAGTTTTTACATTTGTCAGAAAAGCAATATATAGACAGGCTTGCTGCATATTTTTTCAATCAAAGAGTTCTTAGTAGTGGAGGGGTTAAATATGTTTTTGCTGCTCATAAGTGTACAATAGGTCAGCATAATCCCATTGAAATGAGTCATTTTACCAGTGGTTTTTTTATTTTGTTTTTCTGAGCACTGCTCTGACAGGATTATTCGTTCGAGAGAGAATTGCTGGGCATTTAAAGTAAATTCATTTCCAAGAAAATTTTACAATTCACAATTGAGTCAAGACAAAATTAGAAGAAATCTCTGTTAGGCTTTTTCAAATGATTCAGAAATGATTAGAAAACATTTTTTTCTTTACAGAAGTTCCCATTATTGTCTATGCGAATGTTTGTAGATGTAGATTAATTATTTGGAAGGGTTTTTTTTTTCTTACAATATTGAAACATTTGGAAAGCTTATTAAATTGAGGCCTTAATTTTGTTTTCCGTTTGGCTAGTTTGGTCTTGAATTTGTAATTCACTTTGAATTCACTTAAAATTCCATGCAATTCTCATATTAGTGGATAACCTTGTGAATATTTTCTGTATTTTTATGAACTCATTCTATTTCTATAATTTCTCTGGAGGAACCCTTTAGTGTATTTTATTTTTAAGTAAAGCTACTATGAAAGGAAGCACTGAATATCAACTACTGGAAGGGCTTTTGATGGACACAATGCATAACATATACTAATAATATCCCATGTTTCAAAGCCATAATAGGTAAACAATATTCTTGTATATTGCTTTTTATTTCCCCCATTATTCATGATTCACCTTTATAATTTAGCTTCCTCCCTAATAATACATTACTAATAGCATACAAAGTGGGTAATACTTGGGCAAAAACAATCTGAATTTCTTCTATTGGCCTATGACTAAACCCATTTCCAGAGGTCAAGATACAGTGCATCAGGGATGATACGTTATCTTGTCCATTACAATGTTGCTTGTCTGTTCTGTTTTTTTTTTTTTTTTTTATTATACCGGTTGTTAAAATCACTGGTTGTTAAAATCACAAGAGATATTCTTACAGGTCAACGGAGCTAACCTTTGCTGCCTTCAAAATGAACTGTCACATTGGTTAGTTTGTTCTACTCTGTATATGTTATGGCTAACACATAGCTCAATATAAAACATATGGAAATTACAAAATTCATGGAACAAGAGTTAAGTATAATATTTATAGTCTTCAAAAATAAAAACATATGGATTTTTCAGCCAAATGGCATGGATTCCTTGCAAAATATATGGTTTCCCACTATTTATCAAGGTAGCAATAAGCATGCAAAGTTGAGTAACACCCAATGCAATCTCTGACAGCTCATGGCTATAGAAGTTAAGAGAATGTTTCCAAAGTACTAATTTCTTATCCACATTATGCACAAATGTCAATTTTCACTTTTGATTACTTTGCAGAGAAGTACCTTAATAAAGACATTAGGTTACTAAATGTTGCCACATCCCATTTGGTGGCTGTATACAACCACCATTATATATGCTGAGGTCTCTGTCTTCTTAATATTGAAATTACCCTGAACTGTTCTGTAAATTGTTTGTTAAATTTAGTAGCACCAGTAAAGCCTTTTTTGTATAACACAGTGGACCAGTGAGAAGAAACTGGTAGACTTACATTTCACGTCCATTCCCTGACATCTTAAATCCTCCAAAAGGTGCTTGTGGAGACAATGCACTGTAGCAGTTGATCCTGAAATAATACAAACATGAGAGTGTTGGAACAGGCTTAAACCATATCATTTATTTAAAACATTTTAGAATCTGCACATTGACATCTACCTTACTGGGCACTGATAAACAATGGTAAACAAGAACACTGCTATGACACTGACAAAAATGTTTTACATGTGTAATATTAATTCTATATGTATGCAAGTTAAAATTACATTTCTTTTAAAATCTATATATATTCCAAGTAGAGACCACTCTGAAGTCTGTATAATAGGTTCCAAACTGCTGCTTTATTAAGCAAAAACAGTGATACAAGATATAGTCAATAGTACTTATGAGATAGGAAATTTAGGGATTCTGCTGATGTGCCTAAAATAAAGGACAGAACATTGCGCAATATTGTCTGGAACTATTATAAGAAAAAATATTCCATTACACTCACAAGTTCCAAGTGGTTAGAGTTAAATAGGTGCCTACCCACAATGTAAATGGGGGGTTTAGAAATCCTCCTTCAGTAATGACCCCAGGGTGCCCCAGCTACTAGGATGATCCAGCCAAAACGAAAACTCCCCAAAAAACGTTTTTTTTATTCATATAAACAGAATATGGAGGAATACAAATGCATAAAAAACATAAAAATAAAATATAAAAAGTCCATATTTTATTTTTATGGTTTTTATGCATTTGTATTCCTCCATATTCTGTTTATATGAATAAAAAAAACTTTTTTTGGGAGCTTTCGTTTTGGCTGGATCATTGGATCATCCTAGTAGCTGGGGCACCATGCGGTCATTAATGAATGAGGATTTCTAAACCCTCCATTTACATCGTGGGGAGGCACCTAAAATACGCTCTAACCACTTGGAACTTGTAAGTGTAATGGAATATTTTTTTTATTTTTTTTATTTTAATGTTTTTTTGTCAATCTTTCTTTTATTATGGCATATGCGTTATGGGGTACAAAAGAGAAAGAGGAGGCATTGTGGGGTAACATGAGTTAATGATAACAAGATGGTGTGCAATGCACCTCAAAGAAAGATCGCCATGTTTTTTTTTTTTTTTTTTGCAAAACCGTCATGTAAACATACAAGCTTGGTTGATAAAATAACAGGACATGTAACATGTTATACGCAGACAAATGCACATTTTCATATGGTATATCCTTCTGTGTATGCTGTAGTACAGCTTGCGTTACAAGTATTTGCTTGCTTACTAAGATGAACTAAACTATGTGCTGGAGATGATATGAACATAAAGGAAAAAATTTATACATGCCCATGCTAGTAATTTAGCCGCTTATGGTGAATTAGTATTCGCTGGTCAGAGAGGCTGCACCTCGCTAGATGTATGTATAGGCTAGTTTTAAGCTAGGCAAAGCATCATCATTAATAGGGAGGTCGGTGTGCGCATGGGCCTAGACAGGTATGTCGTGAGGACTACATGGTGTATAGTTGAGTGAACAAACGTGTTAGTAACAGGCTGAGTGTATGCAATCAGTTACTGCAGTGCTATGAGTTTAAACGTTAAGGCTAAACTGAGATTAAAACAAGAACAAAAATCTGTGGCATGAACTGACCCTGACTTTTGTAGGCTTATTCACTTTCTAGAGAAGAGTTTGTGGGGCGACAATGTAGGGACAACAAGTTAGGAACCATGTAAATAAAATGTATAGCACATTAAGCTACTTGCTCCGTGGACTCTGTGGTACAGCAAGTAAAGTTCATAAGTCTTTCAGCCGATGCCCATAGAAGGGCAGTTCCGTTTACCCCTGCTTACTCCGATTGAGGCTTTCAAACGGGACCTGGCCTCCCGGTCGTTTGGTCCAAGCTTCTCCAGGCTCACCTTCCAGCTCTCTGTCCGAGCCGTGAGTCGCGCATCTGCCATGGCGTTCCGTGGCTGGGATGTAGCTCCAGGACTAAGCAGTGGGATAGACCTCCGTGTTGTGGCACATGTCGCCGCCGCGACCATAGAGGGTGGAGGTGTGCCGCGCTGGCCCCTGGATTTTTGCTGGTTGGTAGCCATCTTAGCTGCATCTCGGTGGTCATCGCGGCAGGCAACCCCAGTTCTCCTCCGCCGAGTTACACTTTGCTGGTCAGATGTTGTCGGGGCCACTGTGTGTGGAACAGGTTGTTCTCGTTGGCGGGTCCCGCTCTGGTGTGCGGAAGCGTGGGTGCTGGCGCCCGGGGTTTCTCGCCATTGCGGTTGTCGCTGCTTGCGTTGTCGGATTACCGCCCTGAAGGTCTGCAGTGGGGATCCGTAAAGACGTCGGCGGGTCACCGGCCGGAGCCATGATGCCACCATTCGGGCCGCTTGGAGGTAGGACACTCCCCTGTCACATAGTGTCGTGTGGAAGCTCGAGCAGAGTAGGTCTAGGGCTTCCAGGGAGTGTGATTGTACATGGATGCCAGTGTTCCCTCTCTTTGGTGCTTTGGTACTGGGTGCGCCCCTGCAAGCTCGTGCCTCTGCAGGCTGGGCAATCGGGGTCGTTTGCTTAGCAGGCTGATATGTTACTTGTGGTACTGTGCCATAAGGTACCGCCATTTTGGAGGCCCCACCGCCCGCCTTGCTAGGAGTGGTCGCGGGTATAGTCGGGGGGTAGGGTTCCACTCTTGGCAGGGACCGGGATGCCCCTTACCGGTCCATAGGGGGGGAGGGAGTGTTCCATGTTCATAGGCGACTGCGTGAGACTTACTGGAGCGCGGACGCCTTTCTCTGCCGCCTCCCACGGTAGGCCCCATGCGGACAATGCTGTGTCCGGTAATCCCGGGTGTCGGGTTCGGTATCATTCGGTCCGGGACGGTCTTCCCCGGCCGATGGGCCCCCTTGCAGGAGGTTAGTGGCATTTTTGCTCAATTTAAGCACCGTTTTTGTGCCTGTTCTGCCAGAGCTCGTGCAGTGCACGTCTTCTCTGGTCGCTGGTTAAGCTCCGCCAGTAATGGAATATTTTTTCTTATAATAGTTCCAGACAATATTGCGCTATGTTCTGTCCTTTATTTTAGGCACATCAGCAGAATACCTAAGGTAACCATGGTAAGCTGTGTACCTATAAGCTAAGCTGTTTTATTATTTTGCACATATCACTTTAAAACACTGGTGGTTTGCAATTTTGTTTTTTTAAGATATAGTCAATGTTTCAGTCTATGCAGACTTTTTTCAGACTTTTTTTCCCCAAGTCTTGAAAAAAGTCTGAATATGCTGAAATGTTGACTATATCTTGTATCCAGGGGCGTACCTAGAGCATTTGGTACCCGGGGCGGACCCTGAGTGTGGCACCCCCCCAATTTTTTGCTTTCCTATGGACTGTTTGAATGTGCGCGCAGCTCTTGCCGCATTCGGCTCCACTCGGGAGCTGACGTCGGCAGGGGAGAAGAGGTCACCCCTTAAAACCCATTCAGCCACTTACCTTTCTCCAACGTCGGGCTCCCTCGGCGCTGGTGACCTCTCCTCCCCCTGCC